>NW_026594184.1:1275138-1288428 GCF_907164565.1 Psammomys obesus | reverse complement strand
TGTGTGTGTGTGTGTGTGTGTGTGTGTGTGTGTGTGTGTGTGTGTGTGTGTTGGAGGATGGTATGTGAAAGGAACTTTGAAGTCAGATGCCTTAGTTTGGAGGTTTCAACACCCACAAATCCTTCTGTCTAATACAATGGTTCCCAGTGGTCTCAGAAAGTGCTTTTCTGTTGTGTGTCCCCTTTAAAATGTGTGTGTCTATGTCCTAATTACTGACTCATTTTTATTCTATTTTGTCTACTATGCACTAAGAGAAAATAAACTGTAAACTCCTTATGCTTGTGGCTGAGATATAGTTTTAAAGCTGTAACAAACTTCCAAATGAAATGTAAACAAGACCTCAAAACCAATAAAAATCAAATGAACAACAGTTATTTGAACAAGGTAGGTGATGTTTTTCTAAAATTAAATTGCTGTTCAGATCGTGACTGCTTTGCAGACTGGGATACAGGTTCCTTTGAGTTCGTCATACTATATTACTGAGAGCCAGGCGATGACTCAGCTCTCATACCACTTTTTTCCTATTAGATCTACTGCTAAACTGCCATTCTTCCAGCCCTCAGGGACATCATTTGGCCTTCACTGGAGACTAAGCTATCATATATGTATTAAGTCCTCCTCTGTTCTTTTCTCATTAGTCCTTGACAATACAAGCAGGACACTGTAGAAAGAATGAGTTCTTTTGTACTGATTGTAGCAGAGATTGCTAGTTATCTATCCCATTGTACATTCCTTTTTTCCTTTAACTAAAGCCCTCAACCTAAATTAAAACAAAAAAAAAAAACAAAAAAAAAAAAACAAAAAAACCTCAACCTACTCCACTGCCTTCTTTGAAGCCATTCTGCAAGGTCCAGTTCAATGAGACATAAATGAAAGTGTTATTTAAAGTCTTTTGAAGGTCCTCTAAAGAAAGGGACTTTGTCTTTGTCCTTTGTCACATCTTCCTGTGTTGAGTGAACAAGGATTAACAGGGTTATTCCAATCAGCTTAGATCACAAAGGTGGATGAACTACATACAAAATTGAAACAGCAGAGAACTGGGAGGAGTTGCGGTACCCACCATGATCATGAAATCATCCCACCAACCCTGTACATCCCAGCTCCAAATGTTGATGTCCTACAAAACGAGCCATGTATGTTGTTTAAACCACTGTAGTTTTTGAATTTGGTGATCACAGGCAGCTTAACATGATCCTAATACATTAAGACCGATACACAAGAATTCCTGGAGCTCTCATTAGTTCTTTGTGTGGTCATTAAGACAGACAGATGAATGAGAGATAGTAGCCTTATCTCATTTGTTCTAGGTTTTAGTGATATGAGAGAGAGAGAGAGAGAGAGAGAGAGAGAGAGAGAGAGAAAGTCTTATTGGCCTAGCTATTATGGAAGACAATATAGAATTTACTAAAAAAAAAAAAAAAAAAAAAAAATTGAACCACCCATAATAAAATCAACACTGAAAAATAAAATCAGCACTGAAAAGAAGTTACCTGCCATCCCATGTTCATGCTACATTCTTCACAATAGTCACAATATGGGAACACTCAAAATATTCATCAACTGATAGAAAAGAAAATTGTAGCACATGAAGAGAGAAATATTCTTCTAACTTTGTGTTAAAAGGGAGGTGGTCTTTACCATTTTCAACAACATAAATGAAAATGGAGGTCATCACTCTAAGTGCAATAACCCAGACACAAAATCAAAAATACAACACAGTCTCACCTGTATCTAGAAGATTTTGTTGATAAAAGTAGTACATGAAAACAGGGACAGTACATTCAGACCAGATGGCTACCTGAGACTAGTGGCAGGGATGTGGTCCTGGGGTGCAAAATTGTATTTCCTTGGGATACATGTCTAGAGATATAATATACAACTTAGTGATAATTGACTGTACACTGAAATTTTGCTAGGATGGTAAATTGAAGAGGTTCTTATCACAGAAAAAAAAAAGAATTGTGAGAGTACACTTATGTTCATTTGTTTGAATACAGAAATCATTTCCCTACACACACACATATTCATGTTGTACACATTAAATCTTACAAGAAAGTTTTAAGAACCCAATGATTAAAATTACCACACAAAATTCTAATCCATAAGGATATGCTATACCCCCAGAAATTATCTTTGTCACCCAGAAAGTCACTAAGGTGATTTGGTACAGAAAATGGGAATCCTACTAGAAGATCCCTATACAGGACAGAAACAAAAATTGAATTTAGTGGATAGCTTGAGAGAGATGCTCTCTGGTTTCAGGAAGCCAGTGAGACCCTAAAGGACACAAGCTGGCAGCAGTCACATCCACCTTTGTGTGCTACCAGGCTCAGCCCCACAGCACTGCACAGACCCGATTATGATGGCATTAGAGACCTCAAGCCAAGAAAGTGGCTGTCATTGTTTCCTAGAACGCCAGTGGCATGGAGCACGCGACAGGAAGGTGGGGGCCAAAGTGCTAGCCAGGAAAGGACAGCTTTCTATCCCTCTGTGGGGCCTCAGCTGCTGGACATAGCCACAGCTCTGGAAACTTGACTCCTCTGACTGAAATCCCCATGCTAACTTCAAATTTAGCTCTGGGCCTTGAGCTGCGTCATAAGCTGTCTCCTCATATCTTCCCCACTCCACCACCTTAGAGATCAGGGCCAAAATGTGGGAGAGGTTATGAAATATGAACTTTAGTTTGGCCTGCTCAACCCATCTCCGGATAAAACTTAGTAAAGCCACTGGATAGAATCCTCTGCGCCTTTGTGATAGTTTATTTTTTGCATTTGTCCCCTTTCCCCATTTCTACTTCCACCTCAATTCTTGCCTTCTTAGACTCTTTGCCCTTGGCCCAGCTGAACTTCTCTTCCTCTGCTGGTTCTGCCAGGCCCCACAGGGTGACATAGTGCAAAAAGTGTATGGTTGAGCTACAGAATGAAAGTTAATCTGGGATCACAACTAACTAACTCTAAGATACAGGACAAGCCTCTTCAATCTTCTGAGTCTGTTTCCATTCTGAAAAAGTAATATAATGTAATAATTCTGCTAAGAAACTGCCATTGTGACTTAATTGAATGAGACAAAATATGTAAATGTCCCTAAGATCTTGTTGGGAATTTCTGTTGATAAGCGTGACATGTATCTTCCCCTGGCCACAACTATTCCTCAAACCTGTCCCTTCCAATACTTTTTGGCCTTGATGAATGACACCTGCTGTGATACAGCAAGCAAATGTTGATTCCTGACTCATTCTTCTGCCTTAACTTCTAACTTCAATCCATCACCAAGTAAGTCTTGTCAATATTACTTCTGTGTCTAAGCCAGATATTGTCTCATAAGACCATGTACCCTTGTCACTGCTTTAAAAAGTGGCAATTTTACCTTTGTGCTGTGATGATTCATGCTAATCTCCCCACTCTTTATTGTATTCCCAGTCCTAGCACAGCATTTGTCATGAAGTAAACAGTATTGAATATGAGAATTAGAATGGAGTTAGAATTATTGCCATTAACCGGTAAAGCACATGATTTTTGCAGAATCTAAATGCCTCTTCCAGAGTGACAGAAATATGTCTGATCCCAGAGTCAGCTCTGATCCAGAGCTTTCTGGATGTACAGAATTAAAGAAAACTGTAGAAATTGAAAGTGTAAGATGTGCCAATCTGATTACTTTAAAATGATTACTATCATCAAGTTTGTTAGCACACTCATCATCTCTCACTTATCAGAGTGAGTGGTGTGTGTGTGTTTGTGATTGTGTATGTGTGAGGTGTGTGTCGTATGTGTGGTATGTGTTTGTGTGTGTGATGTTATGTGTGGTGTAAGTGTGGTGTGAGTGGTGTGTGTGTTGTATTTGTGTGTATGAGGTCTGTGTGATATGTGGGGGTATGGTGCTTGTATGTTCTGTGGGTGTGAAGTGTTGTAGTGTGTTTTATGTGTGTTGTGTGGTGTGTGCTATGTGTGGTGTGTGTTTGTGTTTGTGATGTTATGTGTGGTATTTGTGTGTGTGAGGTGTGTGTGATATGTGTGGTGTGTGTTCATGTGTATGTTCATGTTTGTGTGTGTATGAGGTGTCTGTGTGTGTTGAGATTATTTAAGATTTGTTCATGAGCTGAACCTAGTGATGTTTGCCTCCAAGCCCAGCACTCAGAGTTGTTGAAAAAAGAGGATGACAAGTCTGCATACCAAATTTCAAGAATACAACACAACAGTATTTACTCATTATGCTGCATGTTAGATACAAACTCACTCATATGAAATGTCTGCTTTGTGCTATATGTGCGGTATGAAATACTGTAGGGGCATTTATCTTTTGTATATGTTTGCCTGTAGAATGGACTTTAGTTAAATTCTTTTTCCTGGTGTTTACAGTCAGCTGGCACGGTATGAATCTGACTCAGGAATCTCATTACATTGAGATTCTTCATCTTTCTATCATGATTGGTATAGAAGTACTATCAGCCTTGACCACCCTGGTAGCTGATGATTGAAATTTGTTTTAATTAAATTTGTTCTGAACATGTAGGAACATTTTGTTTCATGTTATCCTTAAACAATATACAGTAGCAATTACTTATGTAATGTTCTCATATTATTTATCGGAAGCAATTTAGAGATGATATAGTGCATGCTGGGGTATATATGAAAGTACTATACCATGTTATAAGTGGGACTTGGGCACATAAAGATTCTGGCATCTCAGGTATCTTGACACAAACCCCCATAGATGCTAAGATATGTCTATATAATTGCCTGTGTGGGTGGGATCCAGAGGAAGGGTCAGGCAGAGACTCATATTTGATAAAATGGAGCTTCCTGGTTTCTGAAGGCTGTAGGGGTAATAGCTAGCACTGCTTGGTAGATATGCAGCAATTTCTCAAGGCTCCAGTCTTATTTAACATGAAGAATGAGTCATAAGAAAATGTCAGGATGTCTGGGGCAGAAATGTGGGCGCAGAGTAGGAATAAGAATTATATTCATTATTGAGAGTTAATTGTGAGCAAGACACCAAATGAGATGTTGGTTTAATCTTCCAACCAAACCAAATAGGCGATAAAAGGCCAGAAAGACAAAGTGACATAATAAACTCACAAAGCTAATGGATTGAGGGGAGCACCGCAAGGATGTAGAGACAGGTCTGTCTCTCTAGGATTACTGTTATTTTCACTATACCATAATAGTTTATGCTGCAAACGTAAGGAACTTAACAGAAAAGTATGGATAAAGAAATAGAATTAAAGTCCAAGCCACTTCTGTCCAGTAAAAACACCAGACCAAACCAGGTAAGGCAGCAAGGAGAATAGCCACAAGTTCAAGGACAACCTAGGATAAACAATGAAACCCTATCTCGTTTAAAAATAAAAGCACCAGACCACATACTCTAGACTCTGGTGTTCCTTGGCTCTCTTAAAAGTTACTGATAATCAGCTGATGGCGATGACAAGATGCCCGTAGCAAAATCAGTTATGAAGAAGCTACAAAAATAATTTTATGGTTGGGAGTCACCACAACATGAGGCACTGTATTAAAAGATCACAGTACTAGGAACGTTGAGAACCACTGCTCTAGTATCTAGTGATGTTAAGGGATACTATTTTAGAGTTGCTTCTCTCTTGCCACCCCAAGATAAGGAGAAGAAAAATAGAATTGCAAAGCTATTCAGAAGTCAGAAAAATGGATTAAAAATAATTTAATGGAGCCAGGCATCTTGATACCTGAGTATAGTTCCAGCTACAATGTGGAGACAGACAAGAGGATCAGTGTCCAGGAATTTGAGAAATGCTTTTTAACATTATCAACCACTTGTTTGTGGTTGAGTAACAAAGACTTCATCTCAAAAAAGACTTATTGTTTATTGTAGCACAACATTTTAATCCAGGTTAATAAAGTCTCTAAGTTTTCCAAGTAGACATGAGCCTGAAAAATTTACCTCATTGCTTTACCATTTACCAGCTATTCTATCTTGGGCAAATCCCTTCCTTTTCCCAGTCCTCAAATTGTACATCTGTAAATGGAGACCATAATCCTTTTGTTCCATGGGCATTGACTAAATGAAGAGTTAATGTGCATGAAGCACTTTTCAGGTACCTGGCACATGGTAGGCATGTGCTGTTGATATTCATAACCAGCTGTACCTAGCCTAACATCCTGTTTCAGCAGATCTTAATAGTTATTAATCAAGTGTTGAAAGGTTCCATTTACTTATTCAGACATTTCATTGTAAACACAATTAACAATGTTATCCTGCTCAGATGTGATTGATCCCTAGTGAGCCTAATGATCAAACTACAGAATGGTCAAAATCCTGAGAGAGTTGCCTACCATGGCAAGAGACAGGTTGAGGGAGAAATATGCACTTTCTATCTGACATCTATACCTGTGGCACACTCTGAAAGCACATGGAAGGGATACATTGCATCTTTTTATGCTCTTAGCAATCTGCAAAAATAATAAACAATAAATTCAGTGTGTTTAACACTGAAAACTATGAAGAAACACTGCAATTGATTTTTAAACAATAAAACATGGTTTAAAGGGACTTCAGTCTTGTATCTGTAATCTTCCACTATCAACGTTTACAAATGGAAACTTTCTTTTTTTTCTTCGGGGTTACAGGATACTTGGTACACATTGGCTGAAGAGATAAAAACTTCGTTTAGCCTAGATAAACACTAAGGGATAGCAGCCAAGTGTTGATCTTGTTATAGGATAGCAAATGGCACTGCAGGGGTTCTCAGTGAACACAGCTGGACCTACAGGGAACTCCTGGAAAGGTATGATAAGCATAGCTGGGGACCATAAATAAGACGAATCAGCAATCATTTGGGGCACATTCTGCAATTCCCGTAATCAGGAGGTTGGGTCAGGAGGATTGCTAGTTCCGTGCTCCCAGATTCAGCTACACAGTTAAACCGTATCTATGAAAAACAAAACAAAAAACGTGAATCCAAAAGAAGACCAAGGCTTGAAGCGGGAGCAACAGGGAGCACATCTGTACACCTTCGTGGACACCTTAAAGTCACCATTTCCAAAGACTGTGAAATGGACAGCACCCTCTGATGCACAGTGTGCACAGTGTAGCGGTCCTGTGCATGCTTAGAGAGGAAATGGAAAGAACTTATAGATAAACATATAAAAGAGGCATTACTTAGAGTGCAGGACTTGCCTAGGTGAGCCAGGGCAACCCAGACCAGCTCATGAATATACTGGATGAATAGATGCATCTCCTTCGTCTGGGTTTGTTATTGTCTCCAGAGTGCTGAATGTTGCTGGTCTGTCCTTGTGTCCAGATAGGAAAATGCATATAGGCATTCCAGACACTGCTTATAACTCTGGATTTCTCCTAAACCCTTTCTAGGCATGTATGATGCCTGTCCAGCTGGACATGTACCCAAGAATGGCTCTACTTGCTCCTGGAACAAAGACAGATTGAAAGTGACTCAACAATTATTTCTGAGACTCCTTTGGCCTTAGCAATTTTTCTTTGAGTTGGATCCTTAAAGAAATGGTCTCAATAGGAAGCAGGAACATAGACAGCCTCAGAGAGAAGCCCAGCCCACTCGATCACCGTCCAGGAAGGCTGGGACATAGGACCAACCATAATTTCTTTACAGGTCCCCACTCACTTGAATACAGTTAAGTGACATCTGAAGGCACAAAATCTGCCCTCTCTGACCTTCAGACTTTTGTACAGAGAGATCGTGTGTGCCCTACTTGATATGAGCCATCGTTAACCATGCATTCTTGACAGAGCAGTACTCTGACATCAAATAATCTGGTTTCCAGAACCTTCTGTGCTACATACCTAGGTATCTGATACTGGGAGAAATGCTTAACTTGGCTGAGTCTTAATTTCCTTTATAAACATCATAAGCCATCTAGTTTTGCAGGATCACTGGTAACAACAATCTCAGCAAGCTATAGCACAATCTAGGACAAATTATTGAGCTTTGCTCTGCTTTAATTTTCTTGTCTTTAAAAAGGGAAGGATAACAGTACCAACTAGAGAGATATTATAAGAATTATATGAGGTTTCATTTTTAATGCACTTAAAACAAATGTTACCACCAAGTAAGTATCCTGTGGATTTTAATTAAATAGGTGAACAGAACATCAATTTCTCTACCTATTCTATAACTACTGTGTGGCAGGCATGGTCGGAATCAAAGGAATCAATCTCTACAAGATTCTCTATTTTGTGTAGTGTCCAGTCAGCTAAGAAATACATACAGTAAATAAGGCAACTAGAAGTCAACGAAACGAACAATGATTTCCAAGAAGAAGATGAAAAACTGTTGCAGGGAAAGTCATAGTGAGAACATGCCCACCACTGTTTCACAAGACAGAGAAGGCAACCGCTTAAGCTGAGACCTGAGTGCAAAAGAGACAGATTGTAGAAGCTAGCTTTCCAGAGAGAGGACAGAAATGGTCCACGGTTTCGAGGTGTGGTTGGAAGAGAGTGAAAAAGAGTGGAAGTAGCAAGTGAGAGCAAAGAGAGATAAGAAACCTGTTCATTTTTATCCGCCCATGGGTTACATACAGTGGAGTTTAAATTTAATTACAACTGCAGTGTCTTAGATCAACTGCTTATTGTGTTTATTTGTTTGCTTTCTTTTGTTTTGTTTTTAAAAATAAGGCAAGGAAGGTCTAGTCTAGTGAGAGGAAACATCTTCAATGGCACAGAATTACTAGCAAAACTGGGACTTATATCAAGCTGTCCTCATTCTCCAACAACCTTAAGTTTGTTTGTGATTCCATTCCAGCCTGCTCTGTAATGGAAGGGAGAATCTGAAAGATATTTCATATTTAATTTGGGAACCCTTTCCAGGCACATGCTGGTGCTTGTCTTTGTGCCTCAGTTAAGTGCCACCATGCCTGCACTGAAAGCTTCCTTGCCATCCTCCTTTTAACTCCATGAGAAGAAACAGGAAATCCTGTGCTAGTAAGTATGATGTGCTTGTCTAGAATGAGGAAACCAGAAGCTGTACCTATATACACACAGACAGATAGAGCTAGAACATCTGTTTTCCAGAGGTCACCTTGACATGAAGATTTAACCAAAGGCCTATACAACCATTTTTTCCTGAGAGAGAGAGAGAGAGAGAGAGAGAGAGAGAGAGAAACACACTCATTTGTGAGTGAATGCTGCCTAGGACTCCACAGTTCTGCATCAGCTAAAAAAACAGCAGCAGCCTGGCCTGCTAGGTTTTGTTTGTTTGTTTAGTTGGTTTTTGTTTGTTTTTCAAATTTCTGCAGCTATCTCATTGAGGCTTGCTGGAGAATGAGGCTCTGCATTTAGAAATAGCTAAATGAAAGACATCTTATAATTCCTTTCTCAAAGATCTAGTAACTTAGAATTTAAAAAAAAAATATATATATATATATATATATATATTTGCAAAAACAGTAAAAAAAATTTAGAATGTGTATGGACAATATTGGCTCACAAACTACTAGCCTTGACATTTAATCCTCTCTGATTAGTTTAATAATATATTTTTATGTGTAAATGATTAGGAAACTATGGTCCGTAAAGGAGAATTACTTTCAACTCCAAATCAAAGAAATAACCACTGTTTACCATGTAGTTTCTCTACTGTTGTTTTCCAAGGTATATGAAATATAATTTAGGCTGTGTTGCACATAAAATATTTTTATATTTCTTATCTAAAATTATGAATATATCTTCAATTAAATATTCTCAAAACATGATTTATCTAACTATTGTGTAATATTACAGCAGATAAATATTTTGTAACCTATGTAATGTAAATTCTACTCTTATTAACAGTTCCCAGTTGTGGAAACACTATTATAATTTAAAAAAAACAAAAACAAAAACTGAGAAAATGATTCATTGTGGAATGATTTTCCAAACTCTCATTCTGATAAAATTTTACAAATTTGTCTTCAGTATGTCTGATATGAGAGCCTTATTATACCAAATGTATAACATTTACATGTTATGCCAAGGAGATATGGTATGCAAGGTTTCCTGTCTGTGGCACAAAACAAGAGCCCAAGTCTCTCTAAAACAAATATGGGATAATACTCCCCTCTGGTGGTCACACAGAAAAACAACAAAAACAAAAGAAAGTTCTTGGGATTGGAATGTTGTTTTATTTAAAGAGTAGTTTATATCACTCACGAAGCCCTGTATTTAATACCTGAAGTCATTCTTGGATACATACAGTTTTGAGACAGCGTTGTGTACATAAAACCCGGCTTCAAAAACTAAAAAGAAAAATGAACAGTTTTGATTCTGCACTCTGGATCTAAAGTCAGCACAGCTAAGTTTATTTCTACTCAGTCAAGCTTTATCTGCTTAAACTGGAAGATCTCCCTTTCTATTTTCCACTTGACATTCCTTTATTTCTTATAATGTTATTTTCAGTTCAATCTTCCTTTTTATTTATTACAGTTTGTTCATTTCGTATCCCTACTGTAGCCCCTTCCTTCCACCCCTTCCAATCCTGCCCTCCCTCTTCTCCTCTCATGCCCCTCCACCAGTCCACTGATAGGGGAGGTCATCATCCCCTTCCATCTGACCTTAGTCTATGAGGTCTCATCAGAAATGGCTTCATAGTATTTCACTCTGGCCTGGTAAAGCTGCTCCCTGGAGCCTTCAGGGGGAGGTGATCAAAGAGCCAGCCACTGAATTCTTGTCAGAGACAGTCCCTGCTCCCAATACTAGGGAAACCACTTGGACACTGAGCCGCCATGGGCTACATCTTTGCAAGGGTTATACGTTATCTCCATGCATGGTCCTTGGTTTGAGTATCAGTCTCAGAAAAGAACCCTGGGCCCAGATTTTTTGGTTCTGTTGTTTTCCTTGTGGAGCTCCTGTCCCCTCCAGGTCTTTCTATCTCCCCCTTCTTATATAAGATTCCCTGCACTCTGCCCAAAGTTTGGCTATGAGTCTCAGCATCTGCTTTGATACCCTGCAGGGTAGAGTCTTTCAGAGTGCCTCTGTGGTAGGCTATTGTCCTGTTCCCTGTTTTCTCCCTCTTCCAATGTCTATCCCATTTGGCTTTCTGAATGAAGATTGAGCACCTTATTCAGGGTCCTCCTTTTGTTTTTAATTTCTTTTTTAAATCTTATTATTTTTATATCAATTACAGTTTATTCCTTTTGTATCCCAGCTGTAGCTTCCTTCCTCATTCCCTCCCAATCCAACACTCCCTCGCTCCCTCATCTCCTTCCATGCCGCTCTCCAAGTCCAATGATAGAAGAGTTCCTCCTCCACTTCCATCTGATCCTAGCTTATAAGGTTTCATCAGGACTGGCTGAATTGTCCTTCTCTGTGGTCTAGCAAGGCTGTTTCCCATTCAGGAGGAGGTGAACAAAGAGCCAATCATTGAGTTCATGTCAGGAATAGTCCCTGTTTCACTTGCTAGGGAACCGACTTCAATACTGAGCTGCCATGGGCTACATCTGAGCAGGGGCTCTAGGTTATCTCAGTAATATCCATGAATAGTCCTTGGTTGGAGTATCAGTCTCAGAAAAGACACTTATGCCTAAATATTTTGATTCTGTTGCTCTCCTTGTAGACTCCTGTCTTCTCCACCTCTTACAATCTCACCCTGCTTTCATAAGATTCCCTGCACTCTGCCCAAAGCTTGGTTAGGAGTCTCAACATCTGCTTTGATACGCTGCTGGGTGGACTCATTCAGAGTCCCTCTGTGATAGGCTCCTGTTCTGTTTCCTGTTTTCTCCTTCTTCCAATGTCCAACCCATTTGTCTTTCTGAATGAAGACTGAGCATCATACCTGGGGTCCTCCTTCTTGATTAGACTCTTTAGGTTTACAAATTTTACTGTGATGATACTATATTATACGTCTAATATCCACTTATAAGTGAGTATATACTATGTGTGTCTTTCTGCTTCTGGGATACCTCACTCAGAATGATCTTTTCTCATTCCCACCATTTGCCTGTAAATTTCACGATATTCTTGCTTTTCATAGCTGAGTAGTATTCCGTTGTGTAAATGTGCCATAATTCCTGTATCATCATCAACTGAAGGACATTTAGGTTGTTTCCAGATTCTGCCTATTACGAATAAAGCTCCTATAAACATGTATACTTGAGCATCGTACAGAATATGCCCAACAGTGTAAGAGCTGGATATTGAGGTAGTACTATTCCTAATTGTCTGAGAAAGCAAGAGATGGATTTTAAAGTGGCTGCAAAAATGTACATTCCCACCAGCAATGGAGGAGGGTTTCCCTTTCTTGACATCCTCCCAGCATGTTTTTCTCACTTGAATTTTTTATCTTAGCCACTCTGATGGGTGAAAAGTGAAATCTCAGGGTCATTTTGATTTGAATTTCCCTGATGACTAAGGACATTGAGAATTTCTTTAAGTGTTTCTCTGTCATTCAATATTCCTCTATTTAGAATACTCTGTTTAGCTCTATGCCCCATTTTTAATTAGATTACTTGGTTTGTTGCTGTTTAACTCTTTGAGTTCTTTACATATTCTTGATATTAGCTTTCTGTCAGATATAGGGTTGGAGAAGATCCTTTCCCAGTCTGTAGGCTGTAGTTTTATTCTGATGACAGTATCTACTATTTTAGAGAAGATTTTCAGTTTAATGAGGTCCCATTTATTGATTGTTGATCTTAGAGCCTGTGCTGTTGGCGTTCTGTTGTCTCCTGTGCCAATGAGTTCAAGGCTCTTAACCTCTTTTTCATCTAACAAGTTCAGTGTGTCTGGTTTTATGTTGAGGTCTTTGATCCACTTGGATTTTAATTTTTTGCAGGTTTATAATTATGGATCTATTTGCATTTTTCTACATGTACACGTCCAGTTAGACCAGCACTATTTGTTGAAGATGCTCTTTTTTTATTGTATGGATTTGGCATCTTTGTGAAAAAAATCACGTGTTCATAATTGTGTGGGTTTATTTCTAGCACTTCTACTCTATTCTATTGATTCACCATTCTGTTTCTATAACAGTACCATGCAGTTTTTATTACTGTTGCTCAGTAGTACAGCTTGAGATCAGGGTTGAAGATTCCTCCAGAAGATCTTTTATTGTAGAGGATTCTTTAAGTGATTCTGAGTTTTTTGTTATTCCATATGAAGTTTAGAATCGTTTTTTCAAGGTCTGTAAAGAATTGTGTTGGTCAATGAAAGCAGTGGTAAGAAAAAAGTACATAGCACTAAGTGCCTTCAAGAAGAAATTCAAAAGATCTTGTTAAACAACTTAATGGCTCACCTGAAAGCCCTCAGGAAAGAAGAAGAAGAAGAAGAAGAAGAAGAAGAAGAAGAAGAAGAAGAAGAAGAAGAAGAAGAAGAAGA
>NW_026594184.1:1231358-1275128 GCF_907164565.1 Psammomys obesus | reverse complement strand
GAAGAAGAAGAAGAAGAAGAAGAAGAAGAAGAAGAAGAAGAAGAAGACACACCCAAGAGGAGTCGACAGGTGGAAATAATCAAACTCAAGGCTGCAATCAATAAATTAAAACTTCAAAGAATCAGTGAAACCAAGAGCTGGTTATTTGAGAAAATCAACAAGGTAGATAAACCCATTAGCCAAACTAACAACAAAATAAAAAATGAAAACGGGGGCATAACAATAGACACTGAGGCAATCCAAACAGTAGTTAGGTCTTACTTCAAAGGCCTATACCACACAAAATTTGAAATCTAAATGCAATGGATTATTTTCTTAATGAAATCCACTTACCAAAGCTGAATTAAAACCAGGTAAATAAATCAAGTAATCCTTTATCCCCTATCAAAATAGAAGTTGTCATCAAAATCTCCCACCCCACACACCCCCAAAATACTCCAGTGTCAGATGGTTTCATGCCAGATTGTTTCATTGTAGAAGTCTAACATACTTTCAAAGAAGAGCTAACAGCAGTACCCTTCAAACTATTTCACAAAATACAAACAGAAGGAACATTACCAAATTAATACTATGAAGCCACAGTCACCTTGATGTATAAACCGTACCAAGACAAAACAAAAAAAGAGAATTTCAGGTCAATCTCCCTTACGAACATTGATACAAAAATACTCAAAAAAATACTCATAAATGGAACCCAAGAACACATCAAAGATATCACCCACTATGACCAAGTAGGCTTCATCCCAGGTATGCAGGGGTGGTTCAGTATTAGGAAATCTGTAATCCACTATACAAAAAAAAAAAAAAAACAAAAACTGAAAACAAAACACATGATAATCTCCATAAGATGCTGAAAAAGTATTTGATAAGATCCAACATTCATTTATTTTTAAAGTCCTAGAGAGACCAGGGATACAAGGCACTTACCTAAACATAATAAAGGCAATATAAGCAAGCCTATAGCCAACACCAAACTAAATGGAGAGAAACTTAAATCAATCCCACTGAAATCAGGGACAGAGCAAGTCTGCCATCTCTCTCCATATCTCTTCAACACAGTGCTTAAATTCCTTGGTAGAGCAATAAGACAATTAAAGGACATCAGGGGGATTTGCTTCAGAAAGGAAGAAGTCAAAGTATTACTATTTCCAGATGATATGCTGGTATAAATGAGTGACCCCAAAAATTCCACCAGGGAACTTCTACAGCTGACAAACACCTTCAGCAAGATGGCTGGATACAAAATTAAGTTAAAAAAAAATCAGTTGTCCTCCTGTATTCAAAAGACAATTGGGCTGAGAAAGAAATTAGGGAAACTATCTGCTTCACAATAGCTTACAAAGGACATAAAGGGCCTTGGTGTAATTCTAACCAAGCAAGTCAAAGATTTGTATGGAAAAAAAACTTGCACTCTCTGAAGAAAGAAATAGAAGAAGATATCAGAATATGGAAAGATCTCCCATGCACATGGCTTGGCAGGATAAAAATGGTCATCTTACCAAAAGCAATCTATAGATTCAATGCAATTTCATCAAATTACTAACAATTTTTTTCCAGAACATGAAAGAAAAATTCTCAACTTCATATGGAATCACAAAAACTCAGAAATACTAAAACAACCCTTTGCAATAAAAAATCACCTGGCGTTATCTCCATCCCTGATCTTAAGCTGTACTACTGAGCAACAGTAATAAAAATGGCATGATAATAAAGACTGGCATAGAAACAGAATGGTGGATCAATGGTATCGAATAGAAGACCCACAAATAAACCCACATACTTATGAACACATGATTTTTTTGATGAAGAAGCCAATACCATACAATGGAAAAAAAGATAGCATCTACAACAAATGGTGCTGGTATAACTGGATAGCTACATGCAGAAAAATGCAAATAGATCCATAATTTTAACCCTGCACAAAACTAAACTCCAAGTGGATGAAAGACCTCAATATAAATCCAGACACACTAAACCTGTTAGAAGAAACAGTGGGGAAGGGCCTGGAACTCATTGGCACAGGAGACAACTTCCTGAACAGAATACCAATAGCACAGGCTCTAAGATCAACAGTCAATAAATTAGGACCTCATGAAACTGAAAAGCTTCTATAAAGCAAAGGACACTGTTGTCAGAACAAAATGACAGCCTACAGATTGGGAAAGGATCTTCACCAACCTTATATCTGACAGAGAGCTAATATCCAGAATATATAAAGAGCTCAAGAAGTTAAACAGCAACAAATCAAGTAATTTAATTAAAATGGGACACAGAGCTAAACAGAGAATTCCCAACAGTAGAATACTGAATGGCAGAAAAACACTTAAAGAAATGCTCAACATCCTTAGCTATCAGGGAAATGCAAATCAAAACCCTGTGATTTCACCTTACACCCATCAGAATGGCTAAGAATGAAAACTCACATGGCAACACATGCTGGAGAGGATGTGGAGAAAGGGGAACCCTCTTCCATTGCTTTTGGGAATGTAAACTTTTACAATCACTTTAGAAATCAACCTGACACTTTCTCAGACAATTAGGAATAGTGTTACTTCAAGACCCAGCTATACCACTCCTGGGCATATATCCAAAAGATGCTCATGTGTACAACAAGGACATTGGCTCAGCTATATTTGTGGCAGTTTTATTCGTAATAGCTAGAAGCTGAAAACAAGCCCAATGTCCTTCCACTGTGGAATGGGTACAGAAATTGTGGTACATTTACCCAATGGAATACTACTTAGCAATTAAAAATATGGAAATCATGAAATTTGCTGGGAAATGGCGGGGGGGGGGACTAGAAAAGATCATCCTCAGTGAGGTATCCTAGAAGCAAAAAGACACACAGGGTATTATACTCACTTATAAGTGGATATTAGACATATAATACAGGATCATCAGAGTAAAATCTGTACACCTAAAGAACCTAATCAGGAAGGAGGACTCTGGGTAAGATACTAAATCCAGAAAGGCAATGGAAATCGGAAGAGGGATAAAACGTGGAACAGGACAGGATCCTATCACAGAGGGTTTCTGAAAGACTCTACCCAGTAGAGTAGCAAAGCAGAGGCTGAGACTTGACCAAAATTTGCACAGAGTGCAGAGAATCTTCTGAAAGATAGGAGAGATAGAAAGACCAGGAGGGGACAGGAACTCCAGACCAACAGAACCAAAAATTCTGGGCAAAGGGGTCTTTTCTGAGACTGATAATCCAACCAAGAATGATGCCTGGAGATAACTTAGAACCCCTGCACAGATATAGCTCATGATAGCTCAGTCTCCAAGTGGGTTCCCTAATAAGTGGAACAGGGTTTGTCTCTGACATGAACTCAGTGCCTGGCTCATGACTACCTCCCCATGAGGCAGTGTGGGTGGATCAGCCTTACCAGACCATACAGAAAGACAATGCAGCCAGTCCTGAATGTGACCTGATTGACTAGGGTCAGATGGAAGGGGAGAAAGACCTCCATTATCAGTGGAATGGGGGAGGGGCATGGGAGGAGAAGAAGGAGAGATGATGAGATTGGAAAGGGATGAGGGAGAATACTACAGCTGGGATACAAAGTTAATAAACTGTAATTAACTTGACACTCAGTGATTTTAGAAGATTGAATTTAAATGAGACCATAACTAACACATTTTTATAGAATAACTCCACTTCTTACAAATAAGAAACCATGTGTGCTTATGTATACTAATAAACAAGCAACTCCACTCCTGAGATCATAGAAATGAAACTGAAGTGACATACCTCAAACTTTTCCTGACGCAAATATCGCTGTTTGTGTGCCCCTTTTCTAGAGTGTTCACATGTCCTCTTTACAAATTATTATACAAAATAATTAAAAGATTATTTAAAAAATAAATTTAAAAAATAAATGTGTTAATTTTTTTTAGAAATGATTGTGTTGGTAATTTGATGGAAATTGCATTGAATCTGTGAATAGCTATTGGTAAGTTGGCCATTTTTACTATGTTTTTCCTGCCAAGCTGTGAGCATGGAACATCTTTCCATCATCTGATATCTTCTATTTCTTTCTTCAGAGACTTGAAGTTTTTTTCATACAATTTTTAACTTGTTAAAGTTAAAGTTACACCAAGGCACTTTATGTCCTTTGTGTCTATTGTGAAGGGTGTTTTTTCCTTAATTTCTTTCTCAGCCCAGTTGTCTTTTGAATACAGAAGGGCTACTGATTTTTTAATTAATTTTGTATCTGCCATGTTGCTTAAGGTGCTTATCAGCTATAGAAGATCACTGGTTGAAATTTTGGGGTCACTCATTTAACCTATCGTATCATCTGCAAATAGTAATACTTTGTCTTCTTTTTTGTTTTGAATTCTCTTGATCTCCTTTAATTGTCTTATTACTCTAGCAAGGACTTCAGGTAGTATGTTGAAGAGATTTGGAGAGAATGGGCAGCCTTGCTTTGTCCCTGGTTTCAGTGGGACGGATTTTAGTTTCTCCCTGTTTAGTTTGATGTCAGGTATAGGCTTGTTGTATACTGCCATTACAATGTTTAGGTAAATGCCTTGTATCCCTGATCTCTCCAGGACTTTAAATGTAAATGAGTGTTTGATTTTATCAAATCCTCTTTACCATCTAAGGAGATTATCATGCATTTTTTTTCTTTTAGTCTGTTTATGTGGTGGATTACATTGACGGATTACTGTATATTGTACCACCCCTACATACCTGGGATGGTACCTACTTGATCATAGTGGATGATACCTTTGATGTGTTCTTGGATTCCATTTGTGAGTCTTTTATTGAGTATTTTTGCATCAATGTTCATAAGGGATATTGTCCTGAAATTCTCTTTCTTTGTTGGGTCTTTGTGAGGTTTAGATATCAAGGTGACTGTGGCCTCATAAAATGAAATTGACAATGTTTCTACTGTTTGTATTTTGTGAAAAAGTGTGATGAGTATTGGTGTTAGCTCTTCTTTGACGGTCTGGTAGAATTCTGTGCTGAAACCATCTGGCCCTGGGCTTTTTTTGGATAGGAGAATTTTGATGAAAGTTTCTATTTCCTTAGAGGTTATAGGAGTATTTAATTTATTTACAAGATTTTGATTCAGCTTTGGTAAGTGGAATTGATCAAGAAAATTGTCCATTTCATTTAGATTTTCAAATTTTGTGCCTAGCCTTTTGAAATAAGACCTAATGATTGTTTGGATTTCCTCAGTGTCTGTGGTTATGTCCCCCTTTTCATATCGAATTCTGTTGATTTGGATCGTGTCTCTCTTTGCCTTTTCATTAGTTTGATTAAGGGTTTGTCTATCTTGTCATTTTTCTCAAAAGAACTAAAGAAGTTAAACAGCAAAAAATCAAGTAATCCAATTAAAAAATGGGGTACAGAGCTAAACAGAGAATTCTCTGCAGAGGAATATCGAATGGCAGAGAAACACTTAAAAAATGATCAACCTCATTAGCCATCAGGGAAATGCAAATCAAAACGACCCTAAGATTTCACCTTACACCCGTCAGAATGGCTAAGATCAAAAACTCAAGAGACAACACATGCTGGAGAAGTTGTGGAGAAAGGGGAACCCTCCTCCACTGCTGGTGGGAATGTAAACTTGTACAACCACTCTGGAAATCAATCTGGCACTTTCTCAGGAATAGTGCTTCCTCAAGATCCAGCCATACCACTCCTAGGCATATATCCAAAAGATTCTCAAGTACACAATAAGGACATTTGTTCAACCATGTTTGTAGCAGCCATATGTGTAATGACCAGAAGCTGGAAACATCCCAGATGCCCCTCAGTGGATGAATGGATGCACAAATTGTGGTACATCTACACAATGAAATATTACTCAGTAATAAAAAGCAAGGAAAACATGAAATTTGCAGGTAAATGGTAGGATCTGGAAAAGATCATCCTGAGTGAGCTATCCCAGAAGCAGAAAGACACACACAGTATATACTCACTCATATAGACATATAATATAGGATAAACCTACTAAAATCTGTACACCTAAAGAAACTAATCAAGAGGGAGGACTCTTGCTAAAATGCTCAATTCCTATCCAGAAAGGCAAAGAGGCTGGACATCAGAAGAAGGAGAAAAGAGGGAACAAGTCAGGAGCCTGACACAGAGGACCTCTGAAAAGCTCTGCCCTGCAGACTATCAATGTAGATGCTGAGACTTATGAGCAACCTTTGGGCAGAGTGCAGGGAATCTTAGGAAAGAAGTGGGAAACAGTAAGATCTGGAGAGCACAGGAACTCCACAAGGAGAGCAACAGAACCAAAAAAATCTGAGCACAGGTCTTTCCTGAGACTGATACTCCAACCAAGGACCATGCATGGAGATAACCTAAGACCCCTGCACAGATGTAGCCCATGGCAGTTCAGTATCCAAGTGGGTTCCATTGTAATAGGAACAGGGACTGTCTCTGACATGAACTGATTGGCCTGCTCTTTAATTACCTCCCCTGAGGGGGAAGCAGCATTACTAGGCCACAGAAGAAGACAATGCAGCCACTCCTGATGAGACTAGGATTAGAAGGAAAAGAAGTCCTCCCTTATCATTTGACTTGGGGAAGGGCATGCATCCAGAGGGTGGAGGAAGAGAGGGATTGGGACAGGAGGAGGGAGAGAACCACAGGGGGGATACAAAGTGAATAAAGTGTAATTAATAAAGAAAAAAAACAGCTGTTGGTTTCATTGACTCTTTGAATTGTTCTGTTTCTAGTTTATTGATTTCAGCCCTGAGTTTGATTATTTCCAGCAGTCTACTCCTCTTGGTTTTGTCTGCTTTGAATTTCTTGTTGAAGGCACTTACTGCTATGAACTTTCTGCTTAGCACTGCTTTCATTGCGACCCATAGTTTGCGTGTGTTCTGCCTTCATTGTCATTGAATTCTAGGAAGTCTCTAATTTCTTTTTTTTATTTCTTCCCTGAACCAGTTGTCATTGAGTAGTGAGTTGTTCCCTTTCTATGTGTGTGTGTAGGCTTTTTGCTACTTCTGTTGTTCTTGAGGTTCAGCTTTAGACCATAGTGGTCTGACAAGATACATGTGATTATTTCAATCTTCTTGTATCTGTTGAGGCTTTCTATTTTGGTCTGTTTTGGAGAAGGTTCAATGAAGTGCTGAGAAGATAAATTCTTTCGTGTTTGGGTGAAAGGTTCTGTAGATGTCTGTTAGGTCCATTTGATTCATGACCTCTGTTAGAGTCATTGTTTCTTTGTTTAATTTCTGTTTTGTTGACTTGTCCTTTGTTGAAAGTAGGGTGTTGAAGTCTCCCACTTTTAAAGTGTGGGGATCTATGTGTTGTTTAACGTTTATTGATGTTTCTTTTACAAAAGTGGGTGCCCTTTTATTTGGGTCATAGATGTTCAGAATTGTGATGTCTTGTTGGTGAAATTTTCCTTTGTTGAGTGTAAAGTGACCTTCCCCATCTGTTTTGATTAATTTTGGTTGAAAGTCTATTTTATTAGAATGTGTACTCCTGCTTGCTTCTTGGGTCCATTTGCTTGGAAAATCATCATCCAGCCCTTTACTCTCAGGTAATATCTTTCCTCATACTTGGGTGAGTTTCTCGTATGCAACAGATTTTTGGTCTTCTTTACACTTCTATTCTGTTAGTTTGTGTCTTTTTATTTGGTTGTTGAGTCCATTGATATTGAGAGAGATTAATGACTGATGGCTGTTAGAGCCTTTGAATTTGATGTTGGTTGTGGTAGTGTGCTTGTGTGCCTGGCTACTTTTTGTTTTCCTATAGGGATCTTATTTATATCCTGTGTTTTCCTGAATGTAGTTAGTTTTCTTGGGTTACATTTTTCCTTCTAGTATCTCTGTAAGGCTGGATTTATGGGTAGGTATTGTTTAAATTATTTTTTGTCTTTGAATATCTTGTTTTTTCCATCTATGATGATTGAGAATTTTGCTGTGTATAGTAGCCTTTGCTGACATCTGTGTTCTCTTGGGGTTGCATGATGTTGGTCCAGGCCCTTCTGGCTTTCATAGTCTCTGTTGAGAAGTTAGGTGTGGTTCTGATGGATTTGCCACTATATTTTACTTGGCCTTTTAGCTTTCAGCTTTTAGTATTTTTTCTTTGTTCTGTATACTTACTGTTTTGATTATTATGTGGCGGGAGGACTTTTTTTCTGGTCTAATTTATTAGGTGTTCTGTAGGCCTCTTGTGTGCTTAGAGGCCTCTCCTTTAAGCTGGGGAAATTTTCTTCTATTATTTTATAGAAAATATTTGCTGGTTCTTGGAGACGAGATTCTCCTTTTTTTCCTATTCTTATTATTCTTAGGTTTTGTCTTTTTATGGTGTCTTGAATTTCTTGGATGGTTTGTGTCAGGAATTTTTAGATTTAATATTTTCTTTTACAGATAGACTGATTTCTTCCAATGTATTTTCCACAACTGAGATTCTTTCTTCCATCTCTTGTATTCTGTTGGTTATACTTACCTCTGTAGTTCCTGTTTTCTTTCCTAAGTTTTTCCCCACCATGATTTCCTCCTTTTATGTTTTCTGTAATTTTTCCAATTATATCTTCAGATCTTGAACTGTTTTGTTGATTTCCTTCACCTGTCTGACTGTATTTTCCTGTTTTCCCTTCAATTTTTTTCACCTGTTTGTTTGAGCATTCCTCTGTTTCATTAATTTATTTCAGTGATTTAATTATTTCCTCTCTGAAGGCCACAAACTGTTTGGTTGCATCTTCCTGTATTTCGTTACAGATGGCCCTAATCTCTTTGACTTTATATTCTTCTATTTCTTCATGGTTGGCCCTTATTTGTTTGACTTTATCTTTTGCTTTTTCTTTACACATTTTGTTTTCTTCATTATCCTCTTCATAAGCATTGATGTAATGTCATTTTCTTGTGTTTCACTTGTGATAGGATTTCCTAGTGTCTTGCCTCTGGATAAATGGGTTCTGGATGTGCCGTATTGCTTTAGCTTTTGTTGGTTGTGCTTTTATGCTGGTGTCTACACATATGGCTTTCTCAGGTGTTGGCTGTTAATTTCTGGTGTCTGCTGGAATCCTATGGTGGGGAGAATCCCTTTGGCAGGAAGACGGCTGCTCCTGAAGGAGGCCTTCTCAGCTTTTTGTGTATGGTCACCGAATAGCCAGTGCTTCTCGGGAATTGCCATAGCTATCTTCAGGTGTATGGACCTGTGTGGTATCTGTGGTAATGGGTAGTCAGGGGGTTCTCCTCTCACCAGGAGAAGTCCTGGAGGCAGCTGCCCTGCCACTGGCTTTCTTTATCTGAATTCAGTGATCTGCTGCTCTTGCTCTTACATTGTGTTTGCTGGGCACAAACCAGGGAGCCGCTCCGTTTGGTCAGTATAGCTAGGGAGACAAGTAGTGTCTGGGGCCTGATCCTGTGGATCCCAGGACTCTGTAGGTTGAGTTTGGAGCTCTGTGTCCGAGTTCCCAAGCAATAATCAGTGGCAGGTGAGGACAACACTCCTGGGTGTGGCAGGAGGCCAGAGCCAGGACCCTGTGGGAAGCCAGGGAATTTTTCCAGTATTAGCTGGGTGTCCTGAGGTCAGGCCTGATGTTTCTCTAATCATGGGGTTTCCTCCTGACAGGGAGACTATGTCTATGGTGTTTAGAGGTCTACAGTTCAGTCTGGGATTGTGTGTAGAGCATGCAGTCACAAGCAACTGACTCCAGGGAACAATTCCTGAGAACTTTTCAGGTGGTTGGGGAGTTTAACTGAGTGCCCTAAAGTTTGGACCTGATGTTTCCTTCACAGTGGAGTTTTGTCCCAACAGGGAATCCCAGTCTCTGGTGTTTGGGGGCCCTCAGTTCTGTCTGGGATGGTGAGTTGGGTGGTGGATGGTGGGTCTTGGCCTGGCTGCTGAGGGCCTGTTGAAGCCCTGGACCTTTTCCAAGGATTGTCTGGGTGACCTGAGGTCTGTCCTCATTGCTTCCATCACCATGGGGTTGTCTCTCAACTGGAGAACCCAGTCTTTGGTGTTGTGGGTCCCATAGTTCAGTCTGGGATGATGATCAGAGCATGCAGATATGTGGGCTGGTGAAGGAGAGCTTGCCAGGACCCAGAAACTCTTCCAGGGTTCAGCTGGGTGACTAGAGAAAGGACCCGATTGCTTTCCATACCATGGGGTTTCCTCTCACTTGAGAAACACAATTGCTGGTGTTTTAGGGCCCAGAGTTTTGTCTATTAATCGCTGTGCCGTCATTGCTGTCCTGCTCATCCAACACAATGGCCACTCAGTGCCACCATCCTCAAAGGCCTCAAAATCACAGAGTTCCACCTGCCTCTGCCTCCTGAGTGCTGGGATCAAAGAAAGGTGCCACTATGCCTGGACCTCTCCATGATTTTCTTTAAAAGGGACTGAGTAACCCCTTGGACTTCAATCTTTGTCTCCTGTGGGAAGAGCTGGAGGAAAAACATACAGCAGAAATTCTTGGATGCTTGAGCAGGGGCACCTCACAGCTCCACGAGTTGGAATAAATATCCAGAGTGCTTTACACAGTGGTTTCTCTAGAGAAATGTCCTAAACGATCACAAAATGGAAAGCGCTAACAGCCATCTTCTGTGGCTCCAAGTTTGAAAAAATCAAATTCCTGCGGGGAGGAAATGTTATCAAAATATGAAAAATGGGCTGTTCCCAAGAATGATGGGAAAATTCTGGAACTCAGTGAGTGGGAGACTAAGGCAATTGGATCAACAGTTCTCCAAATCAAATGGATAAGTAAATGGGCTGGGTGGAGATAAGTCTGAGGTGCAGTGGTACAGTGCTTGCCTAACATGTATAGATGAACAAGCCCTGAGTTGAGGAGCCAGCACTATAGGGAGGAAGAAAAACCTTAAAATGGGGAGCTCTTCCAGCCTCAAAAGGGTCTCACAAGTCCATCTGTATCAACAGCTCAACTCCTCCAAGAAGCCTTCCCTGATGAGCCCTGTCACTTAGGTGTTCTTGGTGTATTCTACCATACACTGCACACAATTGCTCTCAAATACTAAGCCTCCACATTTAGCTCCTCAATAGCCAGAAAGCTGGAATCCATTCTCCCATCATCTCTTGCTGGCAGCCCCACCCTTGTTCTATGGTCTCATGTACAGTGTTCTGCACAGCAGGGTGGACCATGAGTACCTCTGAAGTCAAGGGCACAAGGGAACCTGAACAGTGAAGGGGTTGTAAAATGTTGTTTTCTTCATGGCCATAGGACCCCATACTTCAGTTTCTTCACTAATGTGGCATATAGATTGCCATGTACTCAAGTCCATTGGCAGTCTGTCAGGTCAACCAAGTACACTAGGCTACAGCCAACAAAGGGAGTGGTCCAGATAGCTGGGAAAAGAGAGGAATAACTATCTGTGTTTATGTGAATATGGAGGGAATAAAATGGGGTTTTTCGAGGCTAGCCCAATCTACATAGCAAGTTCCAGGTCAGTCAGGGATACATGGTGAGACTGTGTCAAAAAAATATTAAAATAGAGTTTATAATGGTGATTTCAGGCCTATTGAGACAAAGGTTAAAAAAATTAAATTTTACAAAAAGTTTTAATTTTCTACACCAGGCATGGTGGCACATGTCTTTAATCCCAGAACTCAGAGACGCAGAGACAGGTGAATTTCTGTGATTTAGAGGCCAGGCTGGTCTACAAAGTGAGTCCAGCACAGCCAAGGCTACACAGAGAAACCCTGTCTCAAAAAACAACAACAACAAAGTTTTAATTTTCTAACTGCTCTAAATAGTTCCCATAGACACACCATACATTTCCGTCTGTTAGTAACATTTCACACTACTATGGTATAGTGTTACAATTAATGAACTAATGCTGTTAATATATAATTAAATAAAATTCATAATCTATTCAGTTTCATTAATCTTAAGCAAATGTCCCTTTTTGTTCTAGGACTTTATCCAGTATCCCTCAGAATGTTTATCCATAATATCCTCTTAGGTTTCTCATAGTGTTTCTCAGACTTCCCATGGTGTTTGTTTGTTTGCTTGTTTCTTTCTTTCTTTTTTTTTAATTTTATTTTTCTTGTTAGTTACATTTTATTAACTCTGTGTCCCAGCAGTATCCAGCTCCCTCATTCCCTCCCCAGCCCTACACTCCTTCCTTGGTCTCCTCCCTGCCCCTTTCTAAATCCACTGATAGGGGAGGACCTCCTCCCCTTTCATTTGACCCTGTTTTATCAGGTATCTTTAGGGCTGGCTGCAAAGTCCTCCTCTGTGACCTAACAGGACTGCTCCTCCCCTGGGGGGGGGGGAGGTCAAAGAGCTTGCCCTTGAGATCCTGTTAGAAATAGTCTTTATTCCCCTTACTTTGGGAAACTACTTGGTTACTGAGCTACCATGGGCCACATCCGAGCAGAAGTTCTAGGTTATATCCATAGATGGTCCTTATTGAGTGTCAGTCTCAGAAAAGTCCCTGTGCCCGGATATATTTGGTCCTTGTAGAGCTCCTATCTTTTCCATATCATACTAACTCCCCTTCTTTCATATGATTCCCTGCACTCTGCTGAGGGTTTGGTTATGAGTCTTAGTGTCTGCTTTGAAACACTGCTAGGTAGAGTCTTTCAGATGCCTTTTGTGGTAGACTCCTGTCATGCGTTCAATGCACATCCCATTTGTCTTTCTAAATGAGGATTGATTATCTTCACCCGTGTCTGCTTTCTTGATTTCTTTAGGTGTGTAGATTTCATTATGTTTATCATATCTTGTAGGTCTATATAAGCGAGTATTTACCGTGCTTGTCTTTCTCCTTCTGGGATACTTCACTCAGAATGATCTTTTCTAGGTCCCACCATTAGCCTGCAAATTTCATGATTTCCTCATTTTTGATTGCTGAATAGTATTCCATTGTGTAAAAATACAACAATTTCTGTATCCATTCCTCCATTGATGGACATCTGGGTTGTTTCCAGGTTCTGGCTATTACAAATAAAGCTGCTACAAACATGGTTGAACAAATGTCCTTGTTGTGTACTTGAGCAAATTTTGGGTCTTTCTTTCTTTTAACCACAAATTTTTGTGAGGCTATTTTGTTTTGTGCTTTGTGTTTTTTTTGTTTTTGTTTTTGTTTTTCTTTTTGTTTTTTCCAGACAAGGTCTTACTCTCTTGCTCAGGCTTGATTTGAACTTGTGGTCCTCCTGCCTATACCTGTTTAATGATGAGATTACAGGCATATACCCTCATACCAGTTTACTTTAAACATTTTTGGAGAAGTGTTTGTAGATTTTATGTAATGTCCCTTAACTGATATATTCCTGGTGTTTGCCTGGTGATTAAACTGGAGTCACATGATTTTGTCTGGGAAGACTCAGAGGCCAAACGCTATTCTCAACATATAATATCAGAATATAATATGGGCAAAATGCTAATACTGGCAAGTAATAGGTTTTTTTTTTCCTCTGGATTCAGAATCCTCTTTAAGTTGTAGAGAAAGGTGGGCAGC
The DNA here is from genome assembly GCF_907164565.1 of Psammomys obesus. Classification (NCBI taxonomy): domain Eukaryota; kingdom Metazoa; phylum Chordata; class Mammalia; order Rodentia; family Muridae; genus Psammomys; species Psammomys obesus. The sequence goes on along the minus strand of NW_026594184.1, from coordinate 1,261,727 downwards.
AAGAAATTTAATGACCATAAGATATCCAGTTTTAAATTGAAGAGACACTTTCAGTTCTTTTTTTTTTTTTTTTTTTGTAACCATTGAGTTGAGTTAGGATTACTGGGAATAAGTTCTCATCTACCTCCAGGTGTGTCCTGTGGACAATATATTTATATTTTAGGTAATATAGGTAAAGTTTCCAGATGACTTTGCAAAATTTTAAATATAATAAATTCAGTGAAAAAGTTCCAATTACCTGAAGCCTGTAAAAATTGCAAAGGCAAAACATCAAGTAAAGAAATATTTATTAAGTGAATCTAGTAAATCTGGGAAAGAACAAAAGAAATCTATGTGCCTGAGCCAGGAGCTTTCTCCTCCCTTTTCAGGGTGAGTATGACAATGCATGCATCTTACATTACACAATAATAAAAATTAATTAAAAGTTATTCTGTGTAGGAATAGCAGAGAACACAGGCCTCCTCCCTTAGCCACCAGTGAAGATGAGATGAGCTATCAGCCAGTATCATCATTGCCCTCTACCTCACAAGCTCCTGGTGACCAAAAGAATGGTCAAAAGTGATGATGAAATGTATCTTCTTTCCATTAGAATTCATCATGGAGAAAAGACTGCACTCACAGTGGTGGCTGGGTACTGATCTAGTAGATGCTCTTGACACAGTTCAGTCATAGACAGAGCTTCAGTCCTAGGAACCCCAAGATGACAAGACCACAGGCTAACTGCCTTTTCCAGCTATTCTTGTCACAAAGCAATGAGCACTATTCCAAGAAAAGTGGGACAGTGTGTCAGCACGCAACTCTGAAGCAGTGACTGAAATATTTTTTTGTTTAGCAACAGACGTAGACCTTTAAACAGAGGTATCCAAAGCTCTTCCTAAAGAACCTAGCTTTATACTAACAAAATGAAGTAACTCTCAGTAATCAGGTATGTTTGGTGGTAAACAATTAAAAAGCTCCTGAGAAAGAAAGAGAAACCTTCCTCCACTGCTGGTGGGAATGTAAACTTGTACAACCACTCTGGAAATCAATCTGGCGCTTTCTTAGACAACTAGGAATAGTGCTTCCTCAAGATCCAACTATACCTCTCCTAGGCATATACCCAAAAGAGGCTCAAGTACACAATGAGGACATTTGCTCAACCGTGTTTGTAGCAGTTTTATTTGTAATAGTCAGAACCTGGAAACAGCCCAGATGTCCCTCAACTAAAGAATGGATGCACAAATTATGGTACATCTGCACAATGGAATATTACTCAGCAAGGAAAAATAAGGAAGTCATGAAACCTGCAGGTAAATGGTAGGACCCAGAAAAGATCATCCTGAGTGAGCTATCCCAGAAGCAGAAAGACATACACAGTATATACTCACTCATATAGACATATAACATAGGATAAAACCTACTAAAAACTGTACATCTAAAGAAACTAATCAAGAGAGAGGACCCTGACTAAAATGCTCAATCCCCATCTTGAAAGGCAAAGAGGAAGGACATCAGAAGAAGAAGAAAACAGGAAACAAGCTAGAAACCCACCATGGAGGGCCTCTGAAAGGCTCTGCCCTGCAGACTATCAAAGCAGATGCTGAGACTTATGGCCAACTGTTGGGCAAAGTGCATGGAATCTTATGTAAGAAGTGGGAAATAGTAAGATCTGGAGTGGACAGGAACTCCACAAGGAGAGCAACAGAACCAGAAATTTGAACACAGGGGTCTTCCCAGAGACTCATGCTCCAACCAAGTACCAGGCATGGAGATAACCTAGAACCCCTGCACAGATGTAGCCCATGGCAGTTTAGTGTCCAAGTGGGTTACATAGTAATGGGAAGATGGACAGCCTCTGACATAATCTCATTGGCCTGCTCTTTGATCACCTCCCCCTGAGTGGGGAGCAGCCTTACCAGCCCACAGAAGACAACAATGCAGCCACTCCTGGTGAGATATGATAGACTAAGTTCAGAAGGAAGGAGAGGAGGACCTCACCTATCAGTGGACTTGGGGAGGGGCATTTGTGAAGAAGGCGATGGGAGGGTAGGATCGGGAGGGGAGGAGGGAGGGACTTATGGGGGGATGCAAAATGAATAAAGTGTTATTAATAAAAATAAATTTTAAAAACTCCTGAGAAGTCTGTTGATTAAGAACCACAGTCTAAACCTCAAATAAATGCCTTTACAAACGAGGAGCTAAGCAAAGAGACAATGATGAGTATTCCTGATATATGAACAAACTTCAAAGACTTGCCTCAAATAGAAGTTGGAAAAGTACCAACTTTAATTGGATCTGACTTTTGAACAATTGGTGTCCCAGACACAAAAACAATAAAGCAAGTCCTGCCCAACAAGTGGTTAAGCCTAACATCTGGGTGTAATTGTCGCAATGCACATTTCAGTTTAACTGAATGATCAGAAACAGAGAAAGTTTCACAGAGAGTTCTGAGGAAGCCACTGCTATTCTGCAGGAATGGAGCCTGTTCTGGAGTCTGTGATCTCTGCATATCAATGTGAAGACTTCAAACTGAGGGAGAACTCTGCTTCACAATAATAGTTTAATTAAAACAAAACAGGAATGTAACAGCAAAAGCAAGCATGGGAGAGTAGAGACAGAAATCAATATCTAGTTAATATAATATATTTCTAACATGCCCAATTTAAAAAAAAATAATTGAGTCAATGAATGAAACAGAAAAGAGGTATCAGTATGCAGAAGAGAAAGTAAGCATCCTAGAAACCATGAATGCATTCCAGTGTTAGATTTGGCCAAGACTTCAAATCTGCCATTAGATATAGGTTCAGAGAATTAAAAGAAACCATGTGCAAAGAAGTAAAAGAGAAATAGGGAGCCTCCCCATATCCCTTGTTAGTAACAGCAATGAGAAAAGTAGCAAAATGTTCCCAAACAAATATTCTAACAGGAATAAGCCAAAAGTTTACAACATTAGGTAAATATATCCAAGCAAAATGGTGAAAGATCTCAATAACAATAGTGATATTCGTGTCTTGCCCATGTCCAATCCCATACATTCTAGCTCCAAAGTAACCCATAGTCTACATTCACAGTGACAACTAAAACCCTGGGAGACAACATGGAGCAGAAAGAGGCTGACCTACTTTGGGAATGATTCCCACAGCACTGTCATTACTTAACCAGTCTGGTGTTAGCTTGGAAGGGCTATGTGTGCTTAACCTAGACTCAGGGTTCTGTCAGTGTAAATATTCTTTTGCCTCAGAGCATTTGTCAGACCTAATTCCACACAACTCTATTTGCTGCTCCATGAAACACCTCAAACCAATAGTGGACAAATAAAAAGATCTTTGAAATTAAATCTGTTAAATGAAATATTCATAGACACCTTTAAAAAACTTCTAAACAAAGAAATGACTCCCCCCCAAAAATAAATGAGAAATACTTTCCACAAGGTGCTGTGATAAATTGATGATCAAAATTAATGGATGATGTTTGAATTTGCATTTCCTTCTGAAAATTTTGTATTTCATGTTACTAATATTTAATTATTTGGTTTATTTGGAGTTAATTTGCTAAGTATACTATGTGGTAGATGTCTGTTAAGTACATCTTGCACACCTAAAACAGGATACCATGGATTGGGTAATTTGTAGAGGACAGAAATGTATTTCCTCATATTTATGAAGTCTAGAAAAGTCCAAAATTGAGGCAATACTTGCAGTGTGATAAGGAACTTTTTGCTGTGTCCCCTATAGCAGAATTCTAAAGGACAAGAGAGATCAAAAGACCAAACCTTCATCGTCAAGTTCTTTTATAATTACCATTAACCCATTTTAAGAACATCATCCTCATGACATAAGGTCCTACTTTCTATCATTGATGTCCTGGGAATTGAGTTTTCATCACATACTTTTGAGGGAAACAATTAGACAAGTGAAATCTCATTTGGTAATTTGGGAGGATCATAAACAACATCAGGGAAATGGATTAAAATTCTTTTCAGGAAAGGTAAACTATGTAAAGGAATTTCAATAATGGCGGGTGAGCACAGCACTCATGCCTGCAGTAGAAGGCTAGAGCCTAGACTCTGCATGAATCCAGAAAGTCTTTTGGAACTGGGTGTCCTGAGCGTTGGACCTGATGATCACCTCCCACCCCCGCTGTGGGATTTCCTCCTGACTGGGACACCCAGTCTTTGCTTTGGAGACAGCCATTCTGTCTGTGATGGCAAGTAGAATCTGCAGGCACAGACTTACGTGGCTCTGCCTTTCTGGGTTTCTGGGGATTGGGTGCCTGGGCATTTCCCGAAACTGGGTAATTTTTTTTTCTGAGACCTTTTTAGGCTGGTGGTATCGACTGAGTGCTCTGAGATCAGACCAGCCATTCCCGTTCCCCTCCCTGTGGGTTTGAACCCAAGAGAGAAACTCAGTCTCTGGTGCCCTGGGGCCCACAGTTCTATCTGGGCCAGCAAGTCAGATGCAGGCAGGACTGTGCCTGTGCCTGGGTCCCTGACTCTGGCTCTGGGCTGCTTCCTGGGTGCCCGCTGAACCCCGAGTCTTTTCCAGGGATGTCTGAGCGACCAAGGTCCGTCCCAATCGTTTCCTGCACCGTGGAGTTATCTCTCAACTGGAAATTCTAGTCTCTGATGTTGTGGTGCCCACAGTTTAGTCTGGGACAGTGATCAGAGCATGCTGGTGTGTGGCTCTAGGCTGGTGGCCAAGGACCTGGTGGAACCAGGATCCCTTCCGAGGTTTAGCTGGGTGAGTTAAAGCTGATTGAATCCCCCACTGTGGGGTATCCTCTCACCTGGGAAACACAATCACTTGTGTTTTAGGGCCACGAGTTCTGACTGCTGGTCACTGTGCCAATCCTTCTGTGCTGTTGGTCAGAATGAGAGTCGTTCTGGCGCAGCCATCTTGCCAAATCAGAATTTTTTAATTAAATTTTTATTTTTTTCATATTACTTACAGTTTATTTACTTTGTATCCCAAATGTAGCACCCTCCCTCATTCCCTCCCAATCCCACCCTCCCTCTGTCATCTCCTCCCCGTCCCTCTCCAAGTCCATGGATAAGGGAGGTCCTCCTCCCCTTCCATCTGACCCTAGCTTATCAGGTCTCTTCAGGACTGGAAGACACGAGCTTCACAAGGTGTTTGGAATTAATGTCATGTTTTATGTTTTACTTAGAGATGTGACCTTCACCACACTGGAAATCTTCCTTAACCTGTTCTCAACAGAAAACAAAAACAATACAGTACCTAATTCTTTAAGTTTATATAAGGCAGTTTATGTAAAATGCTTAACATAGTACCTATCCAAGAATCAGTATTATAACGACAACTCTGTTTCAGCCCATCCATTAGTAGGACCTGGAAAATTAACTGCCTTTTAATGGTAACTCAGGCCCATAGGAAGAAAACTACCCACTCTCAAGCGTCGATCCTGGCATTGAGATTCTAGATGTTTCTGAGCAGATGGTGTCCCTGGCCTTTTACTCACTGTTCCTGGTGATCTCCCTCCTCCTATTTGTCAGGGCTCATGACCTGAGGCAAGCCAAGGTGCCAGAGAGAATTGCAAATCACATTCTCTGTGATGATAAACATCCCATCTCTCTGTACTTTCCTCCACCAAAATATTATGTATGTCTCTGAAGTTTAAGATAAAACAACAGAACACTGTTAAGTTTGTCTGCCAACAAGTTCACCTCCATCAGAGGAAATAATTAAAAATCCGCATACTTCCTTAGGAACAATATTCTTTTACATTTGATTCAGTTGAATAGCCATGATAAGAATTCCTAATAGCTTGATAGATTTTCAAAGAAATTTTATATTAGTCGCTTGGAAGAATAAAACCAACTATGGGACTAGGAAAGTGGGAATTTCTCAGTAACTTTGCAACTGCAATAAACAGATGTCTTGAACCTCCTTACTCCTCTCCTAGAGTGTGTCTCAGTTATCCTAACACCTTGGAGAGCACTTTACCATTCATCCCTTTCAAAAGCTGGAAACAAGTCTCTTCATCTTCCATCAAAAGTTCCAGTTACGAAACTTTAGTAGTCCCTTTCTGAGTAATCTGTATCTGGTCCCCAGGGGATGCAATCCTGATGGAATATTGATGATCTCTTTCCTCTTCCCCATCATCCTCTTGTGCAAACCATACTCCATCCCTCTCTCTCTTTGATCTCTGTCAGTCTGACTCATTTGTCAATTTCCAATCTCTAGTTATCACTTCCTACCCAGGTGCTTATTAAAGGCCGCCACTCTATTTCCATCTCGTCCGTCTTCTCCGCCTCTGAATCTATCACACAAAAGGTCATATTTCTCTATTCCAATTTCTGCTAATGATCTTAACAACACTTAATGGGAACAGAAAAGAATTTCACCTTCCTAGAGGTGTCGATCAACTTTCAACAAGTTCCCCATGAATTCTGACTGTGTTTCTTTTCCAAGGATTAATTGAACAGGGCTGTTGACATCTACTGCCCGGGGATGCTTCATAACATGCAATGTCCTACTGGATTCTATCTGATGAGAGCCACTTAGAGGGTGAAAAGTTATATTAAGTCACAATCATTCTGCTTGGCAAATGACCTTAGGGAGCCAATCATGTCCCAATATTAGCTGAATTGCACCCAAGAGCTAATGTACTGTTTAGCTTTTCTCCCAAAATCCAGATAAGTTGACCAAAATTCTTTGGTATCATGCCCCAGCTCTTATGTGTCTGAAGGGGTTGAAGGAAGCAAAAAGGCTCTGGATTTGCAGTCCTTACAGAGTTGATGGTGGGGGCTGGAAAAAATGTAACAGGGCATGCATGAAGCCTTATCAAGAAGCCCTTTTACTCTTACAAGTACGGTTATGGGACCACAACAGTTACAGATCTTTAGAGGACAAACATTCTGTTTTTATTTTCCTAACATTTACCCTTAACTAGCCTGTAAGGTAGAGCTCAATGGAGAGTACAACTGCTTGTCATGTCAGACCTTTTGCAAGTTCATAGGGGAAACAAGCTGAGGACCAACAGAGTCAATGCCCTTTTTAAATACTAGACAGAGATCAGGGAGACATACAAATACTTGATGAAACCAGAATACAGTGGGAAAATGTCAGTGGATAAATACAGGGTTCCTTGAGAAGACAAGAGAGGCCCCTGTTCGGGACTTGACAGCTTGAGGAGAACCTCCTTGAGGATATAGTGCTTGAAAGAGAGTCTCTCTTTAATCAGTGCTAGTCAGACTCATCTGAATCCTCTTCCCAGCTAGGTTTAATCTTTTGACTTTCATGTCTGTCACAACATGGTCACATTTTCACAAGAATCCTAACTGGCTTACCAAGGACCACCATGCTCATCCATCATCACTCACAATCTAAAAGTGATGTTGACTACCCTGGTCTGTCTTCAGGAAGAATCAAATTAAGCCATTTTGAACAAAATGTCTCCTCATTCCTGATGTTTAGTTGTAATAAATTTTAGCCTACTGACTTTTTCCTTATTCCTCTATATCCTATACCCTCATATTTCCTCACTGTATTTGAAGTTGCGTTCAAATCTTCTTATCTACCACAAAACTTCATTGTACTTCTTTTTATACCTGATACAATTGTTCCCCTGAAAGTCTGCCTTACTGTCTTTATTATTTTTTATGAATAGTATATGTTCTTTATTACACTGATGTAGTACTCTGAAACATACCAAAATATGTATATAAGCAAAGATAGGTGGACAGAAAGGGTGTTCTTGGGGGGGGATTGGTTTTTAGTTTTTCGAGACAGAGTTTTTCTGTGTAGTCTTGGCTGTCTTGGACTCCCTTTGTAGACCAGAATGGCCTTGAACTCTCAGAGAGGGAGGGATGTTCTCAGCATTGAAGAACAACATATTCATCAAGCCAGAGCAATACCTGGTATTCTCTCTCTCTCTCTCTCTCTCTCTCTCTCTCTCTCTCACACACACACACACACACACACACACACACAGACACACACGCACACATATACTAACCTGTAGATTAAATTCAAACCTGGCACAGGTTCAGGGACTAGATCACTGAATTCCAACAGTAAGAGAAATATTAGGAAATTAAAGATATTTGAATAGTGTCAGTTTTGTTGTTTTCGTCAAATGCAATGCATATAGCACTGCACAAGGTTTCTCAGGGACAGAAGATATAAAAAATATTATAGATATGGTCCCTATCTTCAGGGTGTTTAGGATTTGTCTTAAATAGAACTTCTCAACCTGTGGGTTATGATCTCCACAGGGGTTGCATAGCAGATACCCTGAATACCAGGTATTTACATTAAGCTTCATAACAGAAGCAAAATTATAGTTATGAAGTAGCAGTGGAATAACTTTATGGTTGAAGTCACCACAACATGAGAAACTGTATTAAAGGGTCAGAGCAGTAAGAAGACTGGGAACTATTGGTCTAGAATATTTTGAGTGAAGATGTAAAGGTGTCAGAAGTCTACAAGTCAGGGATCTCAGATATCTGTAAGGTTTGAATATTTTAGAGTAGCTATGGCACCTCAACAGAGTGTTTGAGTAGCTATGGCCCCAGAGAATAAAGGAAGGCTTTATGAAAAAACAGGCATTAATTAAGACTCAGACTCCTCCAGTTACCTCATATCAGTACCATGACCCCCTGTTCTGTTGTGTTGGTGGTCATTTAGTGTTAATTACAACCTACTGACAAGCTTGCAAGCATCCTTGCCGTCACTGTGGCATGAAGGCTGACCTTCAACTGGCTGTACCAAATACTGGAAAACTAAATGTAATTCTGTATAAAATGACCATGGATGAAAAACAGAGTTGTCTTCATGAAATCTGAGAGTCCTTTCCAGAAAAAGGAAGTAAAAAAAAAAGTGCTTTCTTCTCAATCACCTCCTCTTGCTTGTCCACGGTGGTAGCAAATCCTTAACCCAGTCAACATTATGTCTTTCCATGTGCCTATTATTGTTCTTTCCTTTTGTAGAGGTAGGATTTATTCTTTTAACCCTCTTAGTTGGCACTATGTTATAAGTGCTTTGATGAAATGAAAAAAATACAAGAGTCAGCATGCCAATTCCAAACCTAGGTTTCATCTACTTCCAACTCTTCAAATGCTCCCTGAGGTCACCATGTAGACACTAAATGGAAAGCTAAGTGAAAAGGTGAGGGCATATGTAAGTCTTCTAATCAATGCTCCCTATTAACTCCTCCATGAATCCTAGCATCAACTGTCAGTGACTATAAATCCAGCTCCATCTGAGTATAGCTTCATGAGAGAAATGAAATTAGCATTTCTCGTATGAGCCCACTCAATTCACAGAAGCATTAGAGATAATAATGATTTCCTGTGCACAGACAAAAAAATTTGGGGGTCATTTGTTAGACAGAAATAGATAAATCTAGAGACTTTTCTATCAAATTAACCCAAAGCTCAGCAAACTTTGTCAGCAAAAGATGCAGTAGCAAATCTCTTGTCCTTGCTCACTACGCAATGTCTATCTGCTTTGAATGAAATAAGGCATCACTGAAATTTTTGTTTCAGAGAAGCATCATTGAAATTTTTGTTTCAGAGAAGCATTTCTGTCTTAGGATTGAGAAGCCAGATTTTATATGCACCAATGTACCGAATCTGAAAATTTATAAAATAAAATTTTAAAAAAAGGACAGAGCTAAATGAAGTACCAAACCTGTAATTATAGCTTAGGATTTCAATTCTCACTCAACAATGGATAGAATTAGTGACAAAATCAAAGTCAAGTGCAGTAGCACATGCTACAATTCCAGCACTTGGGAAATGGAAGCAGGGGCATCAGGAGTTCAAGGCCAGCCTTGGCTAGATGAGAATCTTTCTCAAAAGAGAATGAAGGGGGTGGGCCGAGAAACAAAGAGACAAAGAGAGAAAGGGTTATAATTAAGGAGACAAAAGATTTAAAAAAACACAGCTAAGTAAGAGGGTCTAGTCAAAATGTATAGAATATTCTACCCAACAATGTCAGAATATATGTTTTTTTTTTCAAAATTCTGTATAGAACTTGCTATGATAGATCATATTTTGGTATGTAAAATAAGATTCCATAACTTTGAAAGAATAAAACTCAAATATCACATTAGCACAAGGGGATCTACTATTTTTTTAGATTTCTGTACTTTTAAAAATTATTTATCTTTTATTAATTGGAGTTTATTCAGTTTGTATACCAGCTGTAGCCCCCTCCCACAACCCCTCCAAACCCACCCTCTTTCCCTCTTCTCCTCCCATGCCTTTCCCCCAGTACACTGATATGGGAGGTCCTTATCCCATTCCATATGACCCTAGTCTATCAGGTCTCATCAGGAATGACTACATTGTATTCCTCTGTGTCCTGGTAAGGCTGCCCCCCCATCCCTCAGGGGGAAGTGATCAAAGAGCCAGCCACTGAACTCTTGTCAGAGACAGATCTTACATTACTAGGAAACCTACTTGGGCACCAAACTGCCATGGGCTACATCTGTGCAGGAGTTCTAGGTTATCTATATGAATGGCCTTGGTTGGAGTATCAGTCTCAGAAAAGACCCCTGGGTCAAGATTTTTTTGGTTCTGTTGCTCACCTTGTTGAGCTTCTGTCTGCTCAAAATCTATCTATCTCCCCCTTCTTTCATAAGATTCCCTGCTCTCTGCCCAAAATTTGGCTGAGTCTCAGCATCTGCTTTGATACCCTGCAGGGATATACTTTTAAAATGCTTACAATTAGTAGGTAATTCGGGGTCTCTTGCTTGCAAATATGTCTGTGCACCCACATAAATGCTTGGAGCTCTTGGAGGCCAGAAGAAAGTGTCTGTTCCCCCTTGGAACTGGAGTTACAGGCAGCTTTAAGCTGCTACATGGGTGTGGAAATCAAACCTTGGTTCTCTAGAAGAGCAGCCATTGCCCTTAAACACTGAGTGAAACCTTTACCCTAACTTACTACTCCTGCAGAGGACCTGGGTTCAGTTCCCAGAACTAACTTCACGTGGCTCAGGGGATCAGACGTTCGCTTCTGACCTTTGTGGATACCAGATGTAGACGTGATACACATATGTACATGCAGGCACTTATATATACACAAAAAATAGAAATAAAACGTTTAAAGTATATGTTTTTGCAATAGCCCTAAAGAAAATGAAGTGCTTACGTATGCAAAATTCAACAGAAACTGCATTTTGAATAAAACTCTAAAAGTGAGTAAAAAATAATTTAAACTGATTGGAAAGATACACTTTAGAAGTTTCAACATAGTAAAATGTCACTTCTCCTCCAAAATGACTTATAGGATATTGTAATCGCAGTAAAAATGACTGAAAGTCAGTTTGTAGATACAAATAAAAATTTTCTAAGCTTTACTTAAGGAGGAGAAGGTCCTCTAACAAATAAAGAAATCTTAAGAAAGTAAAAATGAAAATATACTCTAGTCAATACTGTCTATCTTATATTGAACATTACCATATAAGTACAGTAATACTAACAGAAGGATAGACACTCAAATCAATAAAACCAAATAAGAAACCAGAAATAACCCACACAAATACATCCACCATTTCGACACAATGACAGAACTACTTTTTTCTCATTTTATTTACTTATATATACGTATTTTATTAATTAGAGTTTATTCAACTTGTATCCCAGCTGTAGCCCCCTCCCTTTTCCCCTCCAAACCCCACCCTCCCTTCCTCATCTGTTCCCATGCCACTCCCCAAGTCCACTGATAGGAAAAGTCCTCTTCCCCTTCCCTCTGACCCTAGCCTATCAGGTCTCATCAGAATTGGTTGCATTGTCTTCTGCTGTGGTATGATAAGGCTCCTCCCCTATCAGTGGGCGGTGATCAAAGAGCCAGCCACTGAGTTCATGTCAGAGACAGTCTCTGTTCCCATTACTAGAGAACCCACTTGGATGCTAAGTTGCCATGAGATACATCTGTGCAGGGGTCCTAGGTTATCTCCATGCATGGTCCTTGGTTGGAGTATCAGTCTCAGAAAAGATCCCTATGCCCAGATTTTTTGGTTCTGTTGCTCTCTTTGTGGAACTCCAGTCTCCTCCAGGTCTTTCTATCTACCCCTTCTTTCAGAAGATTCCCTGCACTATGCCCAAAGTTTGGCTAGGAGTCTCAGTATCTGCTTTGATACCCTGCTGGGTAGAATCTTTCAGAGACCCTTTGTGGTAAGCTCCTGTTCTGGTTCCTCTTTTCTCCCTTTTTTAGATGTCCATCTCTTTTGCCTTTCTGAGTAAGGACTGGTCATCTTACCCAGGGTCCTCCTTCTTGCTTAGCTTCCTTTTTTAATTAAATTTTTATTTTTTAATTAATCTTGATTAGTTTCTTTAGGTGTAGAGATTTTAGTATGTTTATCCTATATTATATGTCTAATATCCACTTATAAGTGATACATACCATGTGTGCCTTTCTGATTCTGGGATACCTCATTCAGAACGATCTTTTCTGGTTCCCACCATTTGCCTGGAAATTTTATGATTTCCTTATTTTTAATTGCTGAGTAGTATTCTATTTTGTAAATGTACCAGAGTTTCGATATCCATTCCTCATTTGAGGGGCATCTGTGTTGTTTTCAGATTCTGGCTATTACCAATAAAGCTACTTCAAACATGGTTGAGCAAATGACCTTGTTGTATACTGGAAGACAATTTGGATATATGCCTAGGAGTGGTATAGCTGAATCTTGCGGTAGCACTATTCCTAATTGTCTGAGAAAGTGCCAGATTGATTTCCAAAGTGATTGCATGACGTTACACTCCAGCATGTGTTGCCATTGAGTTTTTGATCTTAGCCATTCTGATGAGTGTACAGTGAAATCTCAGGGACATTTTGAATTGCATTTCCCTGATATCTAAGGATGTTGAGCATTTCATTGAGTATTTCTCTGCCATTTTATATTGCTCTATTGAGAATTCTCTGTTTAGCTATGTACACCATTTTTAAAATTATTATTTATTTTTATTAATTACAGTTTATTTGCTTTGTATCCTCCCTGTACCTCCCTCTTTCCTCCCCTGACAATTCCACCCTCCCTCTTCCCCACCCATTTCCTTCTCCCAGTCCACTGAGAAGGGAGGTCCTACTCACCTTCTCTCTGACCCTAGTATATCAGGTCTCATCAGGAGTGGCTGCATTGTCTTCTTCTGTGGCCTGGTAAGGCTGCTTCCCCCTCAGGGGGAGGTGATCAAAGAGCAGGCCAATCAGTTCATGTTAGAGACAGTCCCTGTCCCCATTACTATGTAGGCCACTTGGATACTGAACTGCCATATGCTACCTCTGTGCAGGGCTTTCAGGCTATCTCTATGAGTGGTCCTTGGCTGGAGTATCAGTTTCAGAAAAGACTCCTGTGTCCAGAATTTTAGGATCTGTCGCTGTCCTTGTGAAGCTCCTGTCCTCTCCAAGTCTTACTATCTATACTTCTTTCATAAGATTCCCTGTACTCTGCCCAAAGTTTGGATATGAGTCTCAACATGTGCCTCGATACCCTGCAGGGTAGAGACTTTCAGAGGCCCTCTGTGGTAGGCTCCTGTCCTGTTCCCCATTTTCTCCCTCCTCCAATGTCCATCCTCTTTGCTTTTTTGAATGGGTATTGACCATCTTAGCCAGAGTCCTAAATGTACACCATTAGAGTCACACCAAGGTAATTTTTGTTATTAGTGGCTACTGTGAAGGGTGTAGTTTCCCTAATTTCTTCTCAACCCTTTTTTCTTTCATATATGGAGGGCTACTGACTTTTTTGAGTTAATTTCGTATCCAGCCTCTTTGCTGAAGATGTTTGTCAGCTGTAGGAGTTCCCTGGTGGAATTTTTGGTGTCACTCATGTATACTACCATATCATCTACAAATAATGATACTTTGACTTCTTCCTTTACAAAGCGAATCCCACTGATCTCCTTCAACTGTCTTATTGCTCTAACAAGGACTTCAAGCACTATGTCGAAGAGATAATGGAGAGAGTGGGCAGCTTCGCCTTGTCCCTGATCTCAGTGGGATTTCTTTATGTTTCTTTTCGTTTAGTTTGATGTTGGCTATAGGCTTGCTATATATTTCCTTTACTATGGTTAGATAAATTTCTTGTATCTCTGATCTCTCTTTAAACATAAACAAATGTTGGATTTTATCAAATGATTTTTCAGCATCTAAGATGTTCATGTGGTTTTTGTCCTTCAGTTTGCTTATATGTTGCATTACATTAATGCATTTCCATATATTGAACCACCCCTCTATACCCGGGATAAAGCCTACTGGTTCATGGTGGATGATAATTTTTATGTGTTCCTGGATTTTTTTTTTTTTTTTTTTGCTAGCATTTTACTGAGTATTTCTGTATCAATGTTCGTAAGAGAGATACGTCTCAAGTTCTCTTCTTTTTAGTTGGGTCTTTCTGTGGTTTAGGTATCAAGGTGACTGTGGCTTCATAGAATGAATTTGGTAATGTTCCTTCTGTTTCTATTTTGTGGAATACTTTGAGGAGAAATGGAGTTAGCTCTTCTTTGAAGGTCTGGTAGAATTCTGTGCTGAAACCATCTAGCCCTGGGCTTTTTTTGGAAGGGAGACTTTTGATGACTGCTTCTATTTCCTTGGGGGATATCAGACTATTTAATTCACCTGATCTTGATTTAATTTTTGGTAAGTGGAGTCTATCAAGAAAATTGTCCATTTATTTAGATTTTCAAAATCTGTGGCTTAATCGGCTTTTGTAGTAAGAACTAATGATTGTTTGAATTTCCTTAGTGTCTGTTGTTATGTCCCCCTTTTCTTTACTGATTTTGTTGATTTGGATAGTTTCTCTCTGACTTTGCTAAGGGTTAGTCTATCTTGTTGATTTTCAAAAAAGAACCAGCTCTTGGTCTCATTGATTCTTTGAATTGTTTTCTTAGTATCTAAAATATTTATTTCAGCCCTGAGTTTGATTAATTCCAATCATCTACTCCTCTTGGTTGTGCTTCTTTTTTTTTCCCCTAGGGCTTTTAGGTGTGACATTAAGTTGCTTGTATGAGATATCTAAAGTTTCTTTCTGGAGGCCCTTAGTGCTATGAACTTTCCTCTTAATCCTGCCTTCATTGTGACCCATAAGTTTGGTTAAGTTGTGCCTTCATTTTCGTTGAATTTTAGGAAGTCTCTTATTTCTTTTTTCCTTTCTTCTCTGACCAAGCTGTGATTGAGAAGAAAGTTGTTTAGTTTTCATGTGTTTGTAAGCTTTTTGTAATTTCTGTTGTTGAGGTTTAGTTTTAGGCCATGGTGGTCTGATAGGATACGAGGGATTCTTTTGATCTTCTTGTGTCTATTGAGGCTTGCTTTGTGTTTTGGTCAATGTTTGAGTAGGTTCCATGAGGTGCTGAAAAGAAGGTACACTCTTTTGAGTTTGGATGAAATTTTCTGTAGACATCTATTAGGTCCATCTGATTTAGGACCTCTACTGTCATTTTTCCTTATTTAGCTTCTTTCTAGGTGATCTGTCCCTTGGTAAGAGTGGAGTGTTGAAGTCTCCCACTATTAAGGTGCTATGATCAATGTGGGATTTAAGCTTTAATAATGTTTCATTTACAAATGAAAGTGCTCTCGTATTTGGGGCATAGATACTCAGGATTGTGAAGTCCTCTTAGTTGATTTTTTTCTTTGGTGATAATAAACTGCCCCTCCTCATCTTTTTTGATTAATTTTGGTTGAAAGTCTATTTTATTAGATATTAGGATAGCTACCCAGCTTGTTTTCTGGGTCCATTTGCTTGAAAAAAAATTTCCAGCCCTTTATTTATCTTTGTTTCAGGGGTGTGTTTCTTGGATGCAGAAGAATGTTGGATACTCTTTCTGCAAACATTCTGTTTGTCTGTGTCGTTTTATTAGAGTTGAGTTTGTTGATGTTGATAGATAATAGTGTCCACTGAATGTTAGTTCCTTTTACTATAGAGTTGGTGGTGTTACTGCTTTTCAGTGCTTGTTTTCTTTTAATTTTTTGTTGTGAAGTTATTCATATCCTGTGTTTTTTTGGATGCAGTTATTTTTGTTGGTCTGAGTTTTCCAGTTCAGTGATGGCGGCTTGTACCAGCCGGTCTGTGAGACTATTTCCAGGGAAAGACTTGGTGACCCAAGTCAGTACCATTTCCTTCCTTCTCTGTAGGGTTTCCTCCTGACAGGGACTCCCAGTCTCTGTTGCCCTGGGGCACACAGCTCTGTCTGTGCTGGTGTGCTGGTGCACAGCAACTGTCTGTGCCTGCAGCTGGAGCCCAGTTCAGTGATGGCGGCTCATACCCGCTGGTCTGTGAGACTTTTTTTCCAGGGAAAGACTGGGTGACCCAAGACAGTACCGTTTCCTTCCTTCCCTGTGGGGTTTTCTCGCGACTGGGACTTTGGAGTTTCTCTGGTGTTTTTTGTGCCCCCGATCAGCCTGGGAAGGTGATCAGGACACACAGCTGTGTGGTTCTGGTCTGGCAACCTACTGCCTTCGCGACCTGGAATCTCTTCTGGGTTCTGGCTGGGTGACCTGAGAGTGGACCTGACTGATTCCCATGCCGTGGGGGTTTCCTCTCACCTGGGAAACACGATTGCTGTTGTTTTAGGGCCCAGATTTTAGTCTCTTGGTCACTGTATGGAAAATGTTATCCTGCTTCTCAGACGCAGTATTCTCCTGGTGCCGCCATCTTGTCCCCCCTTGGGTGTGTTCTTAAGCCAACCTCTAGCCATCTGCTTATCTGTAACCTTCACTTTTTGTTCCTGGATTCTGTATTTCAGACTGGGTCTGTCTATCTCTGGTGTCTGGAGTATACTTCAGGAAGATGAGAGAGGTTCACCGGTTTGAGAGAGTGAGTTGGTGTCTCAGCTGTAACTAAAGGAGGAAGTTCCCTGTCACATGTGAGCAAACACTCAAGTTTACATGGAAGTGTGCCTTGAAGGACAGGGTACTAGAGCGTGTAGATGCCTGGAATATAGAGCTTAAGCTCAAGTTGGGGTGCATGTGTGGGTGCTGGCATTGTTTGCCAGCACAATGCACATTTGCAGGTGCCCTGAATACCTCAGTGGCCTATAGGACTGTCATACTGTCTTCCTGTTATTCATATATGTCTGAGCTCCAGGAATTGTTTGCCTGAACTGGAATGGTAGAACCACAGAACAGGGGCTTCAATGTTGAAAACACTTTCCCAAAGATCTCTCTCTTTCCCACAGTGGGGGTGTAGGTGGAAGATATCTGATGTCTTGCTGCTAGCAGAGAGGGACCCTGGATCAGAGGCTCTGCAAGCACTCAATTGAAGGCACATTCACTTGCTTGCAGCCCTGATTCGAAGGCACAGGGTTTTCCCCTGTTCTCTACTCTCAGATTTGAGCCCACAGGGGCAAATGGGAGTATAGGAGATCAGTCAGCTCAGTGGTATCCACTGTTTGGCCACTGGGCAGGGAGATCAGTCAGCTCAGTGGTATCCACTGTTTGGCCACTGGGCAGGGAGACCCATACATGGGGTAATCACCTCTGAAGTCTCCGTCACTGAGCATGGAGGCTCTTGCTTGTGTTGGCTGCCACCCCGCCACTGCTGCATATCTGGGAGATCTATCTATGCTGTTTCAGTCACAGAGTTTGGAAGCTTGTATTTAAGGCAATCACTGACACCTCTGCTGAACAGTGAAGTCAGTGCTTTGGGCAAGGGCAAGTGCATAAGTTCAATATTCGCCACTCTCAGTGCATGGAGATGTCCACAGGTGACCTGTATCCAAACTCTCCCAGCTCATGGGTTGTCCCCTCTTGACAAGGAAGCCTCAATGTTGATGTTCCTGCTTCAGCTGCCCCTCCACTCACCAATTTTGGAGTTTCAGATGCTGTGTCCCTCAGATAAGGTACGCACTGGCTGCTGCCATCTTGTACTCTTTGACAAAACTGTTTCAAAGGAAGAGGAAATAAATGTTATTAGAGCCATTGAAAATTCCACTTTAATATTTAAAAATGGATCATGGACTTTGAATGTGAAACACAAAATCTAGAAAACTTTTTTAAAAAATGGGTCCAGAGATTTATTGCATTTGACAGCAAAATTGCAATCCATGAAAGATTAGCAAGATTTCAATGAAATAAAAAAAAACCTGTTGCTCTGAAAATGGTGTTACAGCAAGCTACAAAATCGGAGACAAGGTTTGCAAAGTACATAGCTGATAAACAACATTATTTAATATATATATTTTTTTCTTTTTTAAAATTTTACTGTGTTTATTAAAATTTTTTTTAATTTTATTTTTTTCTTATCAGTTACATTTTATTAACTCTGTATCCCGACTGTATCCCGCTCCCTCATTCCCTCCCAATCCCACCCTCCCTCCCTCATCTCCACCATGCCCCTTTCCAAGTCCACTGATGGGGGGGCCTCCTCCCCATTCATCTGATCCTATTTTATCAGGTATCTTCAGGACTGGCTGCAAAGCCCTCCTCTGTGGCCTAACAGGGCTGCTCCTCCCTTGGGGGTGGAGAGGTCAAAGAGCCAGCCATTGAGTTCCTGTTAGAAATATTCCTTGTTCCCCTCACTATGGGAAACCAATTGGTTACTGAGCTACCACAGGCTACATCCGAGCAGAGGTTCTAGGTTATATCCATACATGGTCCTTGGTTGAATGTCAGTCTCAGAAAAGACCCTGTGCCTAGATGTATTTGGTCCTTGTGGAGCTCCTATCCTTTCCCCATCAGACTAACTCCCCTTCTTTCATATGATTCCCTGTACTTTGCTGAAGGTTTGGTCGTGAGTCTTTGTATCTGCTTTGAAGACACTGCTAGTTAGAGTCTTTCAGATGCCCTCAGTAGACTCCTGTCATATGTACAATGCACATCCCATCTGTCTTTCTAAACGAGGATTGATCATCTTACTCCATGTCTGCTCTCTTGATTATCTTTTTTTAATTTTTTATTAATTACACTTTATTCATTTTGTATCCCCCCATAAGTCCCTCCCTCCTCCCCTCCAGATCCCACCCTCCCTCCCCTTTCTGCATGCATGCCACTCCCCAAGTCCACTGATAGTGGAGTTTCTCCTCTCCTTTCTGATCTTCGTCTATCAGTTCTCATCAAAAGTGGCTGCATTGTCCTCTACTGTGGCCTGGTAAGGCTGCTCCCCCCTCAGGGGGAGGTGATCAAAGAGCAGGCCAATCAGATTATGTCAGAGGCAGTCCCTCTTCCCATTAGATTTCATTATGTTTATCATATCTTATAGGTCTATATAAGTGAGTATATACTGTGTTTGTCTTTCTCCTTCTGAGATATTTCACTCAGAATGATCTTTTCTAGATCCCACCTATTTAATATTTTTAAACCCAATAGTTTACAAAAATAACAGATAATGGATGCATGATGTAAATGTTAGCCAGCTTTTCATCCATGTGGTAAATACCTGGGAGAAACTTCAAACAGAAAACATGTTGTTTGTTTGTTTGTTTTTTCTCACAGTTTCATAGCCTTGCAGTCCAAGGCCACCTGGATATATTATTTCTGGACTGTCATTGGACATCATAACAAATAACATGTGGCAGAGCAAAGTTGTTTACTTTATGGAGCCCAGGAAACACAAAGACACAAAAGGACAAAGGGCAATACCTTTCCCGGGCATTTCAGGGCATTTACTCCGTTCAACTAGACTCTACCTCCTAGTCCCCACAACACCCCAAAATGGAGAAGACAGGGAACAGGACAGAAGCCTTCCACAGGGGGCATCTGAAATATTCTACCCACCAAGGTATCTAAGCAGATGCTGAAACTCATAGCCAAACTTTGGGCAGAGCGCAGGGAATCTTGTGAAAGAAGAGTGAGAAAGACCTGGAGGAGACAAGACCTCCACACGGAGACCTACAGAGACAAAATTCTGGACTCAGAAGGCCTTGCAGAGACTGATGAATCAACCAAAGACTGGGTATAGAGAGGACCTAGACTCATAGATAGCTCAGTCTTCTTGGAGGTTTCCTAGTAAAAGGAGCAGTGGCAGTCACTGTCATGAACTCGATTGCCTGTGCTTTGTTCAACTCCCCCTGGCAAGGTGGCCTTCCTAGGCCACAAAGAGGATCCAGACAGTCCTGATGAGGCCTGATAGGTTAGGTTCAGATAGCATGGAAGGAAGATTTCCCCATATCATTGGACTATGGGAGGGACACAGGGAAAGAAAAGGGAGGGAAGTTGGAACCAGGAGGAGATGATGGAGGGGGCTACAGCTGGGATACAAAGTGAATAAATTGTAACAAATAATAATAATAAAGAAAATTTAAAAATAAAGATTTATTATTAATTATTTAAAAATGACATCAAGTAATGAATCTTTAATTGTATGAATCCAATGATTAAGAACCCAATATGACCCAGTCACATTGCCATAAAACCCACATCTCAACACTATTCCATTGGAATCCAAGCCACCCATGAGAATTTGGGAGGACCTCTCATATCTACACCATCAGGTAATGAACAAACCTTTCACTATTACATAGATGACAAAGAGGTCCATGAGAATAAGTTCAATGTCATTAACTACTAGTGAAATCAGAAGAGCTGAACTTTTAAAAATAGCAGTAATAGCTAATTCCTGAAAAAAATGTTGGATAACTAGACTACTCATACATTATATATGGTAAAGTAAAACCATATTGCTACTATGAAAATTTTTGATGATATAAATGAGCCAAGTATCTTCGGTATATTGACTCTACATTGTGTACTTCTCTTCACAGACGGCCAGGACCTGCTTGTTAGCAAAAGCCCTCCAACATCCATCTCAAGATTTTATATATATTATTATTATTTACAACGTAGTGTTGTGGATATAAACATATTTTTGTTTTAATCCCAGGAGTGGGATGTGGGACTGATTCGGATCGTACACAGCAGTGAAGTATTTGCCTAGTGCATGCTCTGAGAAGAGCTCTTTGCCAGCTGCAGATAGTTTAAATCTGAGGACTCTGGATAGAAAATGCCAGAGCCAAGAGGGCATTGGGGAGCTCTGAGAAAGAATAAGATGGCGGCTGCTTTCCCCCTGATGCTCCTGTTGCTGTTGATACAATGAGACAAGAAGTTGGAGATCTCCTGAAATGAGGACTGGACTGTCTCCAAGGAACCCAACGGCTCTAACCAGCAGGAAGCAGCTAAAAGAACTGTGACCCTTTCTCCCATTAACCCTTTCTCTCTCCTACCTGGTACTGGGGTGTTGGAAGGGATTGGGGTGGAGTAGGGAGAAAGAGATATAAGAAATGTAAATAAGAGTTTTTAAAAAGTACACAAACAATGTAGCATGTAAAAGGCACAGTTTTATCCATTAAGAGCCTTGCCTTCCGTTAGTTTTCCACAAAACTTCCTCCAACAACTACTACTTATGGGTAAGACAAGCCATGCAACCATAAACAACCTAAGCAACTGTTGCCTTTTGAAGTATCCTGAATGAGAGACACATTGTTATGTGGTTGAGAGGCATCATGTAGACATTTAATCTTTCTCTTAATACCTTTCTTTACAAATAATGTCTATGCCTACTTCCTCTTAAAAACATCTATATGTCTGTCTGTCTATCTATGTATCTATCTATGTATCTATGTATGTATGTATGTATCTATCTATCTATCTATCTATCTATCTATCTGTCTGTCTGTCTAGAGGAGAGGTGTGCTATGGCACACAGGTAGAAGTCAGAAATCAACTTGTGGGAATCAGTTCCTTCCTTACACCAGATGGATTCAGGGATGGAATTCAAGTGTGTCAGGCTTTATGCCTAACACCTCTACCACTGAGCCATCTAGCCTATCCTCATCTCCTCTTAGTACAAAACAAGGGAAATGTTTCCACAGAGACAGACACATACATAGAATGATGTAACAATGGGACTTTGGTGATGTAGGTGGAGACTGGAGTAAAAACAACTATAAGCCAAAGATTTACAGCTACCACCAGAAGCTAGAGAGATTAACTATGTATTCCACTAAATGGATTATCAGAGGGAATAGATACTTTTTGATTTTGGATGCCAAGTCTCTATAGCTGAGCCCAGTCAGGCAAGATGTTATGCCAGCCCTGTCAGCTGATGTGCCATGGAATACCATTAATAAGCTATCACTATTATAATGATAATAAAAGAATACTAATAATAACAAGAGAAAAAGTTATTGTTTAGCTAATTTTTTTCTTTTTATTTTATTCTGGGACTCTAATTTATATGCTTCTTATACACAGAATAAGAGATGAAACAACATGAGCAAAGCAACTTGAAGAAGAAAGGGTTTGTTGGTCTTATATTTCTACATCACATTTTATTATCTAAGGAAGTCAGGATAGGAACTCAGGCAGGGCAGGAACCTGGAGGCAGGAGCTGATGCACAGGCCATGGAAGAGTGTTGCTTACTGTTTTTTTTGTCATTACTTGTACATTCTGGTTTCTTATAGAATGTAGGACCACCAGCCCATCGATGGCAATATCCACAATAGGCTGGGCCCCCACCGCCATCTATCACCAATTAAGAAAATGCTCTACAACCTTGCCTATAGCTGGATCTTATGGGGGCATCTTCTTAATTGAGGTTTTCTCTTTTTGCTTGTCAAGTTGACATGAAACTATCCAGCATGGTGCTCTATTGATAAACACAAAAATTAGATATACACATTAAGCTTTTTTAAAAGTCCAGTTCCAGGGATCAGGGAGATGGCTCTGTGGAGAAAGTGCTTACTGTACAAATTTAAGGACTTGAGTTTGCTCTCCCAACCCTCGAGTAAAAAGCCAGACTCCTAAGTACATACCTGTCATTTTAGTACTGGCTTGCTACACAGCTGGATGACCTCAGTGTTGTCCCTGAACAACACTGTAAAAAGCTAGATGCAATAATGTGCATTTATAATCTCAGCATTCATATGATGAGATTGAAAATGGCAGTCCAGGACCAATCAGCATGGGGTATTCTGTGCAGGAGCAAAAATATCAAAAGAGACTCTGCCTCAACAAGATGGAAGGCACAAACCAATATCTGAAAGTTGTACTGTAACCTCCACACATAAACTGTGAAAAGCACGCACATATATACATACACCATACACACAATAATGGCAAACCAAGAGCAAATGAAAAAAAAATACGTAGATGGAAAATAATTAGTTGGAGAGCATATGAGAAAGATATCCAATATGAACCATGGCCTCTACATGCATATGCCTATGTACACACAAACACATATGCATAACCATACTATATTAGTAACTTATTTTTGCTACAATAAAATACATGGCAAAGCAATTCAAGAATAATGTAATGGTTAATTTTTTTCAACTTGACACAATACTGAATCAGAATGATAGATTTTCTACATTGGTTTAGCCTGTGGAGAAACATCTGCATGAGATTGTCTTAATTATTGATATGGTATATGCTCTCTGTAGATAAAACTATTTCTCAGACAGCCAGCATGCTGTCATGTTCCCCACCTTCTTTGGTAAGTTGCTTTTGTCATTGTGTTTCTTCATAGCAATAGAAAAGTAACTGGACAAACAATAAACCTCAATATATAAACACGTCCTTCTGTAAGTTGTCTTTGATTTTAGTGCTTTATCATACCAACCAAAACATAAATAATATAATATACAATGGCACAGAATAAAAATTCCCATTCCAAAACAGAAGAATTGGGACATAATAAGAAATAATCATACCAAAGTAAGACTGAAACACAACATAGAAAACACAAATTCTAAATTATCATGCCAGGTATCTAGGGATAATAATAGAGTTGTGTGGAGACCAAAGATGTGTAATATCCTCTTTCTTCTTGATCAGCCTGCTGCAACACACAAAACAATTTCTCTTGTAGCTTTCCTCAGAAGATACTCTACAAGCTTGCTTTCCCCCATATCTTGAGACCACCTTCATGTATTCATAGTGTAGTCTCTAATAACCTCCTTGCAGGAACTCCAACCCTGCTACACATTGCCTTATTTCATTCCTGATGGGAATTGCATTAAATCTGTAGATTGCTTTTGGTAAGATGGCCATTTTTACTATGTTAATCCTGCCAAGCCATGAGCATGGGAAATCTTTCGATCTTCTCATATCTTCCTCTAATTCTTTCTTCAGAGAGTTGAAATTTTTTTCATGCAAGTCTTTCACTTGCTTGGTTAGGGTTACACCAAGGTACTTTATGTCATTTGTGGCTATTGTGAATGGTGTTGTTTCTCTAATTTCTTTCTCAGCCCTTTTGTCTTTTGTATACAGGAGTGCTACTGATTTTTTTGAGTTAATTTTTTATCCAGCCACTTTGCTGAAGGTGTTTATCAGCTGTAGGAGTTCCCTGGTAGAGTTTTTGGGGTCACTCATGTATACTATCATATCATCTGCAAATAGTGATAATTTGACTTCTTCTTTTCCCATCTGTATCCCCTTGATCTCCTTCAACTGTCTTATTGCTCTAGCAAGGACTTCCAGCACTATATTGAAGAGATATGGAGAGAGTGGGCAGCCTTGTCTTGTCCCTGATTTCAGTGGGATTGCTTTAAGTTTCTCTCTGTTCAGTTTGATGTTGGCTATAGGCTTGCTCTATGTCGCCTTTACTATGTTTAGATATGTGCCTTGTATCCCTGATCTCTCCAGTACTTTAAACATGAATGGATGTTGGATTTTGTCAAATGCTTTTTCAGCATCTAGGGAGATTATCATGTGGTTTTTTTCTTTCAGTTTGTTAAAATGGTGGATCACATTGATGGATTTCCGTATATTGAACCTCCCCTGCATACCTGGGATGAAGCCTACTTGGTCATAGTGGATAATATCTTTGATGTGTTCTTGGATTCGGTTTGCAAGTATTTTGTTAAGTATTTTTGCATCAATGTTCATAAGGGAGATTGGCCTGAAATTCTCTTTCTTTGTTGAGTCTTTGTGAGGTTTAGGTACCAAGGTGACTGTGGCTTCATAGAAGAGTTTGGTAATATTCCTTCTGTTTCTATTTTGTGGAATAGTTTGAAGAGAATTGGAGTTAGCTCTTCTTTGAAGGTCTGGTAGAATTCTGCGCTGAAGCCATCTGGTCCTGGGCTTTTTTTCATTGGGAGACTTTTGATGACCGCTTCTGTTTCTTTGGGGGATATAGGACTATTTAATTGATTTACCTGGTCCTGATTCAGCTTTGGTAAGTCAAATCGATCAAGAAAATTGTCCATTTCATTTAGATTTTCAAATTTTGTGGCATATAGACTTTTGAAGTAAGTCCTAATGATTGTTTGGATTTCCTCAGTGTCTGTAGTTATGTCCCCTTTTTCATTTCTGATTTTGTTGATTTGGGTGGTGTCTCTCGGCCTTTTAGTTAGCTTGGCTAAGGCTTTGTCGATCTTGTTGATTTTCTCAAAGAACCAGCTCTTGCTTTCATTGATTCTTTGAATTGTTTTATTTGTTTCTAATTGATTGATTTCAGCCCTGAGTTTGATAAATTCTAGCTGTCTACTCCTTTTTGGTGTGTCTGCTTCTTCTTTTTCTAGGGTTTTTAAGTGGGCCATTAAGTTGCTTGAATGAGCTGTCTCGAATTTCTTCTTGAAGGCACTTAGTGCTATGAACTTTCCTCTTAGCACTGCTTTCATTGTGTCCCACAAGTTAGGGTATGTTGTGTCTTCATTTTCATTGAGTTCTAGGAAGACTTTAATTTTTTTTCTTCATTTCTTCCCTGACCCAGTTGTCATTTAGTAACAAGTTGTTCAGTTTCCATGTGTGTGTAGGCCTTTTGCTACTTCTGTTATTGTTGAAGTCCAGCTTTATTCCATGGTGAGCAGACAAGATACAAGGGATTATTTCAGTCTTCTTGTATCTGTTGAGGCTTGCTTTGTGACCAACTATATGGTCTATTTTGGAGAAGGTTCTATGAGGTGCTGAGAAGAAGGTAAATTCTTCGGTGTTTGGGTGTAAAGTTCTGTAAATGTCTGTGAGGTCCATTTAATTCATGACCTCTGTCGGAGATATTGTTTCTTTGTTTAATTTCTGTTTTTATGACCTGTCCTGTGTTGAGAGTGGGGTGTTGAAGTCTCCCACTATTAGTGTGTGGGGATCTATATGTGGTTTAAATTTTATCAATGTTTCTTTAACAAATGTGGTGCTCTTGTATTTGGGGCATAGATGTTCAGGATTGTGATGTCTTCCTGGTGGAATTTTCCTTTGATGACTATGAAGTGTCCTTCCCCATCTCTTTTGATTAATTTTGCTTGAAAGTCTATTTTATCAGATATTAGAATGGCTACTCCTGCTTCTTTCTTGGGTCCATTTGCTTGGAAAGTCGTCTTCCAACCTTTTACCCTCAGGTAATGTCTATCTTTGTGCCTTAGGTCTGTTTCTTGTATGCAACAGATTGCTGGGTTTTGTTTACGTATTCATTCTGTTAATCTGTGTCTTTTTACTGGAGAGTTGAGTCCATTGATGTTGAGAGAGATTAATGACCAGTGGCTGTTAGATCCTTTGATTTTGATGTTGGCTGTGTTCATAAGGTTGTGTGCTTGGTTGCTTTTTGTTTTGCTGTAGTAAGGTTAATTATTTCCTGTGTTTTCTTGCAAGAAGCTAATTTTCTTGAGTTGTATTTTCCCTTCCAGTGACTTCTGTAATGCTGGATTTGTGTGTAGGTATTGTTGAAATTTGTTTTTGTCATTGAATATCTTGTTTTCTCTGTCTATAAGGACTGAGAGTTTTGCAGGGTATAGCAGTCTGGGTGACATCTGTTTTCTCTTAGGGTCTGCATGATATCTGTCCAGGCCCTTCTGGCTTTCATAGTTTCTTTTGAAAAGTCAGGTGTGATTCTAATGGGTTTGCTGTTATATGTTACTTGGCCTTTTTCCCTTGCAGCTTTTAGTATTTTTTCTGTGTTCTGTATACTTACTGTTTTGATTATTATGTGGCGGGAGGATTTTCTTTTCTGGTCAAATTTGTTGGGTGTTCTGTAGGCCTCATGTATCCTTATTGGCTTCTCCTTTAACTTGGGGAAATTTTCTTCAATGATTTGTTGAAAATATTTTTATGGGCCTTGGAGAAGGGAGTCTTCTTTTTCCTCTATACGTATTATTCTTAGGTTTTGTCTTTTCATATTTTCTTGGATTTCTTGGACGGTCTGTGTCAGGAATTTTTTGGATTTAACATTTTCTTTGACAAATACATTGATTTCTTCCATTGTATCTTCTACACCTGAGATTCTTTCTTCCATTTCTTGTAGTCTGTTGGTTATGCTTACCTCTGTAGTTCCTGTTTTCTTCCCTAAATTTTTCCTCTCCATTATTTCCTCCATTTGTGTTTTCTTTAATTTTTCCAGTTCTATCTTCAGGTCTTGAGTTGTTTTGTTTACTTCCTTCACCTGTCTGCTTGTATTTTCCTCTTTTTCTTTTAGTTCCTTCAACTCTGTTTCTTTTATTTCTTTCAGTGATTTAATTATTTCTTCTCTGAAGGCCGCCAGCTGTTTGGCTGCATCTTCCCGTGTTTCTTCACGGATGGCCATAATCTGCTTGTCTTTATCTTCCTCCATTTCTTTACGGATAGCCATGATCTGTTTGGTTTTATCTTGCTCTAATTCTTTACGTATTTTGTTTCCTCTATTATCATCTTCATCATCATAGATGTAAGGTCATCTTCTTGATTTTCTATTATGCTGCGTTGTACAGGGCTGTTCTCCCCTGGATGGCTGGGTTCTGGAGATGCCATATTGCTCTGTCTTTTGTTGGTTGAGCTTTTATGCTGACCTCTACCCATTGGGCTGATTTAGGTGTTGGCTGTTAGTTTCTGTGCTTCCTGGAGTCCTGAGGTAGGGAGAATCCCCTTGGCCGGAAGATGATTTTTCCTGAAGGAGTCTTCCTCTGCTTTTTGGTTATGGTCACTGTATGGCCAGTGTTTCTCAGGAATTGCCACTGCTCACCTCAGGTTTATAGCCCTGAGTAGTAGCTGTAGTCTTTGTTAGGCGGGGGGGGGGGGATCTCACCCATAGAAGTTCTCAAGACAGCTGCCCCACTGCTTGGTTTCTCGTTATAAATTTAGTGTGCTGCTGCTCACTAAATTTCCAGGTACAGTCCTCTTGAAGAACCTGCTGATTCTCTAGCTGTGGGGTTCTTTCCCAACAGCGAAACTCAGTCTGTTATCCTGGAGCACACAGTTCTGTCCGGGAAAGTGAGAGGTATGCCCAGCAAGTCTCTGGGCCAGAGGCTGAGTGCTCTGCTCTGGGCCTGGAGAATGTGCACCTAGGTTGAGTTGGCGCCTGGAGGCGCTGCTCTGGTCTGGAGGCTGGATGCCTCACTCTGGACCAGAAGCTGTGTGTCCCTGTCTGGAATGGCGGCTGCAGGCACTGCTCTCGTCCAGACGCTGTGGGTGCAGCCCTCTTGAAGGACCAGGGATTCCCACAGTTTTGACAGTCTAGCTAGGGATAATGGGTTGATCCTTGGCACAGTATCTGAGGGCTGCTGTAATGGCTCTCTGGCTTTTGTAGGTCTGAGGATGCAGCTGTGTGTCCCAGTGCTCTAGGGGAACTCAATAATGGCGGCTGAGCACAGCGCTCCTGCCTGTATTAGAGCCTAGAGTTTGTGTGATTCCAGAAAGTCTTTTGGTGCTGGGTGTCCTGAGTGTTAGACCTGATGATCCCCTCCGCTGGGGGTTTCCTCCTGCCAGAGACACCCAGTCTTTGTTTTGGGGACCGCTGTTCTGTCTGGGGTGGCAAGTAGAATGCACAGGCACAGATGCCCGCCTGTGGCTCCGCCTTTCTGGGCGTTCGGAGCTTTGGCAGCTGCCTAAACTGGGTTATTTTTCCCGAGACCTTTTCGGGGTAGGGGTGTCAGCTGAGTGCTCTGAGATCTGACCAGCCGTTTCCCTCCCTGTGGGTTTGCACCTGACAGTGAAACGCAGTCTCTGGTGCCCTGGTTCCCACAGTTCTATCTGAGGTGGCGAATCAGGTGCGCAGTAGGGCTCTGTGCAGGCACCTGGGTCCCCGCCTCTCGCTCTGGGCTGGCTCCTGGGGCACCCGCAGAACCCGTCTTTTCCAGGGGATGTCTGGGTGACCTAAAGTCAGTCCCAATTGTTTCCTGCTCCATGGGGTTATCTCTCGACTGGAAAATCCAGTCTGTGGTGTTGTGGGCCCACAGTTCAGTCTGGGACAGTGACCAGATCACGCTCTCGTGTAGCTCTGGGCTGGCGACCAAGCGCCTGGCAGAAACAGGATCTCTTCCGCGGTTTAGCCAGGTGAGTTAAAGCTGATTGAATCCCCCACCGTGGGGTATCCTCTCACCTGTGAAACACAATCACTTGTGTTTTATGGCCACGAGTTCTGATTGCTGGTCACCTTGACAATCCTGCTGTGCTGCTCCTCAGAATGAGAGTCCTCCTGGCGCCGCCATCTTGCCCCACCTCGCAAATTTCACTTTTTTATATCTTTCTTTTCCCGTTTTTTTTTTTTTTCCTTTCTGTCATTCACTATATCCCTAGATGAGAGCAGTAGCAGGCTGAATGCTAGCCTGTCTTGAAATTTTTTTCTACCAAACAAATTAGTCCATTACTCATATATTCATTCTCATCCAGGTTCCCAGGATGTGGGCAGAATTCAATCAGACTCTTTGACGCTATATCAGATGAATGACCTCTAGCCCAGTTCCCAATACAGCCTCTTCCCCATCCCAAACTTCATAAGCCAGGCCATTGTTCCATAAGCATTTTGGTTTTCCAAACTTTAATCAGGATGGTTTTATTACAGTCAACTGAGAGCTTTTCTACGCCAAAGTTCCAAAACCTTCCACATTACTCCCACAGATCAATCCCAATGGCTTATGAAGCACAGGTCAGATCTCTTGCACATGAATCAACTTCTCAGTGCCAAATTTTAGTACCACTTGCCTTGGTGAAGAAAAAAATCTTAAAGAGGCAGGAGCTTATTTTGGCTTACAGTTTCAGATTACAATCTATGAGGACAGAAATGGCTGCAGGAGCAAAGAATGGATGGTCATGGTGCAGCTACAGTCAAGAAGCAGGGTGAAAATGGCTGGAGAGATGGCTCAGTGGTTAAAAGCACTGACAACTCTTCCAGAGAACCCAGGTTCAATTCCCAACACCTATATGGCAGCTCACTACTGTCTATAACTCCAAGATCTGATACCCACATACAGAATACATGCAGAACAAAACACTAATGCACATAATATAAAGGTAAAATGCAGCAGAGTGAAGATGGAATACATTTAATTCCCTTTCTTCTTTTGATTCTGTCCAGTAGCCAGCCAATGGAATGGTACCACCCATATTTCAGGTGACTCTTTCTACCTCATTTAAATTAATCTAGACAATCCATCACAGACAAGCCCAGAGATTTTGTTTTCATAGTGACTCTAAATACTGTCAAGTTGACAATATTAACCACTACACAAATAAAATAAAATATATAAAAATTTCTGACATGAACACAATGGCAAGTTCTTTGACACTCCCCCCCCCCCCCCCCCCCCC
>NW_026594184.1:1216070-1230958 GCF_907164565.1 Psammomys obesus | reverse complement strand
CCCCCCCCCCCCCCCCCCCCCGAGGGAGGAGCAGCCTTGCTAGGGCACAGAAGAGGACATTGCAGCCAGTCCTGAAGAAACCTGATAAGCTAGGGTCAGATGGAAGGGGAGGAGAACCTCCCCTATCAGTGGAGTTGGAGAGGGGCATGGGAGGAGATGAGGGAGGGAGGGTGGGATTGGAAGGGAATGAGGGAGGAGGCTATGGCTGGGATACAAAATAACCTGTGATTAATATAAAAAATAAAAAATTAAAAAAAATCAAAATCTGAGCCCAATATAATCCTCTTTATTATGCAGTATTTTTGAAATGAATAAATACTAGAAATAGAAGGCAGGTTATAATTTTGGCAGGAATCATGAAAATAGCAAGAAATTGATGGATGCAGTTATAAAAGAACAAACCAAACCAGGCACAGTTGCACCTGCCTGTATTCCTGACACATGGGAGGCAGAGGCAGGCGAATCTCCATAAGTTCGAGGCTAGTGTGGTCTACAAAGCAAGTCCAGGGAACTTTCGGAAATGTTGTGAATTTTGACTGAGGTCCTGACTATATAAACATACACACATGACACAATTGTGTAGGTCTTAAGACATGTAAGTATAAATAATATATATAAACTTGTGTATATTTATATAATATATTCCTCCATTGCTGGACTAAAAGGAATGTAAACTTATACAACCACTATGGAAATCAATCTGGTGCTTTCTCAAAAAAAAAAAAAAAAAGAAAGAAAGAAAGAAAGAAATTTACCTCAAGATCCGACTATACCTCTCCTAGGCATGTATCCAAAATATGCTCAACTATACAACAAAGACATTTGCTCAACCATGTTTGTAGCAGCTTTGTTTTTAAGACCCAGAATCTGGAAACAACCTAGATATCCCTCAATGGAGGAATGGATACAAAAATTGTGGTGCATTTACACAATGGAATACTACTCAGCTATTAAAAACAAGGAAATCATGAAATTTTCAGGCAAATGGTCGGAACTAGAAAAGATCATCCTGAGTGAAGTAACCCAGAAGCAGAAAGACACACATGGTATATTCTCACTTATAAGTAGATATTAGGGGGGACAAGATGGCGGCGCCAGGAGAACACTGCGTCTGCGGAACAGGACAACATTTTCCATACAGCGACCAAGCGACTGAACTCTGTGCCCTGAAAAAACAGCGATTATGTTTCCCAGGTGAGAGGAAACCCCCACGGAGTGGCAATCAGTTGGATCCACACTCAGGCTACCCAGCCAGAACCCGGAAGAGATCCTGGGTCCCTCAGGCACTAGGTCCCCAGACCAGAGCCACACGCCTGCATGTCCCGATCAACTTCCTAGGCTAAACAGTGGGCACAAAAACACCAGAGACTGAGAGTCCCAGTCATAAGAAAAATCCATTGAGAAGGATAGCAGCGGGACTGGCCACGGGTCACACAGTCTTTACCTGGAACAGGTTTCGCAGACCAGCTGGTATGAGCCGCCATCACTGAACTGGGCTTAAGCTGCGAGCACAGAGAGTTGCTGCATGCCCAGCTCTGCAGCACTCCCCAGTGCAACAGAGACTGGGAGTCCCTGTCAGGAGAGGGCCCCACAGGGAAGGAAGGAAACAGTGCTGACTTGGGCTTTGCCTGGGGAAGGTCTCTCCCAGACCATTGGGTATGAGCCGTCATCACTGAACTGGGCCCAAGCTAGGAGCACAGAGAGTTGTTGGGCGCCCAGCTCTCCAGCACAGACAGAGCTGTGAGCCCCAGGGCAATAGAGACTGAGAGTCCCTGTCAGGAGTAAACCCTACAGGGAAGGAAGGAAATGTGGACCCGAATTAGGTCATTCAGTATATCCCTGGGAAAGGTCCCGCAGACTAGCAGGCGGACACACACTCTGCCAGCCCAGAGACCTGCTTTGTACCAACTATTCCATACAGACAAAACTGTGCACCCAAGGACACCAACGACTTGGAGTCAAGGTCGAAAAAAATCCTCACAGGAAGGAAGCAAAGGGGATGGACTTAGGCCACCCAGTATACCCCTGGAAAAGGTCCCGCAGACTGGCCTAACCCAGGGAACTGCTGGGCACCAGATAGCCTGCTGTTACCAGGAAAGTGGTACTCACCCTCCACAGATTACCCCTTGGCTATTGGGGCGCAGAGCCCCAACATCAGACCTACAAAAGCCCAGAATTCCTGAGATCAAGCCCCAGATATTGCTCCAAGGGGCAACCAGTTATCCCTAACAAAACGGACCAAACCACGGGACACACCGGTTACAGCAGCAGCTCACTAAATTTACAGCAAGAAACCCAGAAGCAGGGCAGCTGTCTTCATGACTTCTCCGTGTGAGAGGTGAGCCCTCTCAACTAATAAGGACCACAGTTAACAATCAGGTCTCTGTGCCTGAGGTGAGCAGCAGCAACTCCTGAAAAAAAAAAAAAAAACAGCCATCCAGTAACTATACCCAAAAAGCTGAGGAGGCTTTCTTCAGGAAAATCCATCTTCCTGCCAAGGGGATTCTCTCCGCCACAGGATTCCAGGATCCACCAGAAACTAACTCTAAACACCTAAGATAGTCCAGTGGGTAGAGGCCAGCATAAAAGCTCAACCAACAAAAGACAGAGCAATATGGCATCTCCAGAACCCAGTTATCCAGGGGCAAGTAGCCCTGGACACCCCAGCATAATTGAAATTAAAGAAGGTGACCTAACATCTATGCTCACGAAGAGGATAACAGAATAAACAAATAAAATGCTCAAAGAACTATAGGAAGATAAACTCAAACAGATTATGGCCATCCATAAATAAATAGAGGAAGATAAAAACAAACAGATTATGGCCATCCATAACGAAATAGAAGAAGATAAAGGAAAGACAGATTATGGCAATCCATGAAGAAATACAGGAAGTTGCAGCCAAACAGTTTGTGTCCTTTAGAGAGGAAATACTTAAAACACTGAAAGAAATAAAAGAAACAGAGGATTGTTCAAACAAACAGCTAAAGGAACTGAAGAAAAACAGGAAAATACAGTCAGACAGATGAAGGAAATCACAAAATGGCTCAAGACCTGAAGATAGAATTGGAAAAATTAAAGAAAACACAAATGGAGGAAATTGTGGAAAAATAGAACTTAGGGAAAAAAAAAACAGGAACAACAGAGGTAAGCATAACATACAAAAGATGGAAGAAAGCATCTCAGGTGTGGAAGATACAATAGAAGAAATAGATGTATCTGTCAAAGAAAATGTTAAATCTAAAGAATTCTTAACACAGATCATCCAAGAATTTCAAGACAACATAAACAGAAAAATCTAAGAATAATAGGAATAGAAGAAAAAGAAGATTCCCTCCTCCAAGGCCCAGAAAATATTTTCAACAAAATCATTGAAGAAAAATTTCCCAACTAAAAGGGGAGGCCTATAAGAATACAAGAGGCCTACAGAACACTCAATAAATTAGACCAGAAAAGAAAATCCTTCTGCCACATAATAATCAAAACAATAAGCATACAAAACAAAGAAAAATACTAAAAGCTGCAAGGGAAAAAAGCCAAGTAACATATAATGGCAAACCCATCAGAATCACACCTGAATTTCCAACAGAGAATATGAAAGCCAGAAGGGCCTGGACAGATATCGTGCAGACCCTAAGAGAACACAGATGTCAGCCCAGGCTACTATACCCAGCAAAACTCTCAGTTCTCATAGACGGAGAAAACAAGATATTCAATGACAAAAAAAAAATTTCAACAATACCTACACACAAATACAGCAATACAGAAGACACTAGAAGTTAAAATACAACCCAACAAAACTAGCTACCTTCAAAAAAACATAGGAAATATTTAACTTCACTACAGTAAAACAATAAGAAATGAAGCACACAACCTCATAACAACAGCCAACATTAATATCAAAGGATCTAACAGCTACTGGACATTAATATCTCTCAACATCAATGGACTCATATATCCAATAAAAAGACATGGACTAACAGAATGGATTGGTTAAAAAGAGCCAGCAATCTATTTCATACAAGAAACACACCTAAGTCACAAAGATAGACATTACCTGAGGGTAAAGGGTTGGAAGACGGCTTTCCAAGCAAAAGGACACAAGAAGCAAGCAGGGTAGCCATCCTAATATCTGATAAAATAGACTTTTAACCAAAATTAATAAAAAGAGATGGGGAAGGACACTTCAAACTCATCAAGGGAAAATTCCACCAGGAAGATATCACAATCCTGAGCATTTATGCTCCAAATACAAGGGCACCCACATTTGTAAAAGAAACATTGATAAAACTTAAACCACACACAGATCCCCAGGAGGTATAGTGGATTTGAGGAAGTGCTATTCCCGATTTTCTGAGAAGGCACCAGATTGATTTCCAGAGTGGTTGTATAAGTTTACATTCCTGCCAGCAGTGGAGGAAGGTTCCCCTTTCTCCACATCCTTTCCAGCATTTGTTGTCACTTGAGTTTTTTATCTTAGCCATTCTGATAAGTGTAAGATGGAGGGATAGGAGGAAGAAGGAAGTAGGGTGCCACTGGGAAAGGCAAGGAAGGGGGCTTCAATTAGGATATATAATGAATAAATTGTGAAAAAATAAAAATTAAAAATAAAAAAACTTGGTTTATAGATTTACGTTTAATCACTTAAAAACATCACTGCACTCTCTTCTGAATCTCATAGTTTAATGTTATGTCTATAATTAATTCTTTACCTTTTTTCCGCTGTGTCTTTAAATTTAAGTATCATTAGCATTTTCTTTTTATTACTGGTTTTGTTTGTAATTATGTTGCTTAAGGTGTGTTGACTTTATCAAGTTATCAGGATTATTATTTCAGACAACTGGCAAAATTTTGACCATTTTTTAAAATATATTTTTGCCTTAGTTTCCTTGTATGAGTCCAGTGCTCTATTTTATTTTTGGTTTCCTATCTTGATGTAATTTAATTTGAATCACTTTTGTTTTCTATTCTTCAGCATTGCTGATATGTATAGATTATAATTCGTCATAATAGCTTTTATATCTTACTGATTAAATTTCAGTGACAGTTTGCTGATACATATAGTCATCTCTTCCCTTTGTGTGTATTTGATAAATATTCCTGTTTATGACAAATCCAATAAAATACTGTTATATTTACAAAAAATAAATAAAGAAGGAATAATAAAATTTAATTGTCCAAAGTAGGAGAGCAAACTGTTAGGATTATAGCAGTAGAGACAGAGAAATGGTTAGATTTTAGGGGGAGAGGATTTTGAAAACAGAACTGAACATTTTTCATAGAGTTGCATGTAGGGTGTAAGAAAAAATTATTATAACATCAGCCTTTTAAGCTGGAGGTGTCTGCAGGTCGGGGAGGTTTGTAGTGGGGGAAGAGAGAAAGGTGACAATGATAAAATGTGGGACCTGTATAATATTCTCAAATCCACAGAATAAAGAAAAAGAAAGGGAGGAAAAACTAAAAACCAAGACTTAAAGAAATATTATCAAAGATTGACATCCAAAATATATCCCTCAAACTTTGCTTATCCAGTAGGAGAGTATTTCATGTCCAGATATGAGGAGTCAGTTTACCTGCTAGAAGGAATCTTTGTGGTGTCTTGGGGAGAATGAACCTTGGCACTTGAGATCATGTCAAATCCAACAAATCCAGGTGTAAATATTCACCCCTTTCAGCAAACAAAGCAGACTCCAAATAGTTGCTATTGTATGTTGCAAAGAGAAGTGTCTGAAGGTGGAGGCTTTCTGCTAAATACCGTATAATGAATGATTTCACTGTACCACTTGAACAGTTCTTTCCACTGGGAACTTGGTTGCTTCTACCAGGTCCAGGCTGCTAGTCTCATTTTGATAAGAGACTTCAGGAGATGTGGCCCTGGGTGCCACACTCTGCATAATTTTTCTAACCACATCTGTTGGCCCATTCTTAGTTCTCAGCACTTGTATTAGAATTCCCTTTTGGGATCCCAATTAGGGAAAGCTCATCAAGCAAAATGGATGTGCTCTCTGTATGAAGTACACGTAGCAATATTTAATGTGTTGGTACTGAGAAACTCAGACAACAAACTAGCACAGTTCCCATAACACCTGTCACTTCTGGACAGGACTACACTGGGGAGTAGAAAGGAGGGAGGAAGAGAAGAGGATAGGAATATTTTGGTACGTAGCTGTCTCCTGCTGCTGCTCTGCCATGCCTGGTCAAGCTATGAAGACTAAAGTCAAGACCTCAGTTTCCTAGGTCCCTTGTGAGGCAATGAGAGCTCTAAGCCAATTAGTTTCACAGACAATGGAAAGTTGCTCAGTCTGGAGAAACCAAGGATAGAGAGGGCTAAATTGAAGACAGTGTAGTTTTCCAGTGATGAGAGAGCATAGCTGTCAGTGGTGACATGTGAATGAGAGAGGGAATTGATTTCATCAGTGTGGCTTCAGAGCTCAAACCCAATGATACCATGAGTTATGAGAGACAAAGGAAGTAGGCTTAGGTAAGACAGACTTTTTGACAACCATATTTTTGCTTATCAAACTGTCTCACCATCTTTGGTGTTTGTGACCCAATGAATCTTTTCAAAACATTTTGTTTACTTACTCATAAGTGGATATTAGACATATAATAGAGGATAAGCATACTAAAATCTGTACACCCGAGGAAGCTAATCAAAAAAGACAACTCTGGCTAAAATGCTCAATCCCCATTGAGAAAGGCAAAGAGGATGGACATCAGAGGAGGGAGAAAACAGGGAACAGGACAGGAGCCTACTACAGAGGGCCTGCAGGGTCTCGAGGCAGATGATGACACTCATAGCCAAATTTTGGGTGGAGTGCAGAAAATCTTATGAAAGAAGTGGGAGATAGTAAGACCTGGAGAGGAGAGCTCCACAAGGACAGCAACAGATCCTAAAATTTTGGGCACAGGGGTCGTTTCTGAGACTGATACTCCAGCCAAGGACCACTCATAGAGATGGCCTGGAACCCCTGCACAGAGGTAGCCCATGGCAGTTCAGTGTCCAAGTGGGTTCCATAATAATGGGGGGACAGAGACTATCTCTGACAGGGACTGATTGGCCTGCTCTTTGGTCTCTTCCCCCTGAGGTGGAAGCAGCCTTACCAGGCCACAGGGGAAGACAATGCAACCACTCCTGATAAGATCTGATAGACTAGGATCAGAGGAAAGGGGAGAAGGACCTCCTTCATCAGTGGACTGGGGAAGGGGTACGGGTGGGGAAGAGGGAGAGAGGGTGGAATTTAAAGGGGAGGAGGGAAGGAGCTAAAGGGAAGATACACAATGAATAAACTGTACTTAATAAAAATACAAATAAAATTTAAAAAGGAAAAAATGTTCTGTTTAACTTGACCTTTTTTGGCCTTATACTTTGGTGCTAGGTTCAACCTCCTTGCCTCTATACAAAAAAAAAATCTTCTCTTCATCATACTCTGTAGATTTCCTTTCCATTCCTATCTCAGAAGACTGAAGAAGAAAACCAGAGAGAGGCTTAACTTTCTTCGATACATAAGTGAATGTTTTAAAATATGTATTTATTTTATTTTATGTGATAGGTGTTTTATCTGCATGTGTGTCTGTGTACCATGTGAATGCTGGGTGATAACAGAGACCAGAAAAGGATACTGGGGCCTCTGGAACTTGAGTTATAAATGTCTGTGAGTCACCATGTGGGTGCTAGAAATCGAACCCAGATCATCTGAAAGAGAAGCCTGTATTTTTTTTTATTATTTATTACAATTTATTCACTTTGTATCCCAGTTGTAGCCCCCTCCATCATCTCTTCCCAGTCACACTCTCTCTCCCTCTTCTCCCTCTATGTCCCTCCCCCAGTCCACTGATAGGGGCAGACCTCCTCCCCTTCCCTTTGATCCTAGCCTGTATTCTTAACCAGTAGACCATCTCTCCAACCCTGAATTATTTTTTAAATCAAATTTAGGAGGTCATATGATTTCTCTCTCCTCCCCTGAGGACTTCTGTTATGCATGAAGACATGCATGTATGGATATTTCAGAAGTCTCTGAGACTTTGTTTGTCTTTTAACTCCTTATTTCTGTTTATCAGACTACACAATAGTCATCTATGTTTGAGTTTGCTGTTGAGCCATTCTACTAATTTTTTTATTTCAGTGATTGTGCTTTTTAACTGCCAAAATTTTAGTGTGTTCTTTTTAAAAATATTTTATTAACGTATTTCATTGGATGAGAAATCATTGTGACACTTGTCTTTCTAAATATGGTTTTGTTCAATTCTTTGAACATAGTTTTTATATTTGCTTTGAAGTTGGTTTGCTTAGGCATAAGCCCATGTACAGAGAGTTTGCACTGAATGCCTTTTTGGTATACAAGGTTATATGCTTTTGTTTTATGTATTCTATTTTTTCTAGCAATTCCAGAGAAGTTTCTCTTCTCTGGGGCTTGGTGTTGACACTGTTCATTTATTTGGTGACTCTGCTGTATTAATTATGTGACTTTGGGTAAGTTATTAACCCTACAGTCCCTAGCTTCAGATGTCCCTACTGAAGACAGTTTCCCTTGTGTTTATTTGGAAGAGTGACTGCCTATTAGTCAACATAGTGTGTTGGATAGACACTGACTGGTTATAAGTTTCATGTTTTAAGGCTTTCATCCTTACCTTTGGATGTATGTGTATCTGGGCTACTGCTTTCATGGGTCAATGGAAAACTGGTCATTCAGGAACTAGTGTTTCCAAAGTACTTTCTCTAATTATTTCTGAGTAAGTGTATTCTGTGGCATGGAATTCTTTCTGTTTATCTGAGGTGAGTGTGAATTTACCAGGGGCCTTGTAAGCTGTCTTAATCTTTTAAGCTTATACCTGATTTATCTGTATCTCATGGAGTTGTTCTCTTCTTGATGTTATTTACTTTGGGTTTGTGTGTGTGTGTGTGTGTGTGTGTGTGTGTGTGTGTGTGTGTGTGTTCAAAAATATTGCAGGACACGAGTTCCTCGAGTCTGTAACCCAAAAAGTTTTCCCCATTGTTCTTTGCATCTGTACCACTTCTCTCAGAAATAATCACTTCTAGAACACTTCAACTAGTTTTCTACCTAAGTTCTCCCTATGGATTGAATGTTGTATGTTTGGGATTTCTTCCATTCATCAGGGAAATTTCTGCTGCAGGAGACAAGGAAAAAAAAATCTGCTAGTGTTTAGCAACTTCCATTACCTTTCCAACATGATAATAGATCTTCCACATCAGGGAAATTCAAGAATACAAGAGCTTTTTCTTGGCTGCAGCTTTGCATGTACAGCTAGCTGTTCAGTCTTCTGAGAGAATCCATCTACTGGGGATGTGGTGGGTGCCATCTCTGGCTCAGACACTATAGAATAGATGTCTCCCAATTGTGGTCCAGCCCCAAAGCGTTGAAAATTTTTTCCTTTGGTAATTTTAACCAGTTTAACAATTATCTCACTGGAGGAATAGATTATTTGAACTGCTTACACCAGGGAAGAAATTGTGCAAACTTTTTCTCTAAGCATGGGATCAAAAGCACAGTTGAGGCCTGGTGATTGAGAACCAGAACCAAGGTTGGTAAGGAAAATAAAGTTGTCATCATTAATAGTCTGGAGCAATAGAGAAGTAGACAGGAAGAAAATTTAGCCATGTCATGAAAAATGTCTGTGTTACAGCCACCTTTCAGCTGGGTTTAAGCTCTGTGTATATAACTGACAACAGACTTATAACCTATCCAACTCACATTGTATTTGTCTACTCTGAAGCAGGATGCTTCCTCTGTGTTCACTCCCTTTCTTTCACTAAAGCTAATTAGTGTGTTTTCCTGACCAACACTGGAAGGAGGAAAAGGCCCTTCATGGTTCCTTAATGTGAAGATTTGGGGCTTTTACCCCACTTTGCTGGAGTACGGCCTTGAAAAACACCTTATAGAAATCAACAGCATAACTCCATGTTTCATGGAGAGGATGAGAGAGTGAGGCAACACAAGAATTAGGTTAAGATTTAGATACATGTGCCCAGGGTTCTGCCCTGGTCCCTTATAACACTATGATCTTGAGCAAGACATCTAATTTCTCCTTGTCATCTTTCTTCCTCTCTAAAATGAGGATAATGACAACTCTGCAGGGTTCCAGGGGTGATAGAAAATAAACTAACTTCTGCTAATCTCTTAAACACATCTAAAAACTAATACCCTTTCTCATACAATACAATCAAAGCACACTGATTTCTTTGTGTTCCTTGAACACACCAAGAACTTTTGTAGCTTGGAGACTTTGTATAGTGTTATCTATATCTCTTATCTATAGTGTTGTTCTTGTAAGTTTTTTAACAACTTTAGTTTTCACATTGTCCCTTAGGTGACATGTTAAATATAATTTCTGAAGAATGAATTTCCATAACAATACAATAAAAAAAACAGAAAATTCTGGATTGTGTCCCCCATTCCATTCACTGTATCTCATTTTATTTATCATGACATTTACCAATACCTAAACATAGAGATAATGTAGCTTAGCTAGATAGTGCCAAATAGCCAAGATTTGAATCTTGTTTCTGTCCATTCCTACACAACAACTATCTTAGCTATTGTTCTCTTTCTGTAAAGAGACACTATGACCATAAAAACTCTTACAAAGTAGAACATTTAATTGGAGGCTTGCTTTCAGTTTTAGAGGGTTAATCCATGATCATCCCAATATCACCATGACAGGAACAGATGAGCCTAACATTGTACCAGTAGCTGTGAGCTTTACATCCTGATCTTCGGGCAGCAAACACACAGAGAGAGAAAGAGACACTGAGTCTGGTGTGGGTTTTTAAAACCTGAAAGCCCACCTCCAGTGATACCTCCTCCAACAGGGACATACTTACTTCAACAAGGCCACACCTCCTAAACCGTTTCATACTGTTCATCAACTGGAAACTATGTAGAAATATATGAGCCTTTGAGGGTGATTTTTATTCAAACCACTACAGTAACATTGGCAAGATATTTAACTACCCCTTAGCTTCAGGTTCCTTGTCTGTAAAATAAGAATAAAAACAATCTCTGTCTCAAAGTGTTGTTAGTATCTGTGAAGTCCTCCTCAGCAGGGAATCTGGAACATAATATTAAGACTTTCCATCAGAACCAAAAAATATGGACCCAGTGGTCTTTTCTGAGACTGATACTCCAAGCTAGGACCATGCATGGAGATAACCTAAGACCCCTGCACAGATGTAGCCCATGGCAGCTCAGTCTCCAAGTAGATTCCCTAGTAATGGGAACAGGGACTGTCTCTGACCTGAATTCAGTGGCTAGCTCTTTAATCATCTCCTCCTGAGTGGGGATCAGCCTTACCAGGCCACAGAGGAAGACAATGCAGCCAGTCCTGATGAGACTGATAGGCTAGGGTCAGATGGAAGGGGAGTAGGACAGCCCCTATCAGTGGACTCTGGGAGGGGCATGAGAGGAACAGAGGGAGGAAAGGTAGGATTGGGAGGGGAAGAGGGCGAAAGCTACAGCTGGGATACAAAATGAATAAATTGTAATTAATAAAAAATGAATTAATGAGAGAGCATTACAAAAAATAATTTCATCCTGGGTATTCTCATTCATCTGTACCAGTTTCCTTGGGTAATGAACCTGTGGGATAGCACATTAAATGACCATATCAGACAACCCTATGAAGAAAGCTTTGAGATTTTCACACACACACACACACACACACACACACACACACACACACATACACACACACAGAGAGAGAGAGAGAGAGAGAGAGAGAGAGAGAGAGAGAGAGAGAGAGAGAGAGAGAGCAGTTGAAACAATCTCAAACCAAGTTAATTGATCTTGGCAGGGAATTTGCTATGCCACATTGCTTGACTTTAACCTCATGAAAAATCCTTAGTCAGAATTATTTAGATGAGTTGTTCCAGGCTTACTTGACTCCCAAAAGTCATTTGAAATAATAAATATTTGTTATTTGTGCCACTAAGTTTCAAAGTGGTTTGTTATGAAACAATAGATATTAATATAACCATTAAGTTATACTGTTGGCTTACCTCATTATTGATCAGTCCTGTTTTCTCTGCTCTATTCCACGTCCTTCTTTAGTGGAATTCTGAGTTTAAAGTGAGCATATGCAGTAATTATTGTTCAGAATTTGACTTGAAACTAGGATTTGTGGCACACTCCTTTGATCCCAGCACTCAGGGAGGCAGAGACAGGTGGATCACTGTGAGTTCAAGGCCAGCCTGGTCTACAGAGTGAGTTCCAGGACATCTGCCATGGATGCACAGAAAAACCCTGTCTCAAAAAAAAAATGACTCAAAGTCTTAAATAAGCTTTACTTAGTTGTTATGTGAATTATTCTGCTATAATGTAGAGTACTGGACTAGAAATGTCAACTGTGCTCAAGGCACGCCATATCTGTGTGATCTTTAATAAGTCATTTATAGCCTGGAACATGTTCATATCTCTGACAAGAGATATGAAACTAATTTTCTTTCCTACCTACTGAAATGAATAATTGTGAAGATGAAATGAGATGATAGATGGTAAAACTGGTGGCAGAATAAGCAAAGTAAAGGCAACATCAAATTTCCTCTAAAACCTGTCCTTGTCTTTCATGCTTATGTAAACAAACATCTCTGAATCTTTTAAATATGTTATTATTACTAATTTCTCTATTGGTATAAGGATTTAGACTCTGGGGTAGTAATATTTAAGATAACACGGTTTTTCCTTCAGTCCTCCCAACTTTTCGGTTTTGTAACTAGCAATTATTATGTCAAAGCACAGATATTTTTCTCATAATGTATCAAAACATTGCTTTCTTCAAATAGTTAATTTACCCCATAATATTAATTCCTTCCAATTTAGGTTTGAACATTCAACTCCATTTTGCTGCAATCAGATCAGTATGATCTGATTGATGAAATGATGAATTCACCATTT
This sequence comes from Psammomys obesus, assembly GCF_907164565.1. Taxonomy (NCBI): domain Eukaryota; kingdom Metazoa; phylum Chordata; class Mammalia; order Rodentia; family Muridae; genus Psammomys; species Psammomys obesus. Next base: position 1,218,047 of record NW_026594184.1, on the reverse strand, counting down.
GAACAATTGGAGCAAGTAATTGCCCGTAATTTGAAATGGACAATTTTTTCCTTAAGTCTTTGCTTGCCACATTCCTAGGCCTACTACATGAAACTGTTTCTTTTCAAGAACTTTTTTCAGGGACTGATTGAGCCAACAACTTTTAGTCACACAGTGAAGAATTATGTAGCTGTATAAAGGGTTTATAAATCAGTTTGTGTATTGCTATCAATTGGATACCATGATATACTGTTGGGTTAAAAAAAAGTTGAGAATAGTACATATATTATGCTTACTTTTATGTGGCATAGGAGGAAATAGAAGAATAAAAATGTGGAATTATTTTTCTATTTGTAGACACTCAGGAAAATAAAAGCAAAAACGTCAATAAAATAGCTTCCTATAAAAGGAAGGCAAAAATAGGTTTAAAAAATGAAAGAGGAGAATTTCTAATATAAACATAATTATTTTATATATCTTTGGAATGTTGTAGCTCTTGCATAAGCTATCAAAACTTTGAATGACCATTCATGGAGATAACCTAGAACGCCTGCACAGTTGTAGCCCTTGGCAGCTCAGTTTCCAAGTGGGTTCCCTAGTAAGGGGTACAAGGGTTGTCTCTGACATAAACTCAGTGGCTAGCTCTTTGATCACCTCCCCCTGAGGGGGTAGAAGCATTACCAGACCCCAGAGGAATACAATGCAGCAAATCCTGATGAGACCTGATAGTTTAGGGTCAGATGGAAGGGGAAGAGGACTTCGCCTATCAGTGGACTGGAGGAGGGACATGGGAGGAGAAGAAGGAGGGAGAGCAGGATTGGAAGGGGATGACAGAGGGTGCTACACCTGGCATACAAAGTGAGTAAATTGTAATAAATAAAAAAATTAAATGTTACAAAATAGCAATGCAATTACTAAAATTAAAATGTATATACTTAATTCTGTACTGAGATGGCAACCTACCATATTGATGTAAGGAGAATCATTTCAAGTAATTTTAAAACATAATTTGTTTATATATCCTTAACCGTTTATACTTCAGAAACAAAAGCAGTTGCAAATAATTTGATATATTTTCCACAACCATATTACCTGTAATAATACTGATCATGTTATAAAACTCTAGGTCTTATTACAGATTGATAAAAGAAATATCATAAACCTGGTAATTTACAAACACCAAAAATTTACTAGTAATCATTCTGGAGACTGAAAAGTCTGAGGTCAGGATGTCAACATGTTCTTGGCTCTGGTGAAGAGATAATTATGTGTTGTATACAAGTAGCTACTTGCTGTATCCCATGCAGAAAGAGTTCTAGCGCTCTGGCTTATTATAAGTGAGCTCATCCCAATTTTAAGACTTCCCTACCATTATCTAGTTATCTAGCAGAGTCATGTCAATGGAGACTCATATTTCTAGCACATGAATTTTAAAGGATATAATGTATCAGTCAAAATATTATAATGAATGTTTTAGGATAAAGTAAGTAAATAATTTTACAACTGCTATCAGAAACCAAAATTTTGAGGATATAAAACAATATGCACTCAGCTCCAGCCAGATCTCACTCAAAATCTACAGCTTTATCTAGAAGAACGGGACTTTTGCTACTGGATGGTGTCTGCTAGACACAACAAGGATGAAATCTCAACAATATGGTTGGATAAACAAGACCTGCATAATGACAGTAGCAGTCCACATACCAATACGAATCAGGGAAATCTTTACAAGTGCTCACCCCTTACTAAATGAAGAATTACAGGCAATCAATGGCTTCTATGAGAGGATGAGAGTAAGAATCAATTCTCTCCATAAACACGTGTACATAAGAACAACATTTAATTAACTCAGTAAGGTGTGTGTGTGTGTTTTGTGAAACAATAATGAATTTGAGATGGAGTTGGGGGAACATGGGCATACTTAGAGGATGAGATGGAATGAGTGGTATGTATATAATATAATATAATATAATATAATATAATATAGTATAGTATAGT
>NW_026594184.1:1159423-1214423 GCF_907164565.1 Psammomys obesus | reverse complement strand
CTACCCAACAAGAACGGTTTTTAAAAGTTCTTTAAGTGGGAAAGGAAATAACAGGAGAGAAACATCTTGGAAAATCAACAAAGAAACCACAAAAGGGAAAGTGTGGTTAAGCATTAGAGATTTTACATATTCTTTTCAACTTTTAAATATGTATGTAACGTATGAAGAAAATTTATAACTGCATGATAGACTGTAAATACACATAAAATTATAACAATTACATACCAGAGTAAGGAAATGGACCAACAGAAGGGATGGAAAAACAAGAGAAAATATTGGGGGTTAAATATGATCAAAGTACATATTATACATGTATGAAAACATCATAATGAAGCCCATTATTTGTACATGAGCAATAATAAAAAGACAATTACTTCACAAATTAAGACAGACTCAGGGACAAAATAGGAACAAGTTGTCTACAGTTCACCTGAACTGACTAAAATGTGGAGTGCAATTATAAAAATTTATAACCATTTTATGGTCTGCAAAGTTGCATTTAACATTGAATTCATGAATACAGAAACAATGTTTCTGTTAAAACAAATTAAACTATTTATAGCATAGCATTCTACACATTGCTATATCTGATTTTCTGAAAAGTTTTAGGATTTTTTCATTTATATCTGAAAGAGATCTCAATCTATGATTATCCTTTATAATTTCTGCTGCACATTTTTAAGAAATTTTTCTTTGATTCTACTTATGATTATTGTTGTATCAAATGGAGGTTGTATTAGTCCAGGTTCTCTGAAGGAACAAAACTACATATATGGAAATTTATTGGACTGGCTTATAGGATGTGGTAAATGTAGTCCAACAATGGGTGTTCCAAAGGCCAAAAACCCATAGTTGTTTGTTTCAGGAGGCGGATGTCTCAGCAGTAAGAAACTGGCACAGAAGGATTCCTGAAGAGTCAGTGATGTTCAGTTTACATTAGAATCCCAAAGAAATAGGTACTAACACTGGTGGTGGAATTACTCAGCAACAGGAAAGATGATCTTTACAGTGGGAGGAAGAACAAACAGGCAAAATGTAAAAGTTTCCTTCCTCCATGTCCTTTTATATAGACTTCACCAAAAGGTGTGTGGTCCAGATTTAGGGTGGATCTTCCAGCTTCAAATAATCTAATTAAGAAAATCCCACACAGGAATGCTCAGAAGCTTAGATTTTAGTGGATTCCATATGGAGTCAAATTGACAACCAATACTGTCACCTAAAGGTTAATAATTATAAGATCACTGAGAAAATTGAATGAAATATATTATGTATAACATTTAACACAGTTTCTAGCACATTATAAAGACATGAGTAAATGGTGGCTGTCATTCCAAATGGCTTTTGAAATTTTTTTCAAATGGCAAATAATCATTCAATATAAAGGCTTATTCTTCCGGTTATAATTGTGCCTGCTTTTAACACACGGGCTTTTATCTTTACATATTCTCTTCTAGACTCAGCTTCAAAACATAGAGCTGAAACTTGGCCAAACATTTTCATCTTGTTGACAGTTCTCTGTTGTATACCAATTCCCAGTCTTTTGGCAAGTATTTTAATAATGCTTTTGTATTTACTTGATACTGAATAGGATTCTTCAATAGTTTTCAATTTTATACAGTTAATTTAGGTAAAATATACTTTAAATTAATTTCTCTGCTTTCTATAAAACTGAAAGTTACAGGAATAAAGTTCTTTACAATAACCCATTATATTTTCTAATATACAGAGTGCATATAGTGATTACCTGCTCTTTTATTCATGAGGCTGACAAATAATTTTGTCGTTATTTACTTGGCAAGTTGTGCTAGGAGATTTGTCGATTCATTTTCTCACTTTATGAATCAAAATATTGTTAATTATTTTAATCTTTCTTCTATATACCTATATGTATGTGCCTGATATATATGTATATGCATATATGATATATATGTTTGCACATATATGATATGCTGCTTACATACGATATATACAGTTCTCTATAAGTAACGATTAAACAGTGTTCCATAAATTTTAATGCAAATGTTTTTAAATGTACTTATACTTTGGAAAGCAGCAGTGTACAGTTTTTATGAATTTTAACAAATGTGACAAGTGTCGTCAAAACCAGTATATAAACAGAAAAAGTTAATTGTGGTGACACATACTTGTGATGCCAGCACTCAGGAAGATGATGCAGAAGGACCAAGCATTTAAGGCTAGATGAGGGTACTTAGCAAGACTATGTGTCAAGAAAATTTCATAGACTATTATAGTCACCAAGAAGTTACCCCAATTCCTTTTATAGTTATAAACTACTTCCAGCCAGTTGTAATGAAAATGCTGAATCATACTCTATTACATAGATATGTTGTAGTTTTCTTATGGATGATACGTTTTTGAGATAGGGTCTCAGGCATGCACTACCAAGCCTGGATGGATTATACTTTTGATAGATATTTAAATTGTTATTTATGTTCAGTTATTCTGAACAATACTTTAGTAAATGCTCTTAAGATGTCTTGAGATTATATGCTTTCATGTAATGATAACCTAGGATGGAATTGGCAAATTATGTATGGAATTGGTAAATTATGTATTCTTTTTTTTTAAATTACGTATTCTTTATGGTCAATTTTATGTACCAATTTAACTAGATTACAAGTGGATTATATATTTTTCTGAACGTTGGTTCTAGTTGTATCTTTAGAAAATTTAAAATTAGACTACCACTTGAATCATCTAAAAATTAGACTAGCATTTAAATTATTTATAAATTAGACTAGCACCTGAATCAAAACAATACTTTGAGTAAAGCATCATCATCAGTAGGAGTGAGTTCCAGACCATCTACTGAAGATCCAAATAGCAGAAAAAAAAGAGTATGAAAGGTGGATTCTCTCTGTCTCTTCTTTACGTATGGCTTCTGTCATCTTCTACTTTTCATGGGAGCTATTGAATCTCAGGCCAGAATAATGAAACTGCACCAGCAGAACACTGTCTTATGCACATATCTATAATTCTCAGGCCTCCAGTCTGAGATGAAATTATAGCAGCAACTCTGGTGAATATTCATCCTGCAGATGACATACTGTAGGATTTCTGGAACTCCTGTAGCACATGAGATAAGTTTTCGTAAGAAATCATCCACCTGCTTATTTACAATTATGTCCAATTGATTCATTCTCCCTGGAAAACGCTAACATATATACCTGGAGTTGTAAGGAAATAAGGGGGGGGGGGCAGGTAGTTTCAACCATATTTCACTCTCACCAGCAGTGTATGAGACTGGCAATCTTTTGAGTAATACCCATTTTGATGTGTATACAAGCATATAACTGTGGTTTTAACTCAACTCTAATATTGTTAAACATCTTTCTGGGCCCTATATATTTCCTGCAAGGAAAACATTTGCCAGATTTTTGGGTTGCTGTTTTTGGTTCTTGGAGCTAGAATCTTACTATACAGCCCAGACCAGCCTTGAACTTATCAAATGTAAACACATTTTGTTCATGATGTTTTTTTTGTAGTATGCTTCAAGGATTTGTGTAAATTATATTTTATTACCAATTTTTTCATGTGTGTTCTGTCCATGATAGATATTGATTTGATAATGTTTACTCTTGTAGTGGTCTTACCAATTCAAAGCTTGATGTATAATTTGTGCAATCTAGCACAAATAGAACAGGGAGTTTCTGTACAGAAGCAAGAAAAGACACCAATATATTAACATCATACTCAAAATATTGTATTACACGTAAAATATATTAATAATGAAGATATTTGTGAATAACAGTATAAACTTGAAAAATGAAAAGGTTGGCGCCAGGAAAACAATGCATCTGAGGAGCAGGACAACATTTTCCAAACAGCAACCAAGAAACTGAACTCTGGGCCCTAAAACAACAGGGATCATTTTTCCCAGGTGAGAGGAAACCCCCACAGCCTGGGAATCAGTAGGGTTCACTCTCAGGTCACCCAGCCAGAACTCGGAAGAGATCCCAGGTCGCCAAGGCACTAGGTCACCAGACCAGAGCCACATGCCTGCATGTCCTGATCACCTTTCCAGGCTGATCAGGGGGCACAAAAAACACCGGAGGCTGGGAGTCCCAGTCGCAAGAAAAACCCACAGGGAAGGAAGGACACGGTACTGACTTGGCTCACCCAGTCTTTCCCTGGAAAAAGTCTCGCAAACCAGCGGGTGCGAGCAGCCACCACTGAACAAGGCTCCAGCCTTGAGCACAGATAGTTGCTGGGCTCCCAGCTCTGGCACAGACAGAGCTGTGCGCCCCAGGGCAACAGAGACTGGGAGTCACTGTCAGGGGAAAACCCCACAGGGAAGGAAGGAAATGGTACTGACTTGGGTCACCCAGTCTTTCCCTGGAAAAAGTCTCACAGACCAGCGGGTATTAGCCACCATCACTGAACTGGGCTCCAGCCACGAGCACATACATTTGTTGTGCACCCAGCTCTCCAGCACAGAAAGAGCTGTGCACCCCAGGGCACCAGGGACTGGGAGTCACTGACTGGAGAAATCCTCACAGGGAATGAACCAAAGGGGATGGACTTAGGCAAGTATACCTCTGGAAAAGGTCCCCCAGACCAGCCAAACCCAGGGACCTGATGTGCACCAGATAGCCTGCTGTTACCAAGAGAGCAGTAGCCACACACCACAGATTATCAGATGGGTACTGGAGCACAGAGCCCCAACCTCAGACCTACAAAAGCCCGGAATTCCTGAGATCAATTCCCAGAGACTCATACTCCAACCAAGGACTATTCATGGAGATAACCTAGAACCCTTGCACAGATGTAGCTCATGGCAGGTCAGTGTCCGAGTGGGTTACCTAGTATTGGGAAGAGGGACTGCCTCTGACACAATCTGATTGGCCTGCTCTTTGATCACCTCCCCCTGAGGGGGGAGCAGCCCTACCAGACCACAGAAGAGGACAATGTAGCCACTTTTGACGAGAACTGATAGACTAAGATCAGAAAGGAGAGGAGAACCTCCCCTATCAGTGGACTTGGGGAGGGGCATGCATGCAGAAAGGGGAGGGAGGGTGGGATCGGGAGGGGAGGAGGGAGGGGCATATGGGGGGATACAAAACGAATAAAGTGTAATTAATAAAAAAAAGTTAAAAAAAAGTTTAAAAAAAAGAAGAAATTCGAGACAGCTCATTCAAGCAACTTAATGGCTCACTTAAAAACCCTAGAAAAAGAAGAAGCAGACACACCAAAAAGGAGTAGACGGCTGGAAATAATCAAACTCAGGGCTGAAATCAATCAATTAGAAACAAATAAAACAATTCAAAGCATCAATGAAACCAAGAGCTGGTTCTTTGAGAAGATCAACAAGATAGACAAACCCTTAGCCAAGCTAACTAAAAGGCAGAGAGACACCATCCAAATAAACAAAATCAGAAATGAAAAGGGGGACATAACTACAGACACTGAGGAAATCCAAACAATAATTAGGACTTACTTCAAAAGTCTATACTCAACAAAATTTGAAAATCTAAATGAAATGGACAATTTTCTTGATCAATTCCACTTACCAAAGCTAAATCAGGACCAGGTAAATCAATTAAATAGTCCTATATCCCCCAAGGAAGCTGGAAACAGCCCAGATGCCCCTCAACTGAAGAATGGATGTAGAAATTGTGGTACATCTATACAATGGAGTATTACTCAGCAATGAAAAATAAGGAAATCATGAAATTTGCAGGTTAATGGTTGGACCTGGAAAGGATCATCCTGAGTGAGCTTTCCCAGAAGCAGAAAGACACACATGGTATATCTCACTCATACAGACATATCATATAGGATACACCTACTAAAATCTGTACATCTAAAGAAACTAATCAAGAGAGAGGACCCTGACTAAAATGTTCAATCCCCATCCCGAAAGGCAAAGAGGATGGACATCAGAAGAAGAAGAAAACAGGAAACAAGTTAGGAACCTGCCAGAGAGGGCCTCTCAAAAGCTCTGCCCTGCAGACTAGTCAAAGCAGATGATGAGACTTATGGCTGTTGGGCAGAGTACATGGAATCTTATGTAAGACATGGGAAATAGTATGATCTGAAGAGGACAGAAACTCCACAAGGAGAGCAACAGAACCTGAAAATTTGAACACAGGGGTCTTCCCAGAGACTCAGTCCAACCAAGTACCAGGCATGGAGATAACCTATAACCCCTGCACAGATGTAGCCCATGGCAGTTTAGTGTTCCAAGTGGGTTACATAGTGATGGGAAGAGGGACTGCCTCTGACATAATCTGATTGGCCTGCTCTTTGATCACCTCCCCCTTTGGGGGGAGCAGCCTTACCAGGCCACAGAAGATGACAATGCAGCCACTCCTGATCTGATCTGATAGACTAAGATCAGGAGAGGGGGACCTCCCCTATCAGTGGATTTGGGGAGGGTCTTGCCTGAAGAAGGGGAGGGAGGGTGGGACCAGGAGGGGAGGAGGGAGGGGCTTATGGGGAGATACAAAGTAAATAAAGTGTAACTTATAAAATAAAATACAATAAATGAAAAAAAGAAAAATGAAAAGATTGTAAAATGTTTATATAAATATTATATAAACATATATCTTATATAAATCTAACTTAAAATGTTTATATAAAATATTATTACTGTAATATATTAAGTGATCATGACAGCTTATTTTAGTGAGGGTCTTGATACATATTTAATACAGTGTAGCTTTAAACTCAATTCTGCTGCTTCAGTCTCTTAAATGCAGGAATTAAAAGTGTATACCACCACACCTGCTTCTCTCTGTTTCTTTAGTTATAAGGTTTTAAACTCACATTTTAAGAAATAATTTATTAGATTGCAAAAATGTGGTCTTTTGTCAACCACACTTTTTTGGTAACTAAAATATATTTATTATATTTCCTTCACCTTTTATTGAAAATAGGCTCTTTTATCACATAATATATATTGATTACAGTTCTCCCTCTATTTCTCCCCCTATGCCCCTCTTCTCCAGATCCCTTTCCCTCTCTCACTAGGCAAGAACAGGCTTCTAAGAGATGTCAAATTAAAAAACAATAAGATAAAGCAAAAACCATCATATTGATGTTGGTCAAGGCAAAACTGAAGAAAAAAGAGAAACAGAAGAAAAGATCAGACACAAAATCAGAGATTCACTCTTTCAAACACTCAGTAGTCCCATAATAATACTAAGCTGAAAGTTGTTATGTATAGGTAGAAGACCTGGGACAGACCTTCGTTGGCCATGTGCTGGCAACCACATTTTCAATTGATGAAATGAACACAATATGTATTTCTAGGCCATGATAATTTTGGAATACAGTTCTTATAAATTATTTTGAAATAAAAATGATGATTCTTGCAGAACAATTTGCATTTGGCTATGTGTCAGTCTAGGTGCTTGTACATGCATATGTGCATATGACTGAACATATGTAAGTATATGTGTGTGAACATGTGTGTGAAGGTCAGAGGGCAACATCAGGTACCATTCCTCAGGAGATATTTACCTTGATTTTTGAGACAAGGTCTATGAATGGTCTGTAGTTCACCAGGTGAAGTAGGTTGGCCAACTACAGAGGCTAAGATATCTGCTTCTTCAACCCCTAGATTTCAAGCCTGTGCCACCACATCTAGCCTTTTTACATAAATTCTGGGAATCAAATTCTGGCCCAAATGTTTGTATGCCAAACACTATGTAGATAGATGGTACTGTCTCCCCAACCCCAAAACAAAGTTTTTGAGGTAGAGGTTGCTAGATATAGCCCAGGTTAGTCTAATATTCATAGCAATTTACCTGCCCCAGATCCCCAAACACTGGGATTATAGTTGTTATTAACTATGCCCATCACAGAAAAAGGTTTCAGAACAATCTTTCTATCTCCCCTTTCTTTCATAAGATTCTTCAAATAAATTAAGATGCTTCAAATAAATTAAATAAGGTTCTTCAAATAAATTAGTTTTTAATATAATTTTTTATTTATTACAGTTTATTCATTAAGATCAAAAACTCAAATGACAACACATGCTGTAGAGGATGTGGAGAAAGAGGAATCCTACTCCATTGCTGGTGGGAATGTAAACTTGTACAACTACTTTGGAACTCAATCTGGCTCATTCTCAGACAATTAGGAACAGCATTTCCCCCAGATCCAGCTATACCACTCTTAGGCATATATCCAAAAGATGCTCTTAAGTATACAACGAGGACTTTTGCTCAACAATGTTCATAATAACTTTATTTATAATAGCCAGAAGCTGAAAACAACACAAGTGTGCCTCAGTTGAGGAATGGATACAGAAATTGTGGTACATTTACAAAATGGAATACTACTCAGCAAGTGAAAACAAGGAAATCATGAAATTTGCAGGTAAATGGTGGGATCTAGAAAAGATCATCCTGAGTGAGGTATCCCAGAAGGAGAAAGACACACATGGTATATACTCACTTATAAGTAGATATTAGACATAGGATAAACATACTAAAATCTGTACACCTAAAGAAGTTAATCAAGAAGGAGAACCCTTGGTAATATGCCCAATCTTTATTCAGAAAGGAAAACAGGATGGACATCTGAAGAGGAAGAAAACAGGGAACGGGACAGGAGTCTACCACAGAGGGCCCCTGAAAGACTCTACCCTGCAGGGTACCAAAACATATGCTGAGACTCATAGCCAAACTTTAGGCAGAGTGCAAGGAATCTTATGAAAGTAAGGGGAGATAGAAAGACATGGAGGGGAAAGAGCTTCACAAGGAGAGCAACAGAACCTAAAAATCTAGAAACAGGGGTCTTTTGTGAGACTGATACTCCAAACAAGTACCATGCATGGAGATGATGTATAACTCCTGCACAGATATACTCCTTGGCATCTCAGTCTCCAAGTGGGTTCCCCAGTAATAGGAACAGTAACTGTCTCTGAGGTAAATTCATGGGCTGTCTCTTTAATCACCTCCACCTGAGGGGGAAGCAGCTTTACCAGTATACAGAGGAAGACAATGAAGCTAATCCTGATGAGATCTGATGAACTAGGGTCAGATGAAATGGAAAGAGAACCTCCCCTATCATTGGACTGAGGGAGGGGCATAGGAGAAGAAGAGGTATGGAGGGTAGAATTGGGAGGGGATGAGTGAAGGGACTACAGCTGGGATACAAAGTGAATAAACTGTAGTTAATAAAAATAAAATGAAACAATTTATTCATTTTGTATAGCAGCTGTAGCCACACCCTAATCCATTCCAAATCCCTTCCTCATCTCCTCCCATGCCCCTTCCCCAGTCCACTGATAGTGGAGGACCTCCTCCCCTTCCATCTGAACTTAGCCTATCAGGTCTCATATGGACTGTCTTTCATATTCTTCCTCTGTGATTCAGTGGGAGGTGATCAAAGAGCCAGTCACTTAGTTCATGTCAGAGACAGCTCCTGTTCCACTTACTAGGAAACCCATTTGGAGACTGAGTTGCCATGGCTACCTCTGGGCAGGGGGTCTGGGTTATCTCCTTGAATGGTCCATGGTTGAGGTATCAGTCTCAGAAAAGTTCCCTAGGCCCAGATTTTTTGTTCTGTTGTTCTCCTTGTGGAGCTCCAGACCCTTCCAGGTCTTTCTATCTCCCCCTTCTTTCATAAGATTCCCTGCACTATGCTTAAAGTTTGGCTAGGTGTCACAGTATCAACTTTAATACCCTGCTGGGTAGAGTCTTTCAGAGGCCCTCTGAGGTCAGATCCTGCCTTGTTCCTTGTTTTCACCTTCTTCTTATGTCTATCCCATTTGCTTTTCTGAATGAAGATTGATCATCTTACCCAGGTTCCTCCTTCTTGCTTAGTTTCTTTAGGTGTACAGATTTTAGGATGATTATCCTATATATTATGTCTAATATCTACTTATAAGTGAATATATACCATGTCTGTGTTTCTGCTTCTGGGATAGCTCACTGAGGATGATCTTTTCTAGTTCCCACCATTTGCCTGAAAATTTCATGATTTTCTTGTTTTTAATAGATGAGCAGGATTCAGTTGTGTACATGTATCACAATTTCTGTATCCATTCCTCAATTGAAGGACATCTGGGTTGTTTCCAGATTCTGGATATTATGAATAAAGCTGTTACAAACATGATTGAGCAAATATCTGTATTGTGTACTTGAGCATATTTTGGATATGTGGCTCAGAGCGGCATAGCTGGATCTTGAGGTAGCAGTATTCCTAATTGTCTGAGAAAGTGTCAGATTTATTTCCAAAGTGGTTTGTACAAGTTTACATTCCCACCAGCAATGGAGGAGGATTCCACTTTCTCCACATCCTCTCCAGTATGTGTGGTCACTGCAATTCTTGATCTTAGCCATTCTGATGAGTGTAAGGTAAAATATCAGTGTCATTTTGATTTGAATTTCCCTGATGACTAAGGATGTTGAGAATTTCCTTAAGTTTTGCTCTGCCATTCGATATTTGTCTATTGAGAATGCTCTGTTTAGCTCTGTACCCCATTTTTTTAATTTTTATTTTTTTTGTATTAATTACAGTTTATTCGCTTTGTATCTCAGCTTTAGTCCCTCCCTCATTCCCTCCCAATTTCACTCTCCCAATCCCATCTTCAAGTCCACTGATAGGGGAGGTCCCCCTCCCTTTCCATCAGGTCCCTAGCCTATCAGGTCTCATCAAGACTGGCTGCATTGTCCTCCTCTGTGGCCGGGCAAGGTTGTTTCCCCCTCAGGGGGAGGTGGTCAAAGAGCCAGCCACAGAGTTCCTGTTAGAGACAGTACCTTTTCCCATTACTAGGGTACTCACTTGGACACTGAGCTGTCATATGCTACATCCGAGCAGAGGTTCTAGGTAATATCCATGAATGTTCAACCATGTTTGTAGCAGCTTTATTTATAATATCCAGAACCTGGAAATAACCCAGATGTCCCTCAAGAGAGGAATGGATACCGAAATTGTGGTACATTTACACAATGGAACACTATTCAGCAATTAAAAAACAAAGAAATTATGAAATTTGCAGGCAAATGGTGGGATCTAGAAAAGATCATCCTGAGTGAGGTATCCCAGAAACAGAAAGACACACACGATACAGGCTCACTTCTAAGTGGATGCTATACATATAATATAGGATCAACCTACACAAATCTGTATACCTAAAGAAACCAAGCAAGAAGGATGACTCTGTGTAGGACGATCAATCCTCACTCAAAAAAAGACAAAAAGAATGTACTCCATTTTTTTAATTGGATTACTTGATTCATTGCTTTTAACATCTGAAGTTTTTTATATATTGTGGATACTAGCCCTCTGCCAGATATAGGGTTGGTGAAGATCTTCTCCCAGTCCATAGGCTGTCATTTTATTCTAACAACAGTGTCCTTTCTGTACAGAAACTTTTCAGTTTCATGAGGTCCCCTTTATTGATTGTTGATCTTAGAGCCTGGGTTGTTGGTGTTCTGTTCAGGAAGTTGTCTCCTGTGTCAATGAGCTCAAGGCTCTTCCCCGCTTTTTCTTCTAACAGGTTTAGTGTTTCTGGTTAAGTTGAGGTCTTGGGGTTTAGTTTTGTGCAGAGTTATAATTATGGATCTATTTGCATTTTTCTACATGTAAATATCCAATTCGAGCAGTACCATTTGTTGAAGATGCTGTCTTTTTTCCATTGAATGGTTTTGGCATCTTTGTCAAAACTTAGGTGTCCATAAGTATGTGGGATTACTTCTGGGTCTTCTATTTGATTCCATTGATCCATCAGCCTGTTTCTGTGCCAGTACCATGTCATTTTTTAAATATTGCTCTATAGTTCAGCTTGAGATCAGGAATGGAAATACCTCCAGAACATCTTTTATTTTAGACTATTTTTTTAGCGATCCTGGGTTCTTTGTTATTCCATATGAAGTTGAGAATTTTTCTTTTAAATTCTGTAAAAAATTGTTCTGGTTTTTGATGGAAATTGCATTGAATCTGTAGATTGCTTCTGGTAAGATGGCCATTTTCACTATGTTAATCCTGCCAAGCTATGAGTATGGGAGATCTTTTCATCTTTTGATATCTTCTTCTATGTCTTTTTTCAGAGACTCTAAGTTTTATGCACAAAAATCTTTTATTTGCTTGGTTAGAGTTACATCCTTTGTGGCTATTTTGATGGGTGTTGTTTCCCTAAATTCTTTCTCAGCCCAGTTGTCTTCTGTATACAGGAGGGCTACTGAATTTTATTTTTTGAGTTAATTTTATATCCAGCCACTTGGCTAAAGGTGTTTATCAGCTGTATTAATTTCCTGATATAATTTTTGTGTTCCCTCTTGCATACTGTTATATCATTTGCAAATAGTGATATTTTGACTTCTTCCTTTCCAAAATGAATCCCCTCAATCTCCTTTATTTGTCTTATTGCTCTAGTAAGGACATCAAGAACTATGTTGAAGAGATATGGAGAGAGTGTGCAGCCTTGACTTGTCCCTGATTTCATTGGGATTTATTTAAGTTTCTCTCTGTTTGGTTTGATGTCGACTATAGACTTGTTATATATTCCCTTTAGTATGTTTAGGTAAGTGCCTTGTATCCTTGATCTCTCCAGGGCTTTAAAGATGAATGGGTGTTGGATTTTGTCAAATGCTTTTTCAGCATCTATGGAGATTATCATGTTTTTTTAAGTTCAAATTGTTTACTATATATGTATAAAATACATGTAGAAAATGATGTGCTAGGTAGCGTTTTAGAGTAGCTCCTGAAATATCAATGCTTTAATCCTGCAACTGTTTCAATACATATTTATATGGTGAGATATACTTATTTTGGTTATGTCCTATTCTGTATAGCACAAATAATCTTCGAATCAGAAGATTGTTTAGCTGAACAAAATAAAATCATATGTGCAACTTTGAAAGCAACCATTTTTTTCCAAGCTAGCATGAGAATTGGAAAGTAAAGGGATTTGAAGTATGTGTGAAAGGGAGTTGACATAAGGGATCCTGCTGTTGGCTACAATGCTTTGCCAAGTTGTCTGTGCTCTAACATTAATTTGCTCCCATTTAGATGGAATTCACTAAGACCCTTTCACACTCAAGGGGACTGAGGTAGTGATAACTAAATTCTATCTCATAGAGAAGTGAGTCTATAAAGATTAAATTATATAGAACTATTTTATAAACATGAATTGTCTCTATTCTCCTGTTCATTTAATTAAATGTGTATTTATACAAATAAAGACCCAAATATATTCACATTATATTTTAAATTATAATCTAGTTTTTAGTATTTATTTTTCTTGCTCAAAATTTTCTATCTCTGGCCAATTTTAAGTTGTTTGTTATTTGTCTCTATGGTCTTTTGATAGGCGTTCCTTTGTTAAACTTCCTTACTTTCTGGCACTACAAAATACTTGACATTCATCTTCCACTTTCCTCTAACCAATTTTCAAATGATAAGTAATCCCATTCAAGTTATTTCTTTGGATGATCTACTTATTTACTTTCAACTCTGTCACATAATTTTACTTTCATTTAATGTGTGTATCAGCCAAGAAAAACCAAAATTGGAGAAAAACAAGGTGCATGGGGTTATTTGCATAGACATCCATTACAAGACCTGGCCAATGTAGCTGTGGGGACTAGAAAAGCATTCCTAGAGCTCTTAAGTTCATAAGTCATTAAAAGAAGAGCAATGACAGGCAGGTAGAGGCTGATGTGATGTTCAGAGGTATAGCTTCTTCTTTCTTGCAGAGACTTCAACCTTGACTTGCATTCCAAAATAATGTTACTTAAACCCATTGCGTTTATCCATGGTAATCTCCCTCACTTGAAATCAGTGAATTAGAAGTTTAATTGTATGTGAAAGTTTTTTTTTTTTTTTTAAGCAACAACTTCTAGATTAGTGTTTGAAAAAATAATGGGTCTAGAGCTTATCCAAACTGACAAATCGCAATCATGCTCTGCCTGTGTTGTATTTACTGTGTCTATTTACTGGGAGCCTGTCTTTGTATTTAAGCTCTTTTTTTCATTTTGTAACAGTGGATACCTTGGTAGCAGTGCCTTCTGTAATGCCCCATTCTTCTGCTTAATCTTCTATTTTGTGGAATTTTCAGTCTCATTATTTGTTATCCTTTTGATATGTAATAAGAAATAGGGCCTGTAAATACCTGTAATGCCAGTACTAGGAGCTTAGTCTCAAGAACAGAGGATCATGAGTCTAATGCTAGCCTGAGCTATATAGCAAGACTGTGTCTCAGAATATATGTTTTGCCTGAATATATGTGCTATACAAATATTACTTGTTCATATGTGTTCATGGTTCACTTAGAGGACAATGTGAGCATTAGATCATCCTGGCACTGGACTTACAGACAGTTATGAGCCACTATATGGATTCTGAGAACCAAATTGTATCCTCTGAAAGAGTACAAATTTCTCTTAAGCAATAAGCCCCTCAAGGCTCAGGGATCTATGCAGAAGAATGACAGAAAGATTTGTAAGAGCCAGAGGTAAACAACAACTCCAGTGAAACATTGTCTTCCAGACACAATGGGAATATCATATAAAATCACAGAGAGTTACCGTATGTGTAGGGTCTGCATAGATCATAATCTGGAATCCCAGACAGAATCCTAGCCTTGAGAAGGAAAAGTGAGCACAATGGCCTATCCATAACCAAGAAGATATCTGAAATGGATAGCTGCTGGGAGAATGATAATGAGTTTTCTCCATTGGAGTGACACTGGGTATATCGACCAAACTCCAGAGCAGGTGTCATGCTCAAGAGTAGTTAATATAAAGTCAACTTCATGTTTTTTCTATGGTTTTTTTTTTTTTTTTGTGTGTGTGTGTGTGATTTTTGGAGGATGTAGTTTGGTTTAGTCTTTTTCTTTTTTAGTCTTTTTAATTTCTATTTGTTCATTTTGCGTCTTAGTCATAGCTCTGTCCCTCTTTTCCTCCTGGTCCCACCCTCCATCCCTCCTTCCCCTATTCTCCCTCCCCTATTCCTCAGAGAAGGGGAAATCCCCTACCCACCCACCACAGCATATCAAGTTACATGAGGACTGAGAGCATCTTCTACTCCTGGGGCTTGGGAAGGTAGCCCCGCCAGTGGGGAGTGATCAAAAAGCAGACAACAGAGCCCATGTCAGAGTCATTACCCATTTCATTTATGAGGGAACCTATATGAGGACCAAGCTGCCCATTAGCTACATCTGTGTAGGGAGCCTAGTTCCAGTTTATGCCTGGTCCTTGGTCAGTGCTTCAGTCTCTACAGGTCCCCCTTCACCCCAGGACCTTGTATAATTGGCTCTGTTGGTCTTCTTATGGAGCTTCTGTCCCCTCTGGGTCCTTCTATCCTCCCTTCCCCAACTCTTCCAAAAGGCTTCCTGTGCTCCACCCAATGTTTGGTTGTGGGTCTCTGCATCTGTTTCCATCAGCTGCTGGGTGGAGCTACTCAGAGAACAGCTATCCTTGGCTCCCCTTTGCAAGCATAGTAGAGTATAGCTAAACTTGTCAAGGGTTGGTTGTCTCTTCTGGGGTGTATCACAGGTTGGGCCACTCCTTGGTTAAACATTTCCCCAATCTCTGGTATATTTTTGCCCCTACCCATCTTGTAGCCAAGGTAAATTTTGGGTCAAAGTTTTTGTGGATGCACTGGTAGTACCCTCCTTCCACCAGGGGTTGTGTCTAGTTAGAGGTTGTCCTCTTCAGTCTTCATGACCCCTGTTACTAGGAGTCTCAGCTAGAGTCACCCTCATATGCTCCCAGGAGTCTACCTTGTCATAGGTCTCCAGCATGTTACAGAGAAGTCCCTACCCAAGGTTTTTCTTCTCTCTGCAAGACCTCTGTCTTCATGCCCCAACTCTCCCCAGGTCTGATACGGACCCTCATTTCTCTCGATGCTCCCTCTCTTACACTGTCCCATCTCTTCAATCATTTCTGCTGTCCATTCTCTTTCCACTTCTCAGTCACAAGTAAGCATCTTCCCTTTGGTCTTCCTTGTTACTCATCTTCTTTGGGTGTGTGAATTGTAGTATCTATCCTGTACTATATTACTAAAATCTGCTTATAAATAAGTATATGCTGTGTATATCTTTCTGAGTCTGGGTTACCTCACTCAGTATGATCTTTTCTAGTTCCACCCATTTGCCTGTGAATTTCATGATTTCCTTGTGTTTAATGGATAAGTAGTATTCCATTGTGTGAATATACCACAATTTCTATATCTATTCTTTGGGTGAGGGGCATTAGGTTGTTTTCAGTTTCAGGCTATTATGAATAAAGCTGTTATAAACATAGTTGAGCAAGTGTCCTTGTTATATGGTAGAGCATCTTTTGGGTATATATGGCCAGGAGTGGTATAGTTGGGTCTTGTGGCAGACTATGAAGTTTTTATCTTTTTTATTTCAATTTTTATTAATTACACTTTATTTACTGTGTATCCCCCCTGCAGTTCCCCCCCTTCTCCCCTCCCAATCCCATTCTCCCTCCCCCTTCTCCATGCATGCCCTTCCCCAAGTCCACTGATAGGGGAGTTCCTCCTCTCCTTCCTTCTGATCCTCTATCAGGTCTCATCAGAAGTGGCTGCATTTTCTTCCTCTGTGGCATGATAAGGCTGCTCTCCCCTCAGGAGAGGTGATCAAAGAGCAGGCCAATCAGTTCATGTCAGAGACAGTCCCTGTTCCCATTACTATGAAACTCACTTGGACACTGAACTGCCATAGAGTATATCTATGCATCTTTAAGAGTACAAAAGATCATGAACTGGAAAGATCTGGGAAGAGTTGGGAGACAGGAAAGGATATGATCAAAGCATATTGTATAAAATTTTAAAATGAAAGAAACGAAGTTGATCCTGTCTTAAAAAAAATTAAAAAATGCTCTGAAGAAAGAAATTGAAGAAGATATCAAAAAATGGAAAGATCTCTTCTGCTCATGGATCAGTAGGAGGAACATAGTGAAAATGCCCATTCTGACAAAAGTAATCTACAGATTCAATGCAATTCTCATCAAAATACCAACACAATTCTTTACAGACCTTGAAAGAAAAATTTTTAACTTCATATGAAAAAAAATTCAGAATTTCCAAAATGATCCTGTACAACAACAGATCATCTGGAGGTATCTCCATCCCTGATCTCAAGCTGTACTACAGAGCAATAGTAATAAAAAGTGTATGGTACTGGCATAGAAACAGAATGGTGGATCAATGGAATAGAATAGAAGACCCAGAAATAAACCCACACACCTATGGATACTTGATTTTTAACAAAGAAGCCAAAACCATTCAATGGAAAAAAGACAGCATCTCCAACAAATGAGGCTGGTCCAACTGGATGTCTACAGGCAGAAAAATAAAAAATAGACCCATACTTATCACCCTGCACAAAACTAAACTCCAAATGGATCAAAGAACTAAAAATAAAACCAGATACACTACATCCTTTAGAAGAAAAAAGGGGAAAAGCCTAGAACTCATTGGCACAGTAGACAACTTCCTGAACAGAACACCAACAGCACAGGCTCTAAGAGCAACAATCAATAAATGGGACCTCATGAAACTGAAAAGCTTCTGTAACGCAAAGGATACTGTTGTCAAAACAAAACAACAGCCTACAGACTAGGAAAGGATCTTCACGTACCCTGTATCTGACAGAGGGCTGATATCCAGAATATATAAAGAACTAAAGAAGTTAAAAAGCAACAAATAAAACAATCCAATTAAAAAATGGGGTACAGAGCTAAACAGAAAATTCTCAGTAGAAGAATATATAATGGGACAGAAACACTTAAAGAAATGTTCAACGTCATTAGCCATCAGGGGGATGCAAATCAAAATGACCCTGAGATTTCACCTTCCCACCATCAGAATAGCTAAGGTCAAGAACTCAAATGACAACATATGCTGAAGAGATTGTGGAGAAAGGAAAACCTTCCTCCATTGCTGGTGGGAATGTAAACTTGTATAACCACTTTGGAAATCAAACTGGCACTTACTCAGACAATTACAAATAGTGCTTCCTCAAGATCCAGCTATACCACTCCTAGGCATATATCCAAAGCTAATCAAGTACACAAGGACATTTACTCAGTCGTGTTTGTGGCAGCTTTATTCGTAATAGCCAGAAGCTGGAAACAACCCAGATGTCCCTCATGGATGAATGGATACAGAAATTGTGGTACATGTACACAATGGAATACTACTCAGCAATTAAAAACAAGGAAATCATGAAATTTGCAGGCAAATGGTGGGATCTAGAAAAGATCATCCTGAGTGAAGTATCCCAGAAGCAGAAAGACACACATGGTATGTAGTCACTTATAAGAGGATACTAGACTTATAAGATAGTATAAACATACTAAAATCTATAAACCTAATGAAGCTAAACAAAGAGGAGGACCCTGGGTAAGATGATCAAACCTCACTTAGAAAGACAAATGAAATGGACATTGGAAGTAGGAAAAAACAAGTAACAGGACAGGAGCCTAACACGAGGGCCTCTGAAACACTCTACCTAGCAGTATATCAAAGCAGATGCTAGGACTCATAACCAAACCTTGGGCAGAGTTCAAGGAATCATATGAAAGAAGGGGGAGTTAGTATGACCTGGAGAAGACAGGAGCTCCACAAAGACCAAATATATCTGGGCACAGGGGGCTTTCTTGAGACTGATTCTCCAACCAAAGACCATGCATGGATAAAACCTAGAACCCCTCCTTGGATGTAGCCTATGGCAGCTCAGTATTCAAGTAAATTCTCTACTAAGGGGAAGAGGGACTGTCTCTGACATGAACTCAGTGGCTGGCTCTTTGACCTCCCTCCACCCCCGAGGGAGGAGAAATCTTGCTAGGCCACAGAAGAGGACAATGCAGCCAGTCCTGAAGATACCTGATAAACTAGGGTCAGATGGAAGGGGAAGAGGACCTCCCCTATCAGTGGACTTAGAGAGGGGCAAGGAAGAGTTGAAGGAGGGGGTGTGGGATTGGGAGGGAATGAGGAAGAGGGCTACAGCTGAGATAAAAAGTAAATAAACTGTAATTAATATAAAAAAGTATAGCGGCAAGAAAAAAATGAATTAGAGTTTTACATCTTAAAAAAACAAAGCTGATATATGAAAATAAATATGAAGAATCTTACCTCTCATATAGTCAGAACATTTAAATCAAATCCAGAAATATATTACAAGAAAAACTAGATCATTATTTCAATAGATGTAAATAAAATCAATTGACAAATCCAAAAATCATTAATAAATGAAAAGATGTTGAGTCTTATTAGGCTTCTTGATTCAAGAATAAGCTTGGAGGTGGGGCAAGATGGTGGTGCCAGGAGGACTCTCATTCTGAGCAGCAGCAGCAGGATCAGCACAGTGACCAGCAATCAGAACTCGCAGCCATAAAACACAGTCATTGTGTTTCCCAGGTGAGAGGATACCCCACGGTGGGGGACTCAATCAGCTTTTAACTCACCTGGCTAAACCTCGGAAGAGATCCCGGTTCTGCCAGATGCTTGGCTGCCGGCCGCCAGCCCCAGCTGCAGCCCAGAGCCACAAGCCAGTCTCTGGTCATGGTCCCAGACTGAACTGTGCACACCACACTATCAGAGACTGGAATTTTCAGTCGAGAGATAACCCCACGGTACAGGAAACGGTTGGGACCGACCTTAGGTCACCCAGATATCCCCTGGAAAAGACTTGGGTTCCACGGGGGCCCCAGGAGCCAGCCAGGCGCCAGAGCCGGGGACCCAGGCTCCGGCACAGAGCCCTGTCTACCTGTGTGCCTGATTCGCTGGCTGAGATAGAACTGTGGGCACCAGGGCACCAGCGAATGAGTTTCACTGTCCGGTGCAAACACACAGGGAGGGAAACGGCTGGTCTGATCTCAGAGCACTCAGCCGACACCCCCACCCTGAAAAGGTCTCGGGAAAATTACCCAGTTTAGGCAGACACCCAGGCTCCCAAAGGCTGGTAAGGCAGACACAGGCAGTTTCTGCGCACCAGACAGCTGGCAGAGACTGAGCCGCCATCACTCAGCTGTGCTCCAGACACAGGCAGTTTCTGTGGCCAGCCAGCTGGCGGAGACTGAGCAGTGCGCACCAGGGCAAAAAAAGAGATTGGGAGTCCCTGTCTCCAGAAAATCCACAGGGAAGGAAGGAAACTGTACTGACTTAAATCACCCAATCCTTCCCTGGAAAAAGACTAGCAGACTGGTGGGGCTGAGCTGCCATCACTCATCTGTGCTCCAGACACAGGCACAAACAGTTGCTGCGTGCCAGATGTCCAACTGGGTCAGAGCAGCTGATCATTAAATTTACAGCAAGAAATCCAGAAACAGGGCAGCTGTTTTCAAGACTTCCCTGAGTGAGAGGAGAACCCTCTCGACTAACAAAGACCACAGTTACCACTCAGATCTCTATCCCTGAGATGAGCAGCAGCAACTCTGAAAAAAAGCCAGCCATCCAGGGACTATACACAAAAAGCTGAGAAGACATCCTTCAGGAAAAACCAGCTTTCTGCAAAGGTGATTCTTTTCACCACAGGATCCCCAGGAACCACCAGAAAATAACCCCAAATACCTAAGATAGCACAATGGGTAGAGGCCAGCGTAAAAGCTCAAGCAACAAAAGACAGAGCAATATGGCATCTCCAGAACCCATTTACACAGGGGCAAGTAGCCCTGGACAGCCCAGCATAACTGAAATCCAAGAAGATGACCTAACAACTATGCTCATGAAGATGATAACAGAGGAAACAAATAAGATACGTAAAGACATAGAGGAAGATAAACTCAAACAGACAATTGCCATCCCATCCATAAAGAAATAGAGGAAGCTGCAGCCAAACAGTTTATGTCCTTTAGAAAGGAAATGCTTAAAGCACTGAATTAAATAAAAGAAACAGAGTTGTAGGAACTAAAAGAAAAACAGGAAAGTACAAACACACAGGTGAAGGAAGTAAACAAAACAACTCAAGACCTGAAGATAGAATTGGAAAAATTAAAGAAAACACAAATGGAGGAAATAATGGAGAGGAAGAATCTAGGGAAGAAAACAGAAACTACAGAGGTAAGCATAACCAAGAGACTACAAGAGATGGAAGAAAGAATCTCAGGTGTAGAAGATACAATGGAAGAAACCGATGTATCTGTCAAAGAAAATGTTAAATCCAAAAAAATTCCTGACACAGACCGTTCAAGAAATCCAAGACAATTTGAAAAGACAAAACCTATGAATAATAGGTATAGAGGAAAAAGAAGACTCCCTTCTCCAAGGCCCATTAAAAATATTTTCGGCGGGGCAAGATGGCAGCGCCGGGAGGACTCTCATTCTGAGGAGCAGCACAGCAGGATTGGCACAGTGACCAGCAATCAGAACTCGCGGCCATAAAACACAAGTGGTTGTGTTTCTCAGGTGAGAGGATACCCCACGGTGGGGGATTCGATCAGCTTTAACTCACCCGGCAAAACCGCGGAAGAGATCCCCATTCCGCCAGGCGCTTGGTCGCCAGCTCAGAGCTACCCGCCAGCGCGATCTGGTCACGGTCCCAGACTGAACTGTGGGCCCACAACACCATAGACTGGATCTCCCAGTCGAGAGATAACCCCACGGAGCAGGAAACAATTGGGACCGACCCCAGGTTACCCAGACATCCCCTGGAAAAGACTCGGGTTCCGCGGGTGCCCCAGGAGCCAGCCCGGACCCAGAGCCGGGAGGGACAAAGGCGCCTGCCTGCACAGAGCCCTGCCTGCGCGCGTGATTCGCCGCCTCAGATAGAACTGTGGGCACCAGGGCAACAGGGCACCAGACTGCGTGTCTCTGGCAGGAGGAAACCCCCAGCGGAGGGGGTCAGCAGCTCTAACGCTTAGGACACCCAGCACCAAAACACTTCCTGGACTCACGCAGACTCTAGTGCAGGCAGAAGCGCTGTGCTCTGCCGCCATTGTTGCGTTCCCCTGGGGCACTGGGACACACAGCTGCATCCTCGAACCTGCAGGAGCCTAAGAGCCATTACAGCAGCCCTCAGATACTGTGCCAGGGATCGGCCAGTTGTCCCTGGCTGGACTGCCAAAACTGTAGGAATCCCTGATCCTTCAGGGGGGCTGCACCCACAGCGTCTGGACCAGAGCAGTGCCTGTAGCCGCCATCCCAGACAGAGACACACAGCTTCTGGTCCAGAGTGAGGCACCCAGCCTCCAGACCAGAACAGTGCCCCCAGGTGCCAAATCAACCTAGGTGCACATTCTCCAGGTCCAGAGCAGAGCAATCAGCCTTTGGCCCAGAGACTTGCTGAGTGCACCTCCCACTTTCTCAGACAGAACTGTGCGCCCCAGGATAACAGACTGAGTTTCCCTGTTGGGAGAAAACCCCATAGCTAGGGAATCAGCAGTTTCTTCAAGAGGACTGTATATGGAAATTTAGTGAGCAGCAGCACACTAAATTTATAACAAGAAACCCAGCAGTGGGGCAGCTGTCTTGAGAAATTTTATGGGTAAGAGGAGATCCCCCCCTGCCTAACATAGACCACAGCTACTACTCAGGGCTATAAACCTGAGGTGAGCAGTGGCATCTCCGGAGAAACACTGGCCATACAGTGACCATAACCAAAAATCAGAGAAGGACTCCTTCAGGAAAAATCATCTTCCGGCCAAGGGGATACTCCCTACCTCAGGACTCCAGGAAGCACAGAAACTAACAGCCAAAACCTAAATCAGCCCAATGGGTAGAGGTCAGCGTAAAGGCTCAACCAACAAAAGACAGAGCAATATGGCATCTCCAGAACCCAGCCATCCAGGGGCGAACAGCCCTGAACAATGCAGCATAATAGAAAATCAAGAAGAGGACCTTACATCTATATTGATGAAGAGGATAATAGAGGAGACAAATAAAATACGTAAAGAATTAGAGGAAGATAAAACCAAACAGATCATGGCTATCCGTAAAGAAATGGAGGAAGATAAAGACAAGCAAATTAGGGCCATCCGTGAAGAAATACGGGAAGATGCAGCCAAACAGCTTGTGGCCTTCAGAGAAGAAATAATTAAATCACTGAAAGAAATCAAAGAGACAGAGTTGAAGGAACTAAAAGAAAAAGAGGAAAATACAAGCAGACAGGTGAAGGAAGTAAACAAAACAACTCAAGACCTGAAGATAGAACTAGAAAAATTAAAGAAAACACAAATGGAGGAAATAATGGAGAGGAAGAATTTAGGGAAGAAAACAGGAACTACAGAGGTAAGCATAACCAACAGAATACAAGAAATGGAAGAAAGAATCTCAGGTGTAGAAGATACAATGGAAGAAATCGATGTATCTGTCAAAGAAAATGTGAAATCCAAAAAATTCCTGACACAGACCGTCCAAGAAATCCAAGACAATATGAAAAGACAAAATTTGAGAATAATAGGAATAGAGGAAAAAGAAGACTCCCTTCTCCAAGGCCCAGAAAATATTTTCAACAAAATCATTGAAGAAAATTTCCCCAAGTTAAAGGAGAAGCCAATAAGGATACATGAGGCCTACAGAACACCCAACAAATTTGACCAGAAAAGAAAATCCTCCCGCCACATAATAATCAAAACAGGAAGTATACAGAACAAAGAAAAAATACTAAAAGCTGCAAGGGAAAAAGGCCAAGTAACATATAATGGCAAACCCATTAGAATCACACCTGACTTTTCAACAGAAACTATGAAAGCCAGAAGGGCCTGGACAGATATCATGCAGACCCTAAGAGAACACAGATGTCAACCCAGGCTACTATACCCTGCAAAACTCTCAGTCCTCATAGACGGAGAAAACAAGATATTCAATGACAAAAACAAATTTCAACAATACCTACACACAAATCCAGCATTACAGAAGACACTGGAAGGGAAAATACAACCCAAGAAAATTAGCTTCTGTCAAGAAAACACAGGAAATAATTAACCTTACTACAGCAAAACAAAAAGCAACCAAGCACACAAACTTATGAACACAGCCAACATCAAAATCAAAGGATCTAACAGCCACTGGTCATTAATCTCTCTCAACATCAATGGACTCAACTCTCCAGTAAAAAGACACAGATTAACAGAATGGATACGTAAACAAAACCCAGCAATCTGTTGCATACAAGAAACACACCTAAGACACAAAGATAGACATTACCTGAGGGTAAAAGGTTGGAAGATGACTTTCCAAGCAAATGGACCCAAGAAACAAGCAGGAGTAGCCATTCTAATATCTGATAAAATAAACTTTCAACCAAAAATAATAAAAAGAGATGAGGAAGGACACTTCATACTCATCAAGGGAAAATTCCACCAGGAAGACATCACAATCCTGAACATCTATGCCCCAAATACAAGAGCACCCACATTTGTAAAAGAAACATTGATAAAATTTAAACCACATATAGATCCCCACACATTAATAGTGGGAGACTTCAACACCCCACTCTCAACAAAGGACAGGTCAACAAAACAGAAATTAAACAAAGAAACAATGTCTCTGACAGAGGTCATGAATCAAATGGACCTCACAGACATCTACAGAACTTTACACCCAAACACAAAAGAATTTACCTTCTTCTCAGCACCTCATGGAACCTTCTCCAAAATAGACCATATAGTTGGTCACAAAGCAAGCCTCAACAGATACAAGAAGACTGAAATAATCCCTTGTATCCTGTCTGATCACCATGGAATAAAGCTGGACTTCAACAACAACAGAAATAGCAAAAAGCCTACACACTCATGGAAACTGAACAACTTGTTACTAAATGACAGCTGGGTCAGGGAAGAAATAAAGAAAGAAATTAAAGCCTTTCTAGAACTCAATGAAAATGAAGACACAACATACCCTAACTTGTGGGACACAATGAAAGCAGTGCTAAGAGGAAAGTTCATAGCACTAAGTGCCTTCAAGAAGAAATTCGAGACAGCTCATTCAAGCAACTTAATGGCCCACTTAAAAACCCTAGAAAAAGAAGAAGCAGACACACCAAAAAGGAGTAGACGGCTGGAAATAATCAAACTCAGGGCTGAAATCAATCAATTAGAAACAAATAAAACAATTCAAAGAATCAATGAAACCAAGAGCTGGTTCTTTGAGAAAATCAACAAGATAGACAAACCCTTAGCCAAGCTAACTAAAAGGCAGAGAGACACCACCCAAATCAACAAAATCAGAAATGAAAAGGGGGACATAACTACAGACACTGAGGAAATCCAAACAATCATTAGGACTTACTTCAAAAGTCTATATGCCACGAAATTTGAAAATCTAAATGAAATGGACAATTTTCTTGATCGATTTGACTCACCAAAGCTGAATCAGGACCAGGTAAATCAACTAAATAGTCCTATATCCCCCAAAGAAATAGAAGCAGTCATCAAAAGTCTCC
This sequence comes from Psammomys obesus, assembly GCF_907164565.1. Classification (NCBI taxonomy): domain Eukaryota; kingdom Metazoa; phylum Chordata; class Mammalia; order Rodentia; family Muridae; genus Psammomys; species Psammomys obesus. Next base: position 1,189,114 of record NW_026594184.1, on the reverse strand, counting down.
CATCCAAAAAAAGCCCAGGACCAGATGGCTTCAGTGCAGAATTCTACCAGACCTTCAAAGAAGAGCTAACTCCAATTCTCTTCAAACTATTCCACAAAATAGAAACAGAAGGAACGTTAACAAACTCATTCTATGAAGCCACAATCACCTTGGTACCTAAACCTCACAAAGACTCAACAAAGAAAGAGAATTTCAGGCCAATCTCCCTTATGAACATTGATGCAAAAATACTTAACAAAATACTTGCAAACCGGATCCAAGAACACATCAAAGATATTATCCACTATGACCAAGTAGGCTTCATCCCAGGTATGCAGGGGTGGTTCAATATACGGAAATCCATCAATGTGATCCACCATATTAACAAACTGAAAGAAAAAAACCACATGATAATCTCTCTAGATGCTGAAAAAGCATTTGACAAAATCCAACATCCATTCATGTTTAAAGTACTGGAGAGATCAGGGATACAAGGCACATATCTAAACATAGTAAAGGCGATATACAGCAAGCCTATAGCCAACATCAAACTGAACGAAGAGAAACTTAAAGCAATCCCTTAAAATCAGGGACAAGACAAGGCTGCCCACTCTCCACATATTTCTTCAACATAGTGCTGGAAGTCCTTGCTAGAGCAATAAGACAGTTGAAGGAGATCAAGGGGATACAGATTGGAAAAGAAGAAGTCAAATTATCACTATTTGCAGATGATATGATAGTATACGTGAGTGACCCCCAAAACTCCACCAGGGAACTCCTACAGCTGATAAACACCTTCAGCAAAGTGGCCGGATATAAAATTTACTCAAAAAAAATCAGTAGCCCTCCTGTATACAAAAGACAAAAGGGCTGAGAAAGAAATTAGAGAAACAACACCCTTCACAATAGGCACAAATGACATAAGGTACCTCGGAGTAACTCTAACCAAGGAAGTCAAAGATTGTATGAAAAAAATTTCAAGTCTCTGAAGAAAGAATTAGAAGAAGATATGAGAAGATGGAAAGATCTCCCAAGCTCATGGCTTGGCAGGATTAACATAGTAAAAATGGCCATTTTACCAAAAGCAATCTACAGATTTAATGCAATTCCCATCAAATTTCCAACACAATTCTTTACAGACCTGGAAAGAAAAATTATCCATTTCATATGGAATAACAAGAAACTGAGAATTGCTAAAACAATCCTCTACAATAAAAGATCTTCTGGAAGTATCTCCATCCCTGATCTTAAGTTATACTATAGAGCAACAGTTTTAAAAACTGCATGGTACTGGCATAGAAACAGAATGGTGGATCAATGAAATCGAACAGAGGACCCAGAAATAAACCCACACTCTTATGGACACCTGATCTTTGACAAAGATGCCAAAACCATACAATGGAAAAAAGATAGCATCTTCAACAAATGGTGCTGGTCCAACTGGATGTCTACATGTAGAAAAATGAAAATAGATCCATACTTATCACCCTGCACAAAACTGAAGTCCAAGTGGATCAAAGACCTCAACATAAAACCAGACACATTAAATCGGCTAGAAAAAAAAAAGTAGGGAATTCCCTAGAACTCAGTGGTACAGGAGATAAGTTCCTGAACAGAACACCAACAGCACAGGCTCTAAGAGAAACAATTAATAAATGGGACCTCATGAAACTGAAAAGCTTCTGTAAAGCAAAGGACACTGTCATCAAAACAAAACGACTGCCTACAGATTGGGAAAGAGTCTTCACCAACCCTTTATCTGACAGAGGACTCATATCCAGTATATATAAAGAACTAAACAAGCTGAAAAGCAGCAAACCAAGTAATCCACTTAAAAAATGAGGAACAGAGCTAAACAGAGAATTCTCTGTAGAGAAATATTGAATGGCAGAGAAACACTTAAAGAAATGCTCAACCTCATTAGCCATTAGGGAAATGCTAATCAAAACAACCCTGAGATTTCACCTTACACCCATGAGAATGGCCAAGATCAAAAACTCAAGTGCAACACATGCTGGAGAGGTTGTGGAGAAAGGGGAACCCTTCTCCACTGCTGGTGGGAATGTAAACTTGTACAAGCACTCTGGAAAGCAATCTGGCGCTTTCTCAGACAACTAGGAATAGCACTTACTCAAGATCCAGCCATACCACTCCTAGGCATATATCCAAAAGAGGCTCAAGTACACAATAAGGACATTTGCTCAACCATGTTTGTAGCAGCTTTATTTGTAATAGCCAGAAGCTGGAAACAACCCAGATGCCCCTCAACTGAAAAATGGATACAGAAATTGTGGTACATCTATACAATGGAATATTTCTCAGCAATGAAAAACAAGGAGATCATGAAATTTACAGGTAAATGGTGGGACCTGGAAAGGATCATCCTGAGTGAGTTGTCCCAGAAGCAAAAAGACACACACGATATATACTCACTCATATAGACATACAACGTAGGACAAGCCCACTAAAATCTATGCATCTAAAGAAACCAAGTAAGAGAGAGGACCCTAACTAAAATGTTCAATCCCCACCTGAAAGGCAAAGAGGATGGACATCAGAAGAAGAAGAAAACAGGGAACAAACTACGAACCTACCACAAAGGGTCTCTGAAAGCCTCTGCCCTGCAGACTATCAAAGCAGATGCTGAGCCTGATGGCCAACTGTTGGGCAGAGTGAATGGAATTTTATGTAAGAAGTGGGAAATAGTAAGAGCTGGAGAGGACAGGAACTCCACAATGAGAGCAACAGAACAAGAAAATTTGAACACAGGGAACTTCCCAGAGACTCATACTCCAACCAAGGACTATTCATGGAGATAACCTAGAACCCCTGCACAGATGTAGCCCATGGCAGGTCAGTGTCCAAGTGGGTTACCTAGTATTGGGAAGAGGGACTGCCTCTGACATAATCTGATTGGCCTGCTTTTTGATCACCTCCCCCTGAGCGGGGAGCAGCCCTACCAGGCCACAGAAGAGGACAGTGCAACCACTTTTGATGAGAACTGATAGACTAAGATCAGAAATGAGAGGAGAACCTCCCTATCAGTGGACTTGGGGAGGGGCATGCATGCAGAAACGGGAGGGAGTGTGGGATCGGGAGGGTAGGAGGGAGGGGCTTATGGGGGGATACAAAATGAATAAAGTGTAATTAATAAAAAACAAAAATAAAAATCTCAGAAAAAAAAGAAAAAAGAAAAAAATAGAATAAGCTTTATTTTGGTGAGACAAAAATGTGGTACTTTTGTGTAGTGCTGATGGTGATGACCCTATTAACATTTTAAAAATTATTTTTAGTTTTTCACGTTAATATTTTATTATATTCATCATTTTGCCCTCAAAACGTTCATATTTATTCTTCCTCCTTCACAAACATGACATTCCTGTTAATTAGTTTTCATAAAAGTCCTATGGCATGTGATAAGATAAACTAAATAGCATGAGTTCTGAATACCAAACACAAATCTCCAAAGTAGAATATTCCCATTTGACAATAAGGTAAAAAAATAATAGTTAAAAAATCCTTCATGTTATTGTGAATAAAGCTGCTTTAAACATAGTTGTGGAAATGTCCTTGTTGTATGGTGGATCATCTTTTGGGTATAGGCCCAGGAGTGGTATAGCTGGGTAGAGGTAGAGCTATTCCCAATTCTGAGATACTGCCAGGTTGTTTTTCAAAGTGGTAGAAGTTTGACTCCCACCAGCAACAGAAGAGTGTTCCCCTTTCTCCACATCTGTGACAGCACGTGCTGTCACTTGAGTTTGTTTCAATTTTTATATTAATTACAGCTTATTCACTTTGTATCTCAGCTATACCACCTTCCTTCCTTCCTTTCCAATCCCGCTCTTCCTCCCTCATCTCTCCCCATGCCCGTCTCCAAGTCCACTAACCTATTATTCTGTTCTTGTTCTTTCTGCAGCTAAAATCCCTCCCCAATAAATCCTTCTTTTCAGCAACTGTCTCAAGTCTTCTCCTCCCTTGGGCTGGTCAGTTTCCAAGAAATAGGAGTTTTCTGAAGCTTCTTCCTCTGGTTTCAGGAGAATTTACATTTTGAGTTAAATGGACTTTCATATGCGTGAGTGAAGAGTAATAATGAAGAACCCTATTTACCCTTTTCTCAGTTTTCCCCACTGGTTTATTCTTAAAGTACTGAAAACAAAATAATTAGGATAGTGACTTAGAAATTCAAGGTAAACATTTGCATCATCATGATGATTACTCATGATGTGCTTTCATATTCATCTTCACTTCTCTTCCAGTACTCCTTCTCAATCTCTAACAAGTATATACATATCACTAATTCCTAATATGTATATTATTATATGTATAAACACCCTAATTCCTAATATGTACATATTATAAATATGTATATATAACATATATGTATATATTCATACATGTCCATATAAAATATATATTAAGTGAATGGAATGATATAGCATGCAATTTTGAGACTGCTTTAGTATAATTCTTTGTAATTCTTTGTGCAATATTTTTGTGTATATAAAAAGTTTGTTCTTTATTATTTTATTGTATATATAATAGCTTAACAATTCACTTATTGACTCATATCTGGGTTGTTTCCACTTTAACCATCAGAAATAAAGTGTTTATGAATATGTAGTTGTTTCAGTATGGAGATAAGTTTCTTTTTAAGATATGCCCAGCAGTGTGATTCCTGCTTATACCACAAATGTTTATTTTCTACATGTCAAGTGTTTTATTGATTTGGAAAATACATCCAATTAGACATCATTAAGAGCATACCTATGCTTTAAAATAACAAGATTTTTTACCTAATGTGTTAGTGATTTTTTGAAATTATAATATAGTTACCTCATTCCTTCCCCTTCATTTTCCTCCCTCTGTTCTCTCTCATTCATTCACCCTTGTTATCTTTCAAATTCATTACCTCTTCTTTTTTTATTTTTGTATTTTTTACTAAAAGCATTTATAAGTTCTAAAAATTTTTCTTTATTATTATTATTTATTACAATTTATTCACTTTGTATCCTGGTTGAAACCACTCCCTCATCTCCTCCTGATCTTAACCACTCTCCCTATTTCCTCCTATGTCCCTCCACTAGTCCACTAATAGGGGAAGTTCTCCTCTACCCACATGTAGACTGAGCTGCCTATGGACTATTTCTGAGCAGGGGCCTAGGTCCTCTCCAAGCATGGTCCTTCATTGGTTCATCAGTCTCTGCAAGATTACCTGAGCCCCGATATTTTTAGCTCTGTTGGTCTTCTGAATGAGGTAACCAAGAAGCAGAAAGACACACATGGTATATACTCATTTATAAGTGCATATTAGCCATATAACATAGGATAACCGTACTAAAATCTATAGTTCTAAACAAGCTAAACAACAAAGAGGATCCTAGAAAAGAGGCTTAATTCTCTTTTAGAAGGGCAAACAGGATAGACATTGGAAGTAGAAAAAGACAGGGATCAGGACAGGAGCCTTCCACAGGGGGTGTCTGAAAGACTCTACTCATCAGGGTATCAAAGCAGATATTGAGACTCATAGCCAAACTTTGGGCAGAGTGCAGGGACTCTTATGGAAGAAGGGGCAGATAGAAAGACCTATAGGGCACAGGAACTCCACAAGGAGACCTACCTCTTTTTTTTAATTGTTGTTACAAACACACACACTCAAACACAAACATATACCTCCCACATATATGCATATATATTCCTAAATATATAAATACAACCTGCTCTGTCTATATAATGTTACCTGTATGTAAATGATCTCAGGGCTGACCACTTGGTATTGGATAAATAATTAAGGTCCTTTAACTGTACTTTCACATGAAATCATATCATGCTCTGTTACAGTCTAGACAAAAGAAGTGATTCTCCTATATTCTCACAGTGATATATGAAAGATTCAGACTCCAAGTATTCACAACATCATGAGACTTTATCTCTTTTATTTGTTTTTGATCAGGAGGTCTGTATAAATTACTATCTTGTACTTGTGACTAAATACCCAACAAGAACTATGTTAACAGAGGAAGATCATGTTTTTTTTTTCTTTTTCTTACAATTCAAGGTGATACAATCCATGATGCCAAGGAAGATATGGTAAAAGGAGTATTATGTGGTTGGTTGCACCATCTTTGTAATCAGTAAACACCTCAGAGGTCAAGAAGAAAAGATGCTATATCCTTGGGCCTGTCTGCAGTGAACCACTTCCATTTGCTAGGTCCCACCTCAATGCCTGTGCACAAATGGGTACCAAATACTGGAACATGTGTTCATATAGGGCACATTTCCCATTCAAACAATAGGATTCACTAGGTAACCCAGGGTAGCCTCAAAGTTAAAAAAAAATTACATAGGTAAATTCCTGCTTCAGCTACCTAAATGCTAGAATTACAGGCATAGATCACCTCACCTTGCTTATCATTTTTATTGTAGTTGGCCTAACTAATTTGTAGTGATGTGTCTTTTTGATTTCATAGGAACCAATAGTGAATTGCTCTTAAGTATTGAGTGTATAATTTTAAGGATGCTCTTTGTGGCAGTTTATGTGAGAATGGCCCCCATAGGCTCATATGTTTGAATGTTTAGTCTCCAATTAGTGGAACTATTTGGGAAGAATTAGTAGGTGTGTTTTTGTTGGAGAAAGTATGTCATTGGGGAAGGAGGATTTGAGGTTTCAAAAGACCATATCAGGCCCAATATATGGCTCTAGCACCATGTCTGCCTGCCTACCACCATGTTTCTCACATGATGATAATGGACTAAAACTATAAGGAATCCTCTGATTAAGTGCTATTTTTAAAATTTGCCTTGATCATAGTGTTTGATCACAGCAATATAACAACAAGTAAATTTAAAAGCAGATCAACATACATTGCCATGGAATATAGATTACCATTTTATAAAAAGAAGGAAAGGGTGCCTGGTGTGGAGATACTGGACCAACATAAGACTGAAAACCAGCAGGACAAGTCCAAACCTACATCTCCATGTCTGATGTCAAAACACTCTTCAGATATCCTACTCCTTTCAGCTTTGTTGATTGTAACAACCCCCCTCTCTCTATTGGGCTAGTTCCACACCCAGTCTTCAGTGTTCCTCAGCAGATAGCCAGGATTCTGGCATCTCTCACATCATGTGGTCTCCAAGGCAATCCAGGTTTCACCTCCACAGTTTCACACAATGACTGTCTAGGAATCCATACAGGGACACCTCTGACATAAGCCTGACTTCGGTGGCTTTCCAAGGTTGTTGAGGGAGATTCCATAGCCTTTTCTTGTATCCTTGACTCTAAAGCTAGAACCATGTGTCCAAATCTGCCAATCTGCTACTTACTGGGATGGAACTTAGCCCCCTCCTTCAAATATATTTTTATCTGCTTTCTGGTTTTGATGGTTTTCTTCACTTAAGCTTTTCTTTAATTCCTTTACATAAGTAGGAAGCTGAGCAGGATGGAGTCTTTCCCTGAGGGCACAACTCCTTTTACTGCATTTAGCATCATGTTTAAACTTTTCATTTCCTTGAACACTGGACTTATTGCCATTACACTTCCTGGCTCTCCTTTTTTCTTCAAATTGTACATATTATATCCTTCCTCATTCAGCTTCCTCCTTTTCATTATAGATCTGCATAAAACTGGATACTAATAAACAAATAACACAGTCAATACTAGGCTGTTTTGACATCTCATCTGCCAATGCCATTAATCCAAAACTCTTCAATTGAACCTCGGGCAGACTTTTGAGACAAAGCCAAAAAGAAAATAAAGAAGAAAAGAAAAGTCTCAGCCACATTCTTTGTCAAAATATCACAAGAATGACTTCTAGCTCAGTGCCTTAATTAGGGATTTATTGCTGTGAAGCGGTACCATGACCACGGTAACTCTTATAAATGAAGAGATTTAATTGCGGCTGCCTTCCAGTTTCAGAGGTTTAGATCATTATCATTGTAGTGGGAGACATGGCATGCAGGCAGAATTGGTGCTAGAGAAAGAGGTGAGAGTTCTACATCTTGATATGAAGGCAGTAGGAGACTGCCACACACTGGCCAGACTTGAGTTTCTGACACCAGAAAGTCAACCCCAATCACACATTTCCTCCAACAAAGCCACACTTACTCCAGCAAGGACTTACCTCCAAATAGTGCCACTTCCTCTGGCCCTATCAAAGAGCCATTTTATTAAAACTACCACAACCACTTACTAATATTCTTCTCTCTGAAATCTCTTGAGCCAGACAATCATAATCAACATTGTTCTCAGCACTGCTATCTTCCATGCCCCTGCTAGTATGGTCTATTAAGCTCCACTTAAAGCAATCAACTGCTTTCCTACTCCAAAGTCCCAAAGTCTATATTCTGCCAACAAGAAGTATGTCAGGCCTGTCAGAGCTATACCCTAATATCTGGTACCAAATTCTGTCTTATTTAAAGTTCTATTGCTGTGAAGAGACACCATGGTTACAGCAACTCTTAAAAGGGAAGCAATTAAAGCTTGCTTACACATTGTTCATTATCATCATGGTGGGTAGCATGGTGGCATGCAGGCAGACATAGTGCTGGAAAAGGAGCTGAGAGTTCTACATCTGGTTCCACAGGCAGCAGTAAGAGAGAGAGCCACTAAACTGGCTTGGCCTTCTGTAATCCCAAATCCCACCCTTATTGACACACTCCCTCCAACAAGGCTACACCTACTCCAACAAGGCCACATCTACTAACCCTTCTCAAATATATGCGCTTATGGGGGCCATCCCTATTCAAATCACCATACCATAGATCAATGTATCTCCCATTCCTTATCAGAGAATGCTCTTTTTGTAGTAGATGGTAAGTAACATAGTGACCAACAACTGGAAAATATGAAGAGAATAAGAGGTTTTACAGTACTTGATTCTAAATGGGCTGTCTATACAACACCTTTCCTCTCAAGGCTCAGGGATCTATGTAGAATAGACGGTAGAGAGATTGTATGAGCCAGAGATGGTGGACAACATCAAGAAACCACTTCTTCAAGACAAAACAAGGCTGCTACACTCATAAACCCACAGATATTCTGAGAGCATGAACAAGATCTATATAAGTTCCAGCCAGACAAGATCACTTTGGGGAGGAAGGGAGATGGTCCCACCATCCCACTCCAAGCCAAGAAGCTAATTGCAATAGAGAGCTATAAGAGAGAGAAAATCAATTTTCTTCATTGAAGTGACACTAGGTATATCAACTACACTTCAGAGCAGGCATAGTTGGCAAACAAAAAATTCCATTAACATATTAACAGTAGATAGGAAAAATGCTAAAGTCACATGATAAACTGCTGCAGATGAATTTTAAAACATGCACTGAAACAGAAAACTATGAAAGATTATTTAATAAATATAATTTAGATGAAATGGAAAAATTCTTTGAAAAACATTATTCACTAATAATGGCATTAGAAGAAATGGGAAATATGTATAGTCTTTTCTATTAAGTAATTTTGTTATTAAAATGCTTTCCACAAGAAAATTTCCAGTTCCAGATGGTTTTGTACATATATTTCATTTCATGTTGACTCTATGGGTATTCAGATGATTAAAGAAACACAATTTTAAAACATATTCTCTCCAAAGCCGGAAGAGGAAGTAACATTTTCCAATTTGCATTATGAAATCAGTATTCTCCTAATATTCTAAGTAAATGAAAATATTATAGCAGTGGTTCTCAACCTTCCTAATGCTATGACAGTTTAATCAGTACCTCATCTTGTGGTGATCCACAACCATGAAGTTTTATTTTAGTTGCTACTTCATAAACTGTAATTTTGCTACTGTTATGTGATAAAATGGAAATATCTGATATGCAGGATATCTGATATGCAACCCTGTGAAAGGGTCATTTGATCCCCCAAAGTGGTCATGACCCACAGGTTGAAAACTGCTTTATTATAAGAAAGCAGACAAAGATACATACATTTATTCCAGAATTTGGTAGGCTGAGAAAGAAGATTGGTAAGTTTGAGGTCAACCTGGACTAAACAGGACCCTACTTCAAAAGGCAGCATCAACAAAAAAAATAATGTAAAAAATGAGAATATTAGACCATTATTTTTAGCAAAGTTTAAAATTTTGAATTTGGCAATATACTAAATATGGGAGAGTGGCCTTCCATGCTCCAGTGGATTTCTTTTTTTTTTTTAAACTTTTATTAGTTACACTTTATTCACTTTGTAGCCCCCATAAACCCCACCCTCCTCCCCTCCTGATCCCACCCTCATTCTCCCTTCTTCACGCATGCCCCTCTCCGAGTCCACTGATAGGAGAGGTCCTCCTCTCCTTCCTTCTGATCTTAGTCTATCAGATCTCATCAGGAGTGGTTGTATTGTCATCTTCTGTGGCCTGGTAAGGCTGCTCTCCCCTCAGGGGGAGGTGATCAAAGAGCAGGCTCTGGAAAGACCCCTGTGTTCAAATTTTCTGGTTCTGTTGCTCATCCTGAGTAAGCTGTCCCAGAAACAGAAAGACACATACGGTATATACTCACTCATATAGAAATATAATATAGGATAAGCCTACTAAAATCTGTACATCTAAAGAAACTAATCAAGAGGGAGGACTCTGACTAAAATACTCAATCCCCATCCCGAAAGGCAAAGAGGATGGACATCAGAAGAAGAAGAAGAAGAAGAAAACAGGAAACAAGCTAGAAACCCACCACAGAGGGCCTCTGAAAGGCTCTGCCCTGCAGACTAGTCAAAGCAGATGCTGAGACTTATGGCTAACTGTTGGGCAGTGTGCATGGAATCTTATGTAAGAAGTGGGAAATAGTAAGATCTGGAGAGGACAGGAACTCCAGTGGATTTCCAATTGAAATCAGTGGGTTATCAAGAAAAAAGAAGATGTGAAACTTGGAATGGGATTGGGGAGGTATTGGAGAAATTTAAGTAGTAGGCGGTGGATATTTATAAATACTTTGCAAACATGTGTGAAATATATATATATATATAATATTACATATATATATATATATATAATGATAAACTGGAGTATCTTAGTTTCTTTTTAATTGCTGTGACAAAGATCCATGGTCACATCAACTTATAAAAGAAAGTATTTAATTTAGGGCTCACAACTCCAAAGGGTTAGAGTCTATGACCTTAATGGTTGAGGAGCACAGCAGCAGGAAAACAGACATGGTATTGAGCAGTAGCTAACACAACAATCAGCCATGGGCAAAACATTCAAACCACCACATGGGATTTATCCCATGAACACAGAGTATTTTTTATTTTTTTAATTTTTATTAACAGTTTATTCATTTTGTATCCCCCCTGTACCTACCTCCCTCCTCCCCTCCCAATCCCACCCTCCCTCTTTCCCACCTGTGTCCCTCTCCCAGTCCACTGAAAATGGAGGTTCCTCTCCCCTTCCCTCTGATCCTAGTCTATCAAGTCTTATCAGGAGTGGCTGCATTGTCTTCCTCTGTGGCCTGGTAAGGCTGCTCCCCCCTCAGGGGGAGGTGATCAAAGGGCAGGCCAATCAGTGAACACAGAGTATTTTAACCTTGGAGAGGCATTGTCATTTACCATATTAATGAAATAAAAAAGAAAATCTGTATAAAAATCTATCTAAACATTTGCTAAAATCATGCTTGATAAAATTTGGCAAACTTATCTGAGCAATTAGGAGGAGAAGATAACTTCTTTAACTTCAAAAAGGCTAGACAAACACACATGCACAAAGAGAGAGAGAGAAACAGTTTTTGATGGAAAAAGGAGCACTTTCTTCCTATTATCAGGAAAAAAACAATGAGGTCTACTACCATTGCTTTTGCTTTTTTTCTCAGTCAGAAAAAAAGAGACAACAATATGAAATAAAAGGAATATATATTAGAAAGGAAGAGGTTAATCGCATACATTGCTTTTATTGTTATTGAAAATTTGAAGCAATCTAAAGAAAAAAGCTACTAAAAGTATTTGTATGACTGTAGCAAGTTCAACACATAAAAAGCCAATATGAAAGTATCAGTTTCATTTCTGTATAATAACAATGAAAATGTAGAAGTGTTTTTAGAAACAATTCCATTTACAATGGTATCTGAATATAGAGGAAAAACAGGAATAAATGTAAAATATTTTATGGAATATATACAGTGAAAACTATAAAACATTGGAAAGAAAAACTTAAAGTAAACCTAAATAAATGTAAAAATACTTTAGTTAAATATATGGGAAGACCCAAATTTGTAACTCTGTAAGTTCTTTCCCATTTTTTCCACTTGACACAAGTCAGGATCCTAAAAATGTATAAGTTAATATTAAAATGAGTATTAAAATTGAGGATAAAAGGGAGGATCCAGGATGGCAGTGATCAGCATGCAGCATATCTGAGGGACAGAGGATCTGAAACTCAGAAATTGGTGAGTGGAGGAGCAGCTGAACAAAAAACAACAACACTGAGGCTTCCAGGGAGAGAAGGGATAAACCCTGAACTGAGACCAATCAGAAACAGGTCAACTGTGGACTTCTTTGTGGACTTCATCTGGGGACTCAATTCCCAAACACTTCCACTTTAACTGGCAGAGGCAGTGGTGGAGGCAGCAGAGGAAGTCCACAGTGCCCAAAGCCCCTAGCACAGAGCACACTGCTGGCTGTTCCACCAGGCCAACCAGGCCAGCAGCACCCCAGGGCCGTCCAGAAAGCATCTGTGCCAACAGCCTCTTAGTTCTGCTGTGGTGACAAGATTCCCCGTAGACTGCAATACCAGGCCCCAGGTTCTGCAGCAACATAGGAGCCTGAACAGAACACCAACAGCACAGGCTCTAAGATCAACAATCAATAAATGGGACCCCATGATACTGAAAAGCTTCTGTAAAGCAAAGGACACTGTTGTCAAAACAAAACAATAGCCTACAGACTGAGAAAGGATCTTCACCTACCCTGTATCTGACAGAGGGCTGATATCCAGAATATGTAAAGAACTAAATAAGTTAAATAGCAACAAATCAAGTAATCCAATTAAACATGGGGAACAGAGCTAATCAGAGAATTCTCTGTAGAGGAATATAGAATGGCAGAGAAACACTCAAAGAATGCTCAACGTCCTTAGTCATCAGGGAGATGCAAATCAAAACAACCCTGAGATTTCACTTTACACATGTTAGAATGGCTAAGATAAAAAACTCAAGTGACATTACATGCTGGAGAGGATGTGGTTAAAAGGGAACCCTCCTCCATTGCTGGTGGGAATGTACACTTGTTCAACCACTTTAGAAATCAATCTGACACTTTCTCAGAAAATAGGAATAGTGCTTCCTCAAGATCCAGCTACAGAACTCCTCGGCATATATCCAACATATACTCAAGTACACACAAGAACATTTGTTCAACCATGTTTGTAGCAGCTTTATTTGTAATACCCAGAATCTGGAAACAACACAGATGTTCTTCAATGGAGGAATGGATACAGAAATTGTGGTATATTTATACAATGGCATTAAAAACAAGGAAATCATGAAATTTGCAAGCAAATGGTGGGACCTAGAGAAGATCATCCTGAGTGAGGTATCCTAGAAACAGAAAGAAACACATGGTATATACTCACTTATAAGTGGACACTAGTCGTATAATATAGGATAAACCTACAAAAATATGGACACCTAAAGAAGCAAATCAAGTAGGAGGACCTTGGGTAAGATGATCAGTCTTCACTCAGAAAGGCAAACTGGATGGACATTGGAAGAAGAAGAAAACAGGAAATAGGGCAGGAGCCTACCACAGAGGGCTCTGAAAGACTCTACCCAGGAGTGTATCATAGCAGATGCTGAGACTCATAACCAAATTTTGGGCAGAGTGCGGGGAATCATATGAAAAAGGGGAGACAGTTGGACCTGGAGAGGACAGGAGCTTCACAGGGAGAGCAACAAAACCAAAAATTTAGGGCCTAGCTGCCTTTTCTGAGACTGATACTCCAACCAAGGACCATTCATGGATCTAACCTAATACCTCTGCTCAGATGTAGCCTGTGGCTACTCATCCAATTGGGTTCCCTAGTAAGTGGAGCAGGGACTGTCTCTGACATGAACTCAGTGGCTGGCTCTTTGATCACCTCCCTATGAGGGGGAACAGCCTTGTCAGGCTACAGAGGAGCATAATGCAGCCTGCCCTAATGGTAAGCAAGAGTCAAATGGAAGTGGAGGAGGACCTCCCCTATCAGTGGACTTTGGAGAGGGGCAGGGAGGAGGTGAAAGAGGGAGCATGAGTTTGGGAAGGAATGAAGGAGTGGGCTACAGTTGGGTTACAAAGTGAATAAACTGTAATTAATATAAAAATAAAATTTAATTAAAAAGAGTATGTATTCCCAACCAAGGACAATGAATATGGAGTACCTAGAACCTCACTCAGATGTAGCCCATAGACTCAGTCCCCAAATGGGGTCCCTAGCAAGGGGATCAGGGACTTTCTCTGGAATGAACTCAGTGGCAGACTCTCTGATCACCTCCCCTGGAGGATGCCACCTTGCCAGGCCACAGAGGAAGATAATGCAGCCAGTCCTGATGAAACCTGATAGGCTAAGTTCATATGAAAAAGGAGTACCTCCCCTATCAGTGGACACCTATATGATGTTACAGGTTCTCAAGATGAAAGGGACAACATCATAACATCATAGACACAAGTAGGGAATAATTATGCTAAGTGATGTTAAGCAGCCCCAGAAAGGAAGTATGATGGAACCTAAAAATGTTGGTTCTGTAGAAACTAAGAATGAGGGTTCTCAGAGCCCGGGGAAAATGCAGTAGGAAAGGGATAGCAAAATGAATGGTAAATGACAGGGGCAAGAAGTTCTGGTGTATTATTGTGCATTAAGCAACTACAAACGACAATTACAAATAAACATTTCTAAAAACAAAAGGAAGGATGACGAAAGAATCATCAGAAAGAATGCACAAATATTTAAGATACAAATATTTAAGATATTTAGATTAAGTATTACATAGTGTGTACATATACAAAATATTACACAGCACCCCCATTAATATTGTTTATTTTTATGACTCTTTTGCCTTCAATAGAAAAATTCATGTCTTTAAAACATAAAGATCAAAATGTTTCATCATAAATTAGGAGAAATCATATAATGTACTATGTAACCAGAATATAGCAAGATAAAATATACAAAGGAAAGTTGGACATCCCAAATCAGTATGCAAAAGGTGTTCTTAATGTCTTTATTCATCAGACAAATGTGAGCCACAAATTGATATATATACCCTGTACTCATGGAAATTAGACTAGCTAAAACTAGAATAACTTTAATAGAAATACCACTACTGACATGAAGCCATTTAAAGTCTCATGCATGTAGGCAGAATGAAAACTTGATATGACCACATTAGAATATGTTTTGGTTATACAGGTTTGTCCCTATGTAACAAATCTATCAAGGACTATATAAGAAATGTATACATTTTCCATATATAAGATACACATCAGAAAATAAGAAAAGAGTATTTATATGAGATAATATGAGACATTTTAATAGAAAATGTAACTGTGGGCATATGAAAATATTGGAATTAACTTTGCAAATCTGGTAAAAAGTATAGTTCAGTTAAAATTCTGTATTTTTTAGAAATGCTTTCTGAATCAAGTATGGAATTTGCTTAAAATAATTCAGTATGATGGGAGAGGCTACATGAGAGAACACATGAAATAAGATGGACTCTGTGGATAATGGTTATAAGTTGATGATGAGTAAAATGGGTTTCATTATATTATTATCTTCATTTCGCACCTAACTGAACATTTTCCATAAAAAGTACCCTCTATTATTTGAAAAAAAAAGAAAAACACAGGTTTTGTGGTCAGAGAAAGCTCCTCTACTGATTAGTTTTGTGACTAGAGAAAAAAGTTGCCTAACCTTACTTGTCTGTATTCATCGTCTAAAAACGGCACTACTTTGCCTCAGAATCTAGGACGACCCCATAAGACTCTGCTGCTAAATACTTAGCTTACTATCTAGCTGGCTTACATCAGTTGCTCAGTAATGACTGATTGCTTTGCCCCTACTCTTTTCAACCAAGCTCATCCCTATTTCTTCAGTTGGTCAGTACACATAGCATTTGGTCTTTGGCTTCCTGTGGAGCAATGTGTTCTAAAATTTCTATCAACGTACTTTCCCACCTAAAGACGTAAGACGGTGTATTGTGTAGTTTGAGGTGATACAGTAATACTAGCATAGTGGTTAAGTGTTATGGGATGGTGATGCCCTTTGTCACAAAAGGTACAGTAGGTGACTAAAATTTACCTCCTGGCTGAAGATCACCTTCACCTTTGGTCTAATGTTTGAAAGTAGAGATGTCCAGGGCACCATAGGCTCCTTGACTCAGACTCAAAGTTCTCAAGGAACCTTCCTGGCATTTCAAAGTCTCACTTAACAAATCTGAAGAATGGAAATGGTGTGATAGACTCAAATAGGAAGAAATGTATATACAGTTCACAGTAACTATGAACCATCTAATTCTGTTACAGAAGAGCATGTACATCAGGCACATTCCACATTCCTTGGGTAGTTTTCCACATGCGCCAGCCTTTTTTGGAGGCCCTAGTTGGTCCTAGCACCCACTAACTCTCCGCTGGGCCTGAACACAGACTGTTCACCCAACCTGGTCCAAGTTCATATCCCCTCTTCCCCTCCAAACTTAACTGCTCAATTTTCTGTATCGTGCTTCCCTGTCTCTTCATGTCCACCAGGTGGCGCCAGAGAATGTTCCAAGTCCGTCAGCTCCATGGGAAAAACTACAGAATCATTTGAATTATGTGCTCCCTGAAAAACTATACGGTACTTTCTTCCCTAAGGATATTTGAAGAGTTTTGTTTAAGGTCCTCCTGAACTTGTGTTTCACTGCGTGGACTATCTTAGTCAGTAAGTTAGATTGCTACCCTGCCTGAACTTTTTATTCTTTTTTATTTTTATTTTTATTAATTACAGTTTATTCAATTTATATCCCCCCTGTAGGTCCCTCCTTCCTCCCCTACCAATCCCACTCTCTTTCCCCCTTTTTCACCAATTTCCTTCCCCAAGTCCATTGATAGGGGAGGTCCTCCTCTCCTTCCTTCTGACCCTAGTCTATCAGGTCTCATCAGGAGTGGCTGCATTGTCTTCCTCTGTGGCCTGGTAAGGCTGCTCCCCCCTCAGGGGGAGGTGATCAAAGAGCAGGCCATTCAGTTCATGTCTGAGACAGGACCTGTTCTCATTACTATGGAACCCACTTGGACACTGAACTGCCATGGGCAGTTTCCATGTCTACAACTGTACAAGGAAAAGTACCGTAGTGCTGCCAGCCATGTAAGATTATCATAAAGAAAAATGGTATCACTTGGAAAGTTCTTGTAACAGTGCCTGGAAAACACTATCCATCATTCGCCAACAGCAGTACAGTCCTTTTGTTATTAGGAGTTTTTGTCACACTGACGACCTGCATTGCAGAGTGTTTTAGGAATTTATTTATTTCTTGGTCTTCACTGTCTTTACTCTCCCAGGATGGAAGGCAGCACCTTCCAAGTTCTTTCTGTTGATAAATTCTTAATTAAAATCGACAACAGCGGGGGGGGGGGGGGGGAGGCCAAGATGGCGGCACCAGGAGAACACCATGTCTGAGAAGCGGGACAACACACTCCGTGCAGCGACCAGGAGACTGAACTCTGGGCCCTAAAACAACAGCTATCAATCCTGTTTCCCAGATGAGGGGAGGCTCCCACCGCGTGGGAATCGGTCGGGTCCACTCTTGGCTGCCCAGCCAGAACCCGGAAGAGAACCCGGCTAACGAGGGCTTTGGGTCTCTGGGCTAGTGCCGCAAGCCTGCTTGACCTAATCACTTTCCCAGGCTGATTGAGGGACACAAGGGTGCCTGAGGCTGAGAGTCCCAGTCGCAAAAAAAACCCCACGGGGAAGCAAAGTTGCCAGACTGGTCACGGGTCACCCAGTCTTTCCCTGGAAGGTCTCTCGGAGCACAGGTACCCGCCGCCATCACAATTGAGCTCCCGCCATGCACGGATTAGAGCTGCGCAGCTGTGCGCCCAGCTCAAAATCCCTACTCCCTCTTCGGAGGAGGCAAGAGGTGTCCAGCAGAATCTGCCACAGACCACATTGTCTGTACCCCAACCAGAGATCGGGGCTGAAAAAACCCAATCCTTTCGGACACTCCCCCAAATGCCGCCATAACCCTGCCACAGCTGAGCAGAAGGATAAAGAGGCGTACAGCGGCTTCACAGTGCCGGAACTCCAGTGCTGCGGGCCGCTCCTAGCAAACAAACTACGGCTCGGGATCTGGGACTGTGGTCATTCTACACGTCCTGAGATTATCCTGGGTCCAGCGCAATAAGGTCTAGCAGCAAGTTCTATCACCGGCGCCCCCCCCCCCCAACCCCTGGCAGAGAAATGCCGGCTCAGGGCTCAGGATCCGACTGAGAAGCCCCAACCCCTGCTGGCACTCCCCTGAGAGCACCTCCATAAACTTGCCCTAGCAGAGGGGAAGGTCAGAGGGGAAGGACAGAGAGGCAGCCTGCCAAGGACACAGCACCCTCTCTCCAGCGGCCCCTAGCAGAGAAACCCAAGCTCTGGATCTGAGGACACTCAACCCTAGCCGGTACTCTCTTGGGATCAGCAAACATAGATTCTACCACTAAGCTGCTTCTGGCAGAGAGATCTGGGCCCGGGATCTGGGATTGAGTACACTCATCCTAACTCTTTCCCGAGCCACCCAGGGACCAGTCAACATAACCCCTCCTGGCAGAGGGAAAGGACAAAGAGGCAGCACACAGGAAAGGTGGGCACTGAGTCCTGCGGCCACAGTGTCACAGAGCTGACTGTTAGCCTACTCGTGTACTTCCGAAGCAGGACCAAAACAGAGAGTAGTGAGCAAGGGGAACTCCTGTGCATTCCAACTGGTCTTGCAAGAGAGTGAGTGAGCCTTCTAGGGAGAGATTGCCCCAGACCCAGGGCCTCTCCACAGAAGCAACCAGACAAGATCCCTGCTACCCACACCCCTAGTGTGGGCATCATAGGGATTCTTGGGATAGCGAACTCAACATTGAAGCCTCTGCCTTGCAGGTCCACCAGGGTAATCCAGGCAAACAATCCCTGGATATCAGTCAGAACTGCATAATAGTGGCTTGCAGGCCACTGCATTAGTCAGAGAATCCGCGCATGCACACTGCACCCGCTAACACACACGCAAATAGCGCCAGTGTCACATTCCTTACCTAGGCAAAACTGAAAACACAGTGCACACTCCCAAAGCAGTGAACCTCTCTCATCTTTCTGAAAAAAAAAAAAAAACAGTCCAGAAAACAGAAAGAGAGGATCATAGCCCAAACTACAATCTCGAGGAACAACCAGTGAGGATTATAAATAACCAGATGGCTAGAGGCAGATGTAAGAACACTCCCAACAAAAATCAGGACATAATGACCTCACCAGCAACCCCACAAAAAAAATGGACACTTCAATTCACTAGATATAAAAGAAAGCGACCTCAAAACTATGTTTCTCCAGCTATTAGTGGCCCATAAAGATGAAATGAACAAAGCCCTCAGAGAAATAACCAAAGAAATCGAGATTAACCAAGAGGAAACAAATCATGCTCTCAGAGAAATGACCACGAAAATTGAGGCAAACAGAGAAGAAATGCACAAAGCTCTCAAAGAAATGTCCACACAAATGAAGGCAAATAAAGAAGAAATAAACAAAGCTCTCATAGAAATACAGGCAATTATTCCCAAAGAAGTAGAGGCACAATTAGTGATACATAGAGAGGAAAGGGACAAAAAAATAGAAGCTATCATTGAAAAGCAGGAGTCCACATTCAAACAGATGAAGGAAATGGTGCAAGACATGAAAACAGAATTAGAATCAATAAAGAAAACACAAATAGAGAAAAACCAGGAGCTGGAGAACATAGAGAAAAGATCAGGCACTACAAAGGTAAGCATCACCAACAGAATACAAGAGATGGAAGAAAGAATCTCAGGAGCCAAAGATATACTTGCGGAAATTGACACGTCTCTCAAAGAAAAAATAAAATCAGAAAAGTTCCAAACACAAAACATCCAAGAAATCAAGGACACCATGAAAAGACAAAACCTAAGAATAATAGGAGTAGAAGAAAAAGAAGACATCAGGCTCAAAGGTCCGAAAAATATTTTCAAGAAAATTATAGAAGAAAACTTTCCCAACTTAAAGAAGGAGATGGCCATAAACATACAAGAGGCTTACAGAACACCAAGTAGACTAGACCAGAAAAGAAATTCTTCATGTCACATCATAGTCAAAACACTGAACCTACAAAACAAAGAAAAATTCTAAAAGCAGCAAGGGAAAAAGGCCAAGTAACATATGAAGGTAGATCTATCAGAATCACACCAGATTTTTCAACAGAAACTATGAAAGCCAGAAGGGCCTGGACAGAAATCATACAGTCCTTAAGGGACCAACCCAGGTCCAACCCAGACTACTATACCCAGCAAAACTTTCAATCAACATAGACGGAGAATTCAAGATATTCCAAGACAAAACCAAATTTAAACAATATCTACATAGTAACCCAGCTCTATAGAAGTTACTAGAAGGGAATCTCCAAACCAAAGAAAACAACTACATTGAAGGAAACAGAGGAAATAGATAACTACACACACACAAAAAAAAAGAAGACAAGCAATGAAACTCAGTGACACCACCAACACCACATCTAAAGTAAGTAACAATTTTTGGTCACTAGTTTCTATCAACATCAAGGGACTCAACTCCCCAATTAAAAGACACAGACTAACAGAATGGTTGCGGAAATAAGATCCATCATTCTGTTGCATCCAAGAAACACACGTATGCAACAAAGATAAACACTACCTCAGAGTAAAGGGTTGGAAAAATGGCTTTCAAGCAAATGGTCCCAGAAAACAGGCGGGAGTAGCCATCCTAATATCTAATAAAATAGACTTTCAACCCAAGTTAATCAAAAAGATAAGGACGGCCACTATATTCTCATCAAAGGAAAAATCCACCAAGAGGACATCACAATTTTGAATATCTATGCCCCAAATACAAGAGCACCTACATTCGTAAATGAAACAATATTAAAGCTTAAATCACACATTGATCCAAAAACCCTAATAGTGGGAGACTTCAACACTCCACTCTCACCAAGGGACAGATCAACTAGACAGAAAACAAATAGGGAAATAAAAACACTTACAGAGACCCTAAATCAAATGGACCTAATAGATGTCTACAGATCTTTTCATCCAAACTCAAAAGAGTATACCTTCTTTTCAGGACCACATGGAACCTTCTCCAAAATAGACCATATAGTTGGTCATAAAGCAAGCCTCAACAGATACAAAAAGATTCAAATAATCCCTTGTATTCTATCTGACCACCATGGACTTAAGCTGGACCTCAACAACAACAGAAATAACAAACAGCCTACACGCACATGGAAACTGAACAACTTGTTACTCAACGACAGCTGGGTTAAGGAAGAAATAAAGAAAGAAATTAAAGACTTCCTAGAATTCAATGAAAATGAAGGCACAACATACCCAAATTTATGGGACACATTGAAAGCAGTGCTCAGGGGAAAATTTATAACACTAAGTGCCTGCAAGAAGAAATTTGTAACATCACATACAAACAACTTAATGGCCCAACTGAAAACCCTAGAAAAAAAAGAAGCAGATACACCTAAGAGGAGCAGAAGGCTGGAAATAATCAAACTCAGGGCTGAAATCAATCAATTAGAAACAAATAAAGCTATTCAAAGAATCAATGAAACAAAAAGCTGGTTCTTTGAGAAAATCAACAAAATAGACAAACCCTTAGCCAAACTAACTAAAAAGCAGAGAGAATCTATCCAAATCAACAAAATCAGAGATGAAAAGGGTGACATAACTACAGACACAGAGGAAATTCAAACGATCATTAGGTCATACTACAAAAGCCTATATGCCACAAAATTTGAAAATCTAAATGAAATGGACAATTTTCTTGATAGATTCCATATTCCAACATTAAGTCAAGATCAGGTAGAAAGACTGAACAGCCCTATATCCCCCAAGGAAATTGAAGCAGTCATTCACAGTCTCCCGTCAAAAAAAAGCCCTGGGCCAGATGGTTTCAGCGCGGAATTCTACCAGACCTTCAAAGAAGTGCTCACACCAATTCTCCTCAAACTATTCCACAAAATAGAAACAGAAGGTACATTACCAAACTCATTGTATGAAGCAACAGTCACCCTGATACCTAAACAACACAAAGACCCAACAAAAAAAGAGAACTTCAGACCTATCTCTCTTATGAACATTGACGCAAAAATACTCAATAAAATACTTGCAAACCGAATCCAAGAACACATCAAAGATATCATCCACCACGACCAACTAGGCTTCATCCCAGGCATGCAAGGGTGGTTCAACATACGGAAATCCATCAATGTAATCCACCACATAAACAAACTGAAGGAAAAAAACCACATGATCATCTCCTTAGATGCTGAAAAAGCATTTGAAAAAGTCCAACACCCATTCATGTTTAAAGTCTTGGAGAGATCAGGAATACAAGGCACATATCTAAACATAGTAAAGGCAATATACAGCAAGCCTATAGCCAACATCAAACTTAATGGAGAGAAACTTAAATCAATCCCACTGAAATCAGGGACAAGACAAGGCTGCCCACTCTCTCCCTACCTCTTCAACATAGTACTTGAAGTCCTAGCCAGAGCAATAAGACAACTAAAGGAGATCAAGGGGATACAAATCGGAAAGGAAGAGGTCAAAGTGTCACTATTCACAGATGATATGATAGTATATATGAGCGACCCCTAAAATTCAACCAGAGAACTCCTCCAGTTGATAAACACCTTCAGCAAAGTGGCAGGGTACAAAATCAACTCAAAAAAATCAGAAGACCTCCTGTATACCAAAGACTAAAGGGCCGAGAAAGAAATTAGGGAAACAACACCCTTCACAATAGCCACTAATAACATAAAGTATCTTGGGGTGACACTAACCAAACAAGTGAAAGACCTGTTTGAGAAAAACTTGAAGTCTCTGAAGAAAGAAATTGAAGAAGATCTTAGAAGATGGAAAGATCTCCCATGCTCATGGATTGGTAGGATTAACATTGTGAAAATGGCCATCCTGCCAAAAGCAATCTACAGATTCAATGCAATTCCCATCAAAATACCAACTCAATTCTTTACAGACCTTGAAAAAACGATTCTCAGCTTCATATGGAGAAACAAAAAACCCAGAATCTCCAAAACAATCCTGTACAACAACAGATCATCTGGAGGTATCTCTATCCCGGATCTCCAGTTGTACTACAGAGCAATAGTAATAAAAACTGCATGGTATTGGCACAAAAACAGAAAGGAGGATCAATGGAACCGCATAGAAGACCCAGAAATAAACCCACACACCTATGAATACTCGATTTTTGACAAAACAGCCAAAACCATTCAATGGAAAAAAGACAGCATCTTCAACAAATGGCGCTGGTCCAACTGGATGTCCACATGCAGAAAAAATGAAAATAGATCTATATTCATCACCCTGCACAAAACTAAAGTCCAAGTGGATCAAAGACCTCAACATAAAACCAGATACTCTAAATCTGTTAGAAGAAAAAGTGGGGAACAGCCTAGAACTCATTGGCACAGGAGACAACTTCCTGAACAGAACACCAACAGCACAAGCTCTAAGAGCAACAATCAATAAATGGGACCTCATGAAACTGAACAGCTTCTGTAAAGCAAAGGACACTGTCATCAAAACAAAACGCCTGCCTACAGATTGGGAAAGAATCTTCACTAACCCTTTATCTGACAGAGTACTAATATCGAGTATATACAAAGAACTAAAGAAGCTGAAAAGCAGCAAACCAAGTAATCCAATTAAAAAATGGGGAACAGAGCTAAACAGAGAATTCTCGACAGAGGAATAGCGAATGGCAGAGAAACACTTAAAGAAATGCTCATCCTCATTAGCCATCAGGGAAATGCAAATCAAAACGACCCTGAGATATCACCTTACACCCATCAGAATGGCCAAGATGAAAAACTCAAGGGACAACACATGCTGGAGAGGTTGTGGAGAAAGGGGAACCCTCCTCCACTGCTGGTGGATATGTAAACTGATACAACCACTCTGGAAATCTATTTGGCGCTTTCTAAGACAATTAGGAATAGTGCTTCCTCAAGACCCAGCTATACCACTGCTAGGTATATACCCAAAGTTTGCTCAAGTACACAAAAGGGATATTTGCTCAACCATGTTTATAGCAGCATTATTTGTAATAGCCAGAACCTGGAAACAACCCAGATGTCCATCAACGGAGGAATGAGTACAGAAATTGTGGTATTTTTACACAATGGAATACTACTCAGCAATCAAAAAGGAGGAAATCATGAAATTTGCAGGCAAATGGTGGGATCTAGAAAAGATCATCCTGAGTGAAATATCCCAGAAGGAGAAAGACAAACACGGTATATACTCACTTATATAGACCTATAAGATATGATAAACATAATGAAATATACACACCCAAAAAAGATAATCAAGAGAGCGGACATGGGGTAAGATTATCAATCTTTGTTTAGAAAGACAGATGGGATGTGCATTGAACGTATGATAGGAGTCTACTGAGCGCATTTGAAAGACTCTAACTAGCAGTGTTTTCAAAGCAAAGACTCATGACCAAACCTTTGGCAGAGTACAGGGAATCATAAGAAAGAAGGGGGGTTAGTCTGATGAGGAAAGGATAGGAGCTCCACAAGGACCAAATATATCTGGGCACAGGGTCTTTTCTGAGACTGACATGCAACCAAGTACCATGTATGAATGTAACCTAGAACCTCTACTCAGATGTAGACTGTGGTAGCTCAGTAACCAATTGGTTTCCCCTAGTGAGGGGAACAAGGACTATTTCTAACAGGAACTCAATGACTGGCTCTTTGGCCTCCCCACCCCCCAAGGGAGGAGCAGTCCTGTTAGGCCACAGAGGAGAGCTTTGCAGCCAGTCCTGAAGATACCTGATAAAACAGGATCAGATGAATGGGGAGGAGGTCCCCCCTATTAGTGGACTTGGCAAGGGGCACAGTGGAGATGAGGGAGGAAGGGAGGGACTGGGAGGGAATGAGGGATCGGGACACGGCTGGGATACAGAGTTAATAATATGTAACTGATAAGAAAAAAATAAAATTCAAAATAAAATAAAATAAAATCGACAACAGCAAGGTAATGGGAGCTGAGTGAGCAGAGTGCTGTTGGAAAGAGGCAGCCTGTGCTGGTTGAGAGCCTGACTCATGAAAGGTTTTTCAATGAGAAAGTTTTAGCACCAACAAGAAACCTAAGTCTTTATCCCCTATCCCAGTGGTTCTCAACCTTCCTAATGCTGTGACATTTTAGTATAGTTCCTCATGTTGTGGTGATTCTCCAACCATAAAATTATTTTCATTGTTACTTTATAACTGTAAGTTTGCTACTGTTATGAATCACAATATATAAATATCTCTGATATCCAGGATATCTAATATATGAACCCGGTGAAAGGGTCATTCTATCTCTCAAAGGGGTGTTGACCCACAGGTAAAGAACCCCTTCCCTCATGGAGACAGAGATGCCTATAGGCATCATCTGAGGAGGGGGTCTAGGTCCTCTCCATGCATGGTCCTTGGTTGATTCATTAATCTCTGCAGAACACTCTGGGCCCAGATTTATTGGTTCTGTTGGTCTCCTTGTGGAGCTCCTATCCCCTCCAGGTCCTTCTGTCTCCTCCTTCTTTTATAAGACTCTCTGCGTTCTGCCCAAAGTTTGGCTTGTGGGTCTGAGCATCTGCTTCAATCCTCTAATACACTGAGCAGGGGCTGTCTCTGACACTGACACTCTTGCCTGGTCTTTGATCACTCCCCTTGGCAAGGAGGCCTTACCAAGCCATAGAGAAAGAGGATGCAGGCAGTCCTGATGAGACTTGATAGGCTGGAGTCAGATGGTAGGGGAGGAGGGCTCCCCCTTTCTGTGGACCAGGAGAGGGTGGGTAGAAGAGGGAGGGAGGATGGGACCTGGACTGAGAGGAGATGAAGGAAGAAACTACAATCAGGATATAAAGTGAATAAATTATTAATATAATAATAAAATAAATGGACATACATACACACACACAAAACTACTCCCCTATCCTATCTCCAGCTCCCTTCCTTCTTGAAATTCAGGTCATTGTACTTTTCTAGAGCTTTCCAGGCTAGCTGTAGTGTTTGTTGTCACACTGTCACTCGATGTCAGTGTCATGCATTGCTTTCTGTGACTTGATGGTTGTTATTTCAGGACAATGAGAAAAACAAAACCATCATTTTACAGAAAAGGAACTCACTTCAACCCTGACAGAGGAGGAGACTTGCTCACAGATATGGTGTTAGAATGTTTGTTTCTTTCAGAGACTTTAGGTTTTGAGGACAAGGACTGCGATTTCCAGCCAACTCTCAAGTTATGTGGTAGACCTAAAATCAGCATCTTCCCTGCAAAACAGGATCCATTTTCTTCTAATCACCAATATCAGCTGCTGGTCACATTGTGAGCATAGCTACAGAAGACATAAGGATAGCATGCAGGCTTGAAGTGGGGTAAGCATTTCTGACTCTATCCTGACTCAGTTCTAATGTCTGGAAGTCTTTTCATTTTTTTTTTAGCTTTCCAGACTCATTAAATCCACCTCAAAAACTGAGATTATAGGTGGCAACTACAATTTCTGGGTCCGTGTAGCCCCCAGGGCATTAAGAGTTTTCCACTACTTCATTATTTACCACCATACACTCATAGTAAATATTGAGCACAATTGTGTGTTGAGAGTGGGAGACAATGATACAGTTGTCATTACCCTGTGATCTATACCAATAGTGTTCTCTACCAGCCATGCCTGGTAATACACTTTGACTGGTGCACTCTGCAAACCCCTTGCCACCTGTCTGGGTTTATCAACATACTATGTCAGTGTTTCTCAACCCATGGGTCATGATTCCCTTGGTGTGTGACCACCTTTTTACAGGCTTGCATATCAGATATCCTGCATATCAGATATTTACATTATAATTCATAACAGTAGCAAAATTAGTTATGAAATAACAACAAAAATAATTTTATGGTTGGGGTTACCACAACTTAAGGCACTGTATTAAGAGGTCACACATTAGGAAGGTTGAGAACTGCTGTGCTGTGTGCTTCAACTGAAATGTCCTGTTATCTTCCTGTCTACATAGTCAAACCCTCACCACACTAATGTTCTGCCCAACTACACATACTACAAGGAAGATTATAATGCAAACTCTTCTGCTCAAGTTCTATATCCCTCTGAGTTTCAAACCACTGTGATGAACAACACAAAGCTACTAACCACTAAACTCTCCCTTATTTCACTCTACATCAAGTTCTGATGTCTATCAAAAATCAGTCCTGCTGATAAATTAAGAAAAAGCTTTACCAGAGATTTTGGTTTTAATGTTTGCTTTGCTACTTATCATCTGTGTGACATTACAAATATTACCTCTCTAAACATGTTTTTCCAATTATATAAGGGACATAATAATAACACAGAACACTTTTTCAAAGTTGTGAAAATAAAATAAGACAAAATAAAGTCAAATTAAGATTGTAAATCTTACTTATATAACACATACAAAATAATGTTGTACAAAGATGTAGAGGCTTGAAGTCTGAATAGCAGTGGATTTTCAATCTGGTTCTATATCAATCATTTCAAGATTTAACTGGATTAACAGGTTTTCTTATCTGTAAGATGGAGATAATACCACTCACATAAATGTCATGAAGCTGCAATGGGATAATATGAGTGAAAATATGAGCCAGCAAAGTGGGGCTATGCACACATAACTCCAGTACTTGGGAGGCTATGGCAAGAGGTTTATGATTGCAAGGCTATCCTGGATGCATTATGAAACCCTGTCTCACAAAAGTGAGAACAACAAAACAAGAAAGAAAACAAGCATGCATGTACTACTGGATAGTATATGTCAACTTGACAAAAGCAATCATCTGCAAGGAGGGAACCTCAATTAAGAAAATGCCTCCATAAGATCAGGTTGTAGGCAATCCTATTGGGCATTTTCTTGATTAGTGACTGATAGGGAAGGACACAGCCCACTGTGCGTGGTGTCATACCTAGGCAAGTGGCCATGTGTTCTGTAAGAAAGCAGGTTGAGCAAGTCATGTGAAACAAGTCAGTAAGCAACATGCTCGATGACCTCTGCATCCCCTACTGCCTCCAGGTTCCTGCCCTGTTTGAGTTGCTGTCCAGAATTCCTTCAATAATGAGCATGATATTAAAAATAAGCTAAATAAACTCATTTTTCTTATCTAAGTTAATTTTGGTCATGGTGTTTCTTCACAGCAATAGTAAGCCCAAATAAGACACACATCTCAGTGAATACTAACAGCAAGAGTACTGTTTGAGCATGTGTTCACTGTGATTTGATGGAGATCAGCTTAGTATGGGGAGACATGGGAAAGAAGCTAGGAAGGATTCTCAGGAAAGTCCATTGCTGGCACATACACACAAGCAAAAATGAGAAGAGCACTCAAGAAACAGAAGTTTCTGCTAGAATTATGTTTCCAGTTTACATTATACCTACCTAGGCAGTATGCAGAGAGTTCTTTCCCTCAAGAAGCAATCATCCACTTTCCTAGGATGGGTATTTTTTACTCATCAGTTCTTTGATTTCCCCTCAATATTCTTTGCTTGTCTTACTACTCCTTAGCATATATTTCTGAAATACCCAAGACATTGCTGGTCCATATTAAAAGTTTTATCTCTCACCAGGGCATGGTGACACACAACTGTGATATTACCACTTGGGAAGCTAAGGTAGGTGGGTTGCTAGTTCTAGAGAAGATTGGGCTATACTGAGTGTTTCTGGGCTGCCTGGAATACAGATTGAGACTTTGAAAGGAAAGACAAAAATAAATAGAGGGAGGTAGAAATGAAGGAAGGGAGGGAGGGAGGGAAGGAGGAAGGTAGGAAGGAAAAGAAACTGGAGTCAGTATCTACCCATAATTTTTCTTAAGTTGTAGAAATCTGCTTCTTAAGACACTTCCATGACAACCTTATTGAAATGCAATTAATATAACACTATAGATAAGGCAGCAAGTTTCCTAAGACAGATCAAAGACCATCCAGGCAGTACTAACCACATGTCCTCTGTTTAAGTCTGGCCACCAACTATATACAGAGTCCAAGATCTTTGCCTGGATTCTAGATATAGACTCCTAACTCTTGTTTTAGAGATTTAACTTAATTTTGGACCACTCTCTCAACCTGGCCAAAGACAGAGACTTTAACTGTAGGTATAACTCATCTCTTTCTAGCCACACACCAAATTCTTAACCCTAAGAAAACTGAGTCCCTAGACCTGGTTACATACTAACACCCAAAATATGGCTCAATTATAAACACCTAAGGTTGGTCCAGATGATGTAACCCTCATCCCCTATTGTAATTTACCTATAATCCATAAATAAGAATCCAATATAGTATCAGGCATAGCCCCTAAACTTTCCCCCAGGGCAAATGAGCAAATGACTAGCCTAAGCTAAGGACTGACCTAACTCTGTAGTATAGTTAGCCTTTTTCTTCTTCTTCTTCTTCTTCTTCTTCTTCTTCTTCTTCTTCTTCTTCTTCTTCTTCTTCTTCT
>NW_026594184.1:1153986-1159413 GCF_907164565.1 Psammomys obesus | reverse complement strand
CTTCTTCTTCTTCTTCTTCTTCTTCTTCTTCTTCTTCTTCTTCTTCTCTCTCTCTCTCTCTCTCTCTCTCTCTCTCTCTCTCTCTCTCTCTCTCACACACACACACACACACACACAAACACACAAATTGAAGGATCAGCATAGTACTGAGAAGTCTAACAGTCATCACAGACTTTCTAACTCAGTCACAACCTGAGATCTGATCTTAGAAACTAAACCAGCTACAATTTCCACAGACTTAGCACTAACCAGAACATAACTCCAACACTGGCAAGAGAATGACTGCTAAACTTGTACTTAGACAGAGACAAAAACATGTACAGAAAACAAACTCTAAACTTAGCCTAAGACTTCTATGATTATAGCCAAGAAATGTAACCCAATATTCTGTAAAACCTGAGGATGTATTCTGACTTAAACCCATAGACAGATGATTAAATATGGTCACAGACTGAGAGGCTTATTCAAAGAAAACTCAAACCTAACTAAGAGTGGGCTAATATATCTGACCATGGGATAATCTACCTAGAATTGACTGAGCTCTATCACTGGCCACTGATTTGACTCTTAAATATTAAACCCTAAAACTAGTCATAGATTGGATCTCGAATTTTAATCACAGACCTAATCTGTAGCTCTTACGATAGACTGAACTTATAAGCTTATTCTTCAACATGATTTTCAGCCCGGAAGTAAATCTACCCCCACCCCCACCCAACATACACAAATACACATTCAGAAAAATAGCTAATGGGCAATCTTGTATCTTTAAGATAGAGTGAACTTTATTTCTTGCTAAAGATTAGTTCCAAGGTGGATCTGAGCTCCAACAAACCACTGTTTTAACCTTGACCCTAGTCATAGAAAAATTCCTAATAGCAGAATCTAACCTACTTTCCAGAACTGGGTTCGGGCTGAACCGAAACATTAAACATGAATTAAGGACCAAACTGGCAAAGATGAAACGAAAGCATCTCATATTGTTAGCCTAAAATCTACCAACAGACTGAATTCTGTACCTGAACACAGACTAAATTCACCACAGTGAAGAACTGAATGGTATCACTGGCCACATACAGAACACTGACGTGAGCCAAAGCCTGTAAAACATGGCCACAGTGAGAGTCCTAAAAATCAAGCTCTAATGGTGGCTAGAGGATGATTCCCAGCACTAGTAGGCTAAATCAAAACCTTCTTCACATTTGTAAAATGGTCAAGATTGACAACTAATATTCATCATTGAGTTTTAAGCCCATAAATTTGACCATATTCTTGGCCCCAGACTGAGTTCTAGAACTAGCTAAGGATTGAGTAATCTGTCTGGCTACAAACCTATTCTTAAATTGAGGATAGAAACTCCCATGATAACCATCAGCACAGACTGAACTCTAATACTGATATACACATTCCTGCTACACTGATGAGAACCTAAGTTTCTAACAGACAACAGGGCATGAACACTCTGAACTTTAACCAACTCAGTAGGCTGATCCCCAAACCTTGACCATAGTGAAGCTTTTTAACTTGAATTCAAGCTGGACCTGTGAGTTTTAAATTATTATTCCAGCCTTATCCATAGACCAACATGTAACATCTTTGTTATGAAAACAAAACAAAACCAACCAACCAACAAACAAACAAACAAACAAACAAACAAAAAACGGACTCCTGTAGCTCTTAAAGTCTTCTTCATAGTAAATCTTACCCTGATTATTGCTAACTCCTAAGTTCTGGTTAAAAGGTTAAATAGATAGTACAACCTCTAGCACTCAGTAAACAGACACTCTAGAAAAGTTCAAAATGGAGCCTCTACATCCAGATTCAATTTTATAGGGCTGTGATGGTTAGAATTGTCAACTTGAAAGAATTGGTTTCTAGGCATGCCTTGAGGTATTATCATGATTATGTTAGTTCAGGTGGGAAGACTTGCCATCCATGGGTGGCACTATTACCCTACCCAGATGGGATCTTGGACAATATGTAAATGGACAAAAGGGGCTGAGCACTGTGCACTCATCTCTGCTTTCTAGTTGTTAATGTGATATGACCAGCTGCTTTGAGCTTCTGGTGCCTTGACTTTGCCTATCGTTATGGACTGTATCTTAAATGGATGAGCGTAAATCAATCTTTTCACCTTTGAGTTGCTTATGTCAGAATATTTTACCAGAGCAACAGAAAAAGAAACTGCCACAGAGACCTAATTGAAATAATAGCAGAGGTCATAGTTATAGAGTCATACTTTGTCCACCAAATGAAGACCAATACTAGCCACAGAAAGTATGTACATTAGTATGTACAATACTAGCCACAGAAAGTATGTACATTCCCAAAGTATGTACATTAACACTGACTAAATTCAGAAATCACAATTTGATATGCACCTCCAATCCTGTGCATATTCATAGTTAAAATCATGGCCATAAGGTCATGGTGTCTATAGATAAAATATTAGTTGTGGTTTTAAAACTCCAGGGCACTCCTTTGGCTTTGGTGTACTTTGTCATGTAAAAGCACAAATGTAAAAGTGTGGTTCCCTAAAGTGATAGTACAGAAAGTTGAGGCATTATGAGAAGTTCGTGGTGAGATCTGACTTCAAAAGGGAGCCCAGAAAGCTGTTCATTTCATCTCTCTGTTTCCTGGCTTGGAATGCAACTTCCTGTTTATTTGTATGCAGTGTCATTGCCAGAAAGCTTTATTCAGTACGACTGTTTAATCGTGGAATTAAGCTTTCCAAACTGTGAGCTAAATAAACCATGTGTATGTTGCTGTAGATATTGTATTGTAGTAATACAAAGCTACAAATGCAGATACATCACAGATGATGTCCTAATATGACACCATACAGGATATTAGACATTGGATGAGCCTAGTCGTTGACTGAGATCTAATTATCAGACCAAGCATAATATCTTATCATGGACATTGACTGAAACTTAACTTGATGAATGAATCATTGAGCATACACCCTATTCATACTCCTGCATATCCTTTCTCTGGGCAGCAAAATCACTAAGAATACTAATTCCAAAACAAAGATAACTCTGGGTTTATTGAGTCTCAGTTCTATAAGTAAAAGTGAACACAGCATTGTCTAAAAGCTAACGTGAACCTTGGGTCCTAACATTTGGTGTGGTCTGTACAAACCTAGTCTACATACTGAGCCCCAGTGACAATCTTAGAACCAGGGTTCTTACACATTAATTTTACAATGAGGTATAATACAGACCAATCTGGACAATTGTCCACCTGGGTATGAGCTTTAACACCGACCAAAGTTGCATCTTGGTCTATCGGCTGAAACATGACTATAACTTTGAAGCCTAATATTTGTATCAGGTTAAATAGTAATATTTGTTTGATGACCCATGACCATGAATTCACATTGGCCTGTAAACATAGCTACAGACCAACTCCAACTTATCCTGAGGAAAGATTTAAGTCAGACACACTCCACATTATAAACATGAATCTAACTGTGACCTGATGAGGTATATACTGGCTCCACGAAGAGTTAGAAATTTGCCCTATTAACTGCTCTCTGAACCCATCTAGCATTACTTACCAGTATTTCAGAAATGGCCCATTACTTCATAAATTTGTCTTAGTATATAACAGTGTGGCAAAGAGTAGCCTAGTAAGTAAAAAAATAGGCTTTCTTCATATGTATACCCACACATTTTAATAAACTATGCAGAAATATATTGATACATATATACATACTTAGGACAAGTAGTATTTATACATATACATATATACTTATATATACAAGTATGTATGTATATGTATACAGATACTATACACACAAACACACACATATATGTATATGTATATATATATATATTGATCTTGATCCTTTACGGAGACCTAACTAATATACTCTCCTATTTGTATTCTCTTTATTTCTCTCTCTTGGTATTATTGCTCAAGCTAAGACTTTAAGCACTTTATGAATGGGGGGACAGTGGACATTTTTGTCTGTTGCATAATTTTCATGGAAATGATTCGAGTTTTTCCCTGTTTAGTATGAAGTGACTGTGGGCTTATTGTTATTACATTTATTATGTTGAGATATATTTGTTAGGTACCTCAGGAATTTTATTATGAAGGGATATTGGATTTTATACGAGGCCTGTATCTAATTACTGTATTTAATGATAGTATGTGGTTTTTTATATTTCATTGGTTGCTATGTGTCTCTTTATGTTATTTAGCTTAAGTTTGGTAGGTCATATGCATCTAGAAGGTCATCCGTTTCTTTTAGATTTATCTCTTTCTTTTGATTATTTTTCAATCCGTTAAGGTTTGTTTGCTTTGAAACATGGTCTTGCTCTGAATCCTTGACTGGCTTTGAACTCATTGTGTAAACCAGACAAGCTTTGGCCTGCCTCTGCACTCTGAGTACTGTGAAAGTTATGCTTCACCATACCTGGCTATCTTTTTTTTTTTTTTTTTTTTTTTTGCTTTTAATTCAGGCACTTACTGCTATAAAACTTCCCCTTCGTCCTGCCTTCATTGTGTGCTACAGATTTTGATGTGTTGTATTTTCATTTTTAATCAATTCTAAGAATTAAAATTTTTTTTCTTGACTCAGTTATCATTTAGGAGAGTGTTTTGTTTTTGTTAGTTTGTTTGTATAGTTTCTACTGCTTTTGATATCTAGCTTTATTCCACTGTGGTTCAATAAAATGCAGGATGCTATTTTAATTTTCTTTCATTTGTTCAGACTGGATTTGTGTCTTAACATGTTAAATTTGGAGAAATTTCCATGGGTTGCTGAGGAAAATATGTACTCTTTAGTCTGTCAGGTCTATTTGATTTGTGATGTTGTTTAAGCTCCAGAATTTCTCTGCTTAGCTTTTGTCCAGGTAACTTATCTATTGGTGAGAATGGAGTATTGAAGTCACCCACCATAGATGTTGGCATTAGCCTGTGCTTTTAGATCCAGTGTGCCTTTTATGAAGTTGGGTCTAGCTGTGTTTATCCACCCATTTATTTATTGCCCAATTGTCAGTTTTAATAAAAAGATGTTTTCTTAAAGCTATATGAATTACTTGCTTTTCCAGTTGTATTGTGTATCTGTTATAAGCTAGAGAATTATATAAATATATGGCATACCTATTGTATATTCACTGAAAGAATGCAGATTTGTTGCTTTTTAGGATCTCGCACATTTAATTATGACAAGGTCTAGGAAAAAATATAATTCTCAATTAGAAATATAGTTTTTTAATGACTCTAATAAAGGGCAAACGTTCGCAGGTATCTGTTCAGTTAAAATTTTAAGGTTAACATGTTGAACAGAAACAATGCACATATATACATACATACATATCTGTCTATCGCTATCTATGTATCTATCCATCTATATATCTGTATCTAATATCTATCTATCTATCTATCTATCTATCTATCTATCTATCTATCTAT
>NW_026594184.1:1137714-1153976 GCF_907164565.1 Psammomys obesus | reverse complement strand
TATCTATCTATCTATCTATCTATCTATCTATCTATCTATCTATCTATCTATCTATCTATCTAAGTCTTGGTAGCACACATATTTAATTCTGTATCCCAAGTGGCTTCGGCAAGATTCTTAACTCAGGTCTGGGCTAGATAGCCGCCTTCTGGATGAAAAAAAAAAAAAAAATCGATCATATGCAGACTTCAATGAGAATGTCAAATCATAACGCAGTGAAAACGTGAATTCTTAAAACATAATTATTTTTAAAGCATTCAAAAGAATTTAGAACATTAGTTGGCCTCAGCAAGCACTTTTTACCCTAAGTTAGTCTGAGGTGCCTAAACTACACTAAACTACAATTCCCAGAGTACTCTCCTGTATCTGAACTCTGGGGACTTTCGGAAGCTTGGTTTGAGAGGAATTGTGGGTATCTGGAAGAAAGTATCTTGACTTCATCTCCCACAATCCTCTGATATCTTTTGAGTAGTTTAAGATACCTGATAAAACAGGGTCAGATGAAAGGGGAGGAGGTCCTCCCCTATCAGGGGACTTGGAAAGGGGCAGGGAGGAGACCAGGGAGGGAGTGTGGGGTTGGGGAGGGAATGAGGGAGCGGGATACAGCTGGGACACAGAGTTAACAAAATGTAACTAAAAAGAAAAAAAAAAATGCTGCAAATAAGAGGAAACCAAAGATTATCAGAGAGCATCAGAAGAAAACATTTGGGCACAGAAAATCCAAAGAACACTGAATAAATTGCGCACCTCCACAGGGATTTACATGCTGGCAAATCTGCTCCCTGAGCTCCCATGAGAAGCACAGAAGAGAAGCCTGGAACTTAGTGAAGGTGATAAACCAGCTTCACATATCCTATGATGATTCATTCAGGTATATAATTACAGGAGGGTGAAAACAATAAAATGCAAATTTATAAAAAAAAAAAAAAAAAAGAAAATATTGGATAGTTCTAAGCAAGCAGGCGCTCCAGTGATTTCAAACTACATTTCCCAGGAGTACACGCGTTTAGGCCTTGTGCTTCCTCGATGTCCAATAGCCAATAGGAGAGGCCTCAATAGTCACCCTGTAGGTTAGAGTCCCGCCATTGGGCCCCATTTAGTACTGGCCTAGGCCGGCTAACAGAAGTGCCGAGTTGGGAAGACAGTTTTGGGGTATGCAGTGCCCTGAGGGTACTCCCGGTCCAGGAACTTCCGAGTGGGCCCGATTTTCTGCAGCTGTTTAAGGAGTAGCGCTTCGGTAGCCGGGGAGCTGGAGGTCAGCGAGGCAGAAAGCCTGAATGGCAATGGCCGGGATTGTGGGACCGAGGGGGACCTAGGGAGGAGGGTGCTTCCGGGGCCACTGTCTTTGGTGCCTAACTCCGCCCAGCTCCGCTTCTTCAGGGATGGGGGTTTGTGGACTGGGAGTCAGGGAATGGGAACCAGTTGCCTGAGCTTAGAGAACACAAGCCCCTCCCCCCAACTCTTTTGTTTTATTTCTTACCACCACCTGCTCTTTTTCCCACCACCCAGCCTGTACTCTTTCATAGGATGAGAGAGTCTCCAGTAAGCGGGAGTTGGGTGCTGTATTTTTTCTCTCAATTTGTAGCTCAGTTCTGAGCACTTACTACTGTAAGTACACAAACACACTACCAGTTCCCTCAGGGCGAGTGGAAATTCGTCGCTAATACCCAGGACTTGTTTTTTTTATTTTATTTTTTTCTAATTTCCATTTCTGCTTCCTGATGAGATTTAAAAACAAAAAAACATTGGTTCATTTCTCGTTACTGGCCCTTTTCCAACAGTCACTGGAGTGGAAAAGTGTTCTTCAATTTCCTGAAGGGTTAGAGAGCAGGAAAAAAAAAAAAAAATCTTACTTTTGAGAAACACATAATTAAGGTTCTGTGAAGTGTTCTGGTGACAGTAGAAGGCAAATTAGACCTATTTAGACACGTGGAGCATTATAAGAGCTTACAGCAAAGACTAGTTAGTATCAGTGTTGATAAACAGTGGGCACACCATCGACAAAACACAATAGACAGTGTGAAACACATTGAATTAATTGTATTTTACAGATGTGTGCAAAATGTGCTCAAGGCTTACTGGAAGGGCATGTAGATAGGAGTGAGAGGCTGATTTGTGAAAGTTCTAAGCTAACTCAGGACTTGGCAAAGTCTTGAAACTTACTCTTTCTTTAGAACAATCATAGTAGGCTTTGTGGAGGAGGGAACCTTTAATTTGGACTCCAGTGGAATAAAGGAGATTTGAAATGAGCAAAGGAGGAAGGAACTGTTTCCTGATGATTCAAGGGTTAGAGATTAAGAAGGGGGTGGGTAGAAAAGAGAGGGCTGTGTGAAGGGCACATCTGATTATATAAGAGGTATCAGCAGAGATGTATTGGGGATAATACTTGGGAATCATAGTAAAATAACAAGTTGAAGAATATACAAAGTTTGAATTGTAATCTGTATTGAATAAAATTAAAGACAAAAAAATTAAGACTGGGTGATTTTTCCTTTTCATCCTAGGGGAACCTGATTTGAGATCAATTCTTGGAGAACACAAAGAAGTGTGGTGGTATGTTCCACATGTGAGTTTAATTTAAGTATAAAGAGAAACTTTTGTAGATGTTTGTTTGTGGCTATGCTTAGCCACAACCTGTATTTGTCAACTAGAAAGCAAAGTGCCATAAATATATTGAGAAGTGAGTTTGCTATCTTTGTGTAGAAGATTACCTGAATTGTAATTATCTGATTAGACAATAATGATGCCTATTTATTGAGCCCATATAATGTCCTAAGCCTTATCATAGGCATTTTGCTACATTATTTGAGGGTCTTATAACATGTACTATTACTTCCATTATTTCTCTAGAACAAGGAATTAAAATTCACATTTTAAGCAAGTACTTGAGGTTAATTAGATGAGAGATAACTGAAGTGGAGCTTTAGTGTGAAGACTTCTGACGAGAGCCCATGCTCTTTCCCCCATGTTTTCCTAGTTCTGATAAACATTTTTGTTCTAGATTTTCTAATTGTGGCAAGAAAGATTGCTGTAAGGTACAACTGATCATCCTGGAAGAAACCCAAATGAGTAATTTTGGATTTCTTTATCTGAGCATGTCTGCTGTAAAGTACTTGCCAATACCAAATTAGCTTACCTGCTTTTATAACCATAGTTGATTATGTCTGCCAACATTATAGTCAGTATATTCTTTTCTAAATTAGATGATTCCATACAAAAGCCGAAATGAAATAAAAACCAAAGAATTGTGTATAACCAAAAAGCTTAGAGGTAGGATATAGCTTTTCTATGCTCTGAAATGCAGAAGATTCAACTGAATACAAGGCCTGACCCCTCACTGGGTCTAGGGGCTAGGTAAACACAATTCTGAGGTACCATAGAGTAGAAAATTGTGGGAGAATAGAATACAGTTATAAAACACTGGTAGAATAGATGAAAGAGTAGCTGAGTAGAGGAGAGAGTTAGGGAGATGAGTTTTGTCAGGAGGTGACTTGGTAGATAGGTCTTGAAGGGTAAGGAATTTGCCAGACAAAGAAGGGTAGAGAAGATCCATTGAAGATAAAGGAATCAGTCTGTGAGTATGGGTGGGATGTGTTTTTTCAATATGAACAGTTCATCACAGCTAGATATGAATGGTGTGGGACAAGGAAGGTTCAAGCAAAGTCTGCTATAGAATTTTGAGGGTGATTTTCGTAGAATCAGCTGTAATGCTAAAAACTATGAATGTGTTCCTATAGGCCCACTGACTCTCAAAATGTCAGATATGGACCAGATATAGCTTTGTTGTGCTCCCCCACACATTTTAGATTTCATTGGTTGCAGATTTGAATGTATCTGGTAAAAATAAATTTGGATTAGTTTATCAAATCTAAGATTACATAGACCTTGTTTAATAAAAATAAATACACTAAGTTGATTTAAGGATAAGTATTAAGTAAGTAATAGTATGAAGATGTTAAACATCACCGAGTTCGAACCTCATGTAATTGGATGTAAGCAATACAGTTGTAGTCAATAGACAATTACTCAACATTTTCAGGAAAGGAACACAGCAAGCAGATGATCACATTTGTAAGGTGACAATGGAAAGGATGCACTGGAGGGAGGCATGATCATTGTGAATGTTGGGTGTTTTCCTTCAGAGCGATTTATAATTAGCGACATGGTAGAGGAGGAAACAGAGGGGAGGGAATTAGTAGCATTTGGTATATGTAAATATTATTCTATTAGTGTTGCTATTTGCTTGTTCTTTATATTTTATGATGAGCATAGTATTGTCATAGCATGCAATTTCATGTATTAAGGTAAAAGCGGGGGATGGTTACTATTCAAGAGAGTAGATTTGGATTATGTAAAGCACCCCTCATGCCTCACTGAGTGTTCCTGAGAGTCTTTAAAGTTCAATTGAAATATGACCATCTCTGGGAAGGCTTGCCAAGAAACGCTCTACATAAGCCTAAATATACACACAAGACATTGTTAGTGTTCTCACTTTTGTAGGACACATGTTGCCTCTATTCCAGACTGGGTCATAATGGAGTGTGCCATTCTGTGGATGTTTCTTAGAAGTAGATTGTGAGCTCCTTGAGGGCAGGAACATCTCATTAATCTGTATACACTTAGAGTATTTGGGACAGTGTATATTTAACAAGTGGTTATTGTTTGACAAAAAGTAACAAATATTCACATGGATGCAACTGTGGACCTTGGTAATGCATGATATTAAAAAGTATGAAAAATGTAGATTGACATACAGAAGTTTGCTGCAGTTGTTACTTTTACTGGATTGAACAGTTAAAATGAGCTTTTGTTGTTGTTTTTGTTTTTGTTTTTAGACAGGGTTTCTCTGTGTAGCCTTGGCTGTCCTGAACTTACTCTGTAGACCAGGCTGGCCTCAAACTCACAGAGATCCACCTGCCTCTGCCTCCCCAATTGCTGGGATTAAAGGTGTATGAAGCCACACCAGGCTGTACTTTCACTTTTTTATTTTAGGTATAATTGTTACCTTTTTCTTTCCCATAGCTTAAATATGTCAGGCCTGTTTTATTTACTTTTTTTGACAGAGGGATCACATTTTTCCTTTCTTGTTACTTTCTTAGGAAACATCTTCTTTATCTACCAATTCCATTTGGTTTTATCTTAGGTATCAATCTCTAATGCATCTTCTCTCAGTCATATATATTGGTAGTGGGCTGATAATTTTATTCAGCTCTTTTGTGAAAGTGATTTGTCAATATGAGTCAGAAATTCTCAAACAGAACATAGTCTTCAATCATCAACTTCTTGAGCTGTATGCTGAAGAAGCAATCACTCTTCCTAAAATTTAGCTTTTAGCTACTCTAGAACTGTTTGTCATAGTGTCAAAAAAGAGGGAAAAATGGCATCCTAAATACCCAGTACTGGAAGTTTGAATGAAATAAATTGTGAATTATTAAGTAGCCATGAAATTGGATGTTGCCAAAATGTATTTCATGGTGTAGGAATCTGTTTGTGATACATCAAGAGAAAATTCAGGCCATAGAATTCCTAGTAGAGCGAAGCAGATTCCAACTTAAACATGTGTACTTATCTTACAAATGACATATAAATCTGAATATACACACACAGGAAAATTGCCATAAAGTTAAAAATAGATTAAATAGATTAATAAGGATGTGCTACAAATGATACGATTACATATAACTTACACTTTTTAGCTTTTGTATATGCTTATTCTATACTTTCCAAGGAAAAATTTCTAAGTTTTTTCTTTTTTTTATTATTGTTTATTATTATTAGTTACATTTTATTAACTCTGTATCCCAGCTGTATCCCGCTCCTTTATTCCCTCCCAATCCCACCCTCCCTCCCTGAGCTTCTCCCTGCCCCTTTCCAAGTCCATGGATTGGGGTGGACCTCCTACCCTTTCGTCTGGCCCTGTTTTATCAGGTATCTTCAGGACTGGCTGCAAAGTCCTCCTCTGTGGCCTAGCAGGACTGCTCCTCCCTTAGGGAGTGGGGAGGTCAAAGAGCCTGCCATTGAGTTCCTGTCAGAGATAGTCCCTGTTCCTCTTACTATGGGAAACCAATTGGTTATTGAGCTACTACGAGCTTCGTCGGAGCAAAGGTTCTAGGTTATATCCATACATGGTCTTTGGTTGGAGAAACAGTTTCAGAAAAAAAAACCTGTGCCCAGATATATTTGGTCCTTGTGGGGCTCCTATCTTTTCCACGTCATACCAACTCTCCTGCCGAAGGTTTGGTTATGAGTCTTAGTATCTGTTTTGAAACGCTGCTTGGTAGAGTCTTTCAGATGCCTTCTGCAGTAGACTCCTGTCATACGTCCAATGCACATCTCATTTGTCTTTCCAAGTGAGGATTGATCATCTTACCCCGTGTCTGCTTTCTTGTTTATCTTCTTTAGGTGTATAGACTTCATTATGTTTATCATATCTTGTAGGTCTATATAAGCGAGTATATACCATGTTTGTCTTTCTCCTTTTGGGATACTTCACTCAGAATGATCTTTTCTAGATCCCACCATTTGCCTGCAAATTTCATGATTTCCTCATTTTTGATTGCTGAGTAATATTCCATTGTGTAAAAATACCACAATTTCTGTATCCATTCCTCCGTTGATGGACATCTGGGTTGTTTCCAGGTTCTGGCTATTACAAGTAAAGCTGCTACAAACATGGTTGAGCAAATGTCCTTGTTGTGTACTTGAGCAAATTTTGGGTATATACCTAGCAGTGGTATATCTGGATCTTGAGGAAGCGTTATTCCCAATTGAATAAGCGTCAGATTGACTTCCAAAGTGGTTGTACTAGTGTACATTCCCACCAGCAATGGAGGAGGGTTCCCCTTTCTCCACAACCTCTCCAGCATGTGTTGTCCCTTGAGTTTTTCATCTTGGCTATTCTAATGGGTGTAAGGTGAAATCTCAGGGTCATTTTGATTTGCATTTCCCTAATGGCTAATGAGGTTGAGCATTTCTTTAAGTGTTTCTCAGCCATTTGCTATTCCTCTGTCGAGAATTCTCTGTTTAGCTCTGTTCCCCATTTTTTAAATTGGATTACTTGGTTTGTTGCTTTTCAGCTTCTTTAGTTCTTTATATATACTGGATATTAGCCCTCTGTCAGATAAAGGGTTGGTGAAGATTCTTTCCCAATCTGTAGGCAGACATTTTGTTTTGATGACAGTGTCCTTTGCTTTACAGAAGCTTTTCAGTTTCATGAGGTCCCAGTTATTGATTGTTGCTCTTAGAGCCTGTGCTTTTGGTATTCTGTTCAGGAAGTTGTCTCCTGTGCCAATGAGATCAAGACTCTTCCCCACTTTTTAATCTAGCACGCTTAGTGTGTCTGGTTTTATGTTGAGGTATTTGACCAACTTGGACTTTAGTTTTGTGCAGGGTGATAAATATGGATCTATTTGCATTTTTCTATATATAGATATCCAGTTAGTCCAGCACCATTTGTTGAAGATGCTCTCTTTTTTCCATTGTTTGGTTTTGGCTTCTTTGTCAATAACCAAGTATCAGTAAGTATGTGAGTTTATTTCTGGGTCTTCTACTCAAAACCATTGATCCATCATTCTGTCTCTATGCCATTATCATGCAGTTTTTATTACTATTGCTTTGTACAACACCTTGAGATCAGGGATGGAGATACCTCCAGACAATCTGTTGTACAGAATTGTTTCAGGAATTCTGGGCCTTTTGTTTTTCCATATGAAATTGAGAATTGTTCTTTCAAGTTCTATAAAAAGTGTGTTGGTGTTTTGATGTGAATTGCATTGAATCAGTACATTGCTTTTGGCAGGATGGCCATTTTCAATATGTTTATCCTAACGATCCATGAGCATGGGAGATCTTTCCATCTTCGTATATCTTCTTCAATTTCTTTCTTCAGAGACATGAATTTTTTTTTTTTTTTTTTCCTACAAGTCTTTGACGTGCTTGGTTAAAGTCACACCCAGGTACTTTATGTTATAAATAGCTATTATGAAGGGTGTTGTTTCCGTAATCTCCTTCTCAGCCCTTTTGTTTTTGGTATACAGTAGGGTTTCTGATTTTTTGAGTCAATTTTGTATTCAGACACTTTACTGAAGGTGTGTAATAGGTAAAGGAGTTCTATGGTTGAATTTTTGGGTTTGCTCATATAGAGTATCATATTATCTGCATATAGTGATACTTTGACTTCTTCCTTTCTGATTTGTATCCCCTTGATCTCCTTTAATTTTTCTATTGCTCTAGCTAGGACTTCAAGTACTTTGTTGAAGAGGTATGGAAAGAGTGGTCAGCTTCGCCTTGTCCCTGATTTCAGTGGGATTGCTTTAAGTTTCTCTCCATTTAGTTTGATGCAGTCTATAGGCTTGCTGTATGTTGTCTTTATTATGTTTAGGTTTGTGCCTTCTTTCCCTGATCTCACCAAGATTTTAAACATGAATGGGTATTGGATTTTGTCACATGCTTTTTCAGCATCTAAGGAGTTGATCTTGTTTTTTTTTTTTCCCCTCAGTTTGTTTATATGGTAGATTATATTGATGGATTTCCATATATTGAGCAACCCCTGCATGCCTAGGAAAGCCTATTTGCTCATGTTGGATGATATCTTTGAAGTGTTCTTGCATTCAGTTTGTCAGTATTTTATTCAGTATTTTTGCACTGATGTTCATAAGAGAGATAGATTTGAAGTTCTCTTTTTCTGTTGGGTCTTTGTGGCGTTTAGGTATCAAGGTAACTGTGGATTTATAGAATGAGTTTGGTAATATTCCTTCTGTTCCTATTTTGTGGAATAGTTTGGAAAGAACTGGAGTTAGCTCTTCTTTGTAAGTCTTGTAGAATTCTGCGCTTAAACCATGTAGCCTTGGGCTTTTTTTTGGGGGAGGGGGTAGGAGACTTTAAATGCCTGCTTCCATTTCCTTGAGGGATATAGGACTATTAAATTTATGTACCTGATCTTGTTTTACCTTTGCTAAATGGAATCTATGAAGAAAATTGTCGGTTTCATTTAGATTTTCAAATTTTGTGGCATAAAGTTTTTTTGTAGTAAGACCTAATGATTGTTTGGATTTCCTCAGTGTTTATTGTTATATCCCCCCCTTTTTTTTTCTGATTCCCCTGATTCAGATAGTTTTTTTTCTCTGACTTTTAGTTAGTTTGGCAAAGGGTTTGTCTGTCTTTTTTTTTTTTTTTTCCTCAAAAGAGCCTCTTGGTTTCATTGATTCTTTGAATTGTGTTCTTTGTTTCTAATTTATTGATTTTAGCTCTAAGTTTGATTATTTCCAATCTTCTACTCTTCTTGGGTGTGTCTGCTTCTTTTTCTAGGGCTTTTATGTGTGCTGTTAAGTTGCTTGTATGAGATGTCTCAAACTTCTGTTTGGAGCCACTAAGTGCTATGAACTTTCCTCTTAGCACTGCTTTCATTGTGTCCCATCAGTTTGGGTAAGTTGTGCCTTCATTTTCATTGAATTTTAGGCAGTCTCTAATTTCTTGTTTTCATTTCTTCCCTGACCAAGTTGTCACTGAGTAGAGAGTTGTTTAGTTTTTCTGGGTTTAGTAGACTGTATTGACACCTGTGTCCCATTAGAGTCCTCATGATATCTGTTCAGGCCCTTCTGGCTTCTATAGTTTCTGTTGAGATGTCTGGCGCTATT
The DNA here is from genome assembly GCF_907164565.1 of Psammomys obesus. Taxonomy (NCBI): domain Eukaryota; kingdom Metazoa; phylum Chordata; class Mammalia; order Rodentia; family Muridae; genus Psammomys; species Psammomys obesus. The sequence goes on along the minus strand of NW_026594184.1, from coordinate 1,144,341 downwards.
CTGATAGGTCTTCCTTTATTTGTTACTTGGCCCCTTTCCCTTGCTGCTTTTAATATTTTTTTCTTTGTTCTGTAGTTTTAGTGTTTTGACTGTTATGTGACATGAAGAGTTTCTTTTCTGGTCTAGTCTATTCGGTGTTCTGTAGGCATCCTGTATGTTTATGGACATCTCTTTCTTTAAGTTAGAAAAATATTATTCTATGATTTTCTTGAAAATATTTTCTGGTCCTTGGAGCCAGGAATCTTCTTTTTCATCTATTTCTATTATTCTTAGATTTCTTCTTTTCATATTGTCCTTGATTTCTTGTGTTTGAAACTTTTCTGAATTTACTTTTTCTTTGACAGATGTATCAGTTTCTGCAATTGTACCTTCATCACGTGAGATTCTTTCTTCTATGTCTTGTATTCTGTTGGTAATGCTTACCTTTGTGGTTGCTGATCTTTTCTCTAAGTTCTCCAGCTCCAGGGTTTTCTCTGTTTGTGTTTTCTTTATTGATTCTTATTCTGCTTTCATATCTGGCACCATTTCCTTCATCTGTTTGTATGTAGATTACTGTTTTTCTATGATGGCCTGTATTTTTTGTTCATTGAACAAAAAACAAACAAGTATATGCCACTACTTGTGTCTCTACTGGTTCCTCTAATTCTTTGGTTGTATTTGCCTGTATTTCTTTGAGTTCTTTGTTCGTTTCCTGTTTATTTTCAACTAATAACTTGATAAGCATAGATTTTAGTTCATTTTCCATTTTTTCTGATACATTATCATATCCTGTGATTTGGAGGTTGCTGGTGAAGCCACAATGTCCTCATTTTTGTTGGATATTTTCTTATGCTGATCTCTGGCCATCTGCTTATCTGTTACCTTTGCTGTTTGTTCCTGGTGCCTGTACTTCAGGCTGAGTCAGTCTGTCTCTGGTGTCTGGAGTATTTTTCAGGAAGATGAGAGAGGTCCACCGGTTTGAGATTGTATGTTGGTTTTTCAGCTCTTGCTAAGGTAGGAGGGTTACAGGCACATGTATGCAAGCACAGGCATGTATGTGGAAGCATGCCTTGAGGGACGGGGTATTAGCATGGGTAGATGCCTGGAAGGGTAGATCTTAAGCACTAGGAAGGGCTGGTGGGTACTGCATTGTTTGTGGGCCTGCATATGTAGGTTCCCTGAATACCTCAGTGGCCTACAGGCCTCTTGTACTATCCTCCTGGTATTCTGATCTGTCTGGGCTCCAGGAATTGTTTGCCTGGAATTCACTCGTAGACCCTTAGAACAGGGACTTCAATGTTCAGAACACTGTCCCAAGGATTCTTATGTTGCCCACATTGGGTGTTTGGGTGGAAGGGATCCCATGTATGCCTGGTAGAATAGAGGGACCCTGGATCTGGGGCTCAGCATGCACCCACTTCAAGTTGCACTCACTTACTCTTTGGCCTAATTTGGAAAGCACTGGGTTTCCCCGTTCTCTTCTCTTAGATTTGGGCCCGCAGGGCAAATGAAAGTGTAGGAGATTCAACAGCTCAGTGGTGTCCATTGTTTGGCCACCGGGCAGGGAGGCCTGTACTTGGTGTAGCTGCCTCGACAGTCTCAGTCACTGAGCATGGAGGCTCTTGCGCAGGCCAGCAGTTTCCCCACTGCAGCTGCAGCCTTGGGAGGCCTGCCTGTGCTGTTTCTGTCACTGAGCAGTGGAGGTTCTTGCTTGGGGCAACTACTGCTGCCTCTGCTGAACAGGGAGGCCTGCGCTTGGGGCAAGGAGAAGTGCAGGTAGGTTGAATATTTGCTGTCAGTCCCTGGAGATGTCCACGGGTGACCTAGATCCAAACTTTATTAGCTCACAGGTTGTTCCCTATTGCTCAGGAAGCCTCAGTGTTGATGTTCTGGCTTCAGCTGCCCCTCCATTCACCAACTTCAGAGTTTTGGATCCTATGCCCCTCAGATACGGTGTGTGCTGGTCACAGCCATCTTGGACTTCCATTCTTTATTTCTTAATTTTGTAAATGTATTTTAAAATAGTTGTTATTCCTTTTCTATCTCTATTGCCATTGCCTTAGTTTGGGGTGTGCTTACCGTAGCACAAATGCATCATTTGTAGCCTGGATTTCTGCTGCCTCTAACCAGCTCTCTTCCATCTGTTTTATGTATAAAGGGTTTTTAAAAATAAATCACAGATCTGATACTATTCAGCCTCTATATAAATACTTCAGAGGCTGCCCACCATCCTTAGGATAACATCCAAATTTCTTTAGGCTGGCTCATGAAAGTGTTGCAAATCAGTTCCACTCACAGTAATTTTTCTTCCTATAACTTATTTTTTGGGGCGAGGATTGTAGGCCACTATCAGGCAGATGTGGATTATATAGGCTAAATATTGTTATAACACATAAACTACTGGTATTTTAGCCTCAGAACAACATATTAAATACATTCAGTAATTATTACTACTTTAAGCTGAGTGTGGCAGCAACAGAATTATGTGAGTTTGAGGAGCGCCTGATTGACATAGTAAGTCCCAGGCCAGCTGGAGCTACACAGCAAAACCCTGTCTCAGAAAAAAGAAATAACTATTTTACAGATGGAGAAGCCTAATTTAAATAAGAGATAGAAGAAAAGTTATTATAAGGAACTTTGTTAAGATACATTAACTCCCTGCAGTGGTTAGTCCTTTGTATTATTCTGAAATACCTGTTAATCTTTGTCACTTTACATAGACTTCCTATATTCCCTTGGACAAGTTATATGTGATCATAGCAATGGTTTGCATTGTGTTAATGTATAGAAATCTTTCCTTACTCACACAACACTTCTTACAAAGGAGGTGGAATAGCTCTAGTTTCTCTGTGTTTCTTTCTGACATGTAAGTCTTTGTCTTTGGGAACAGGAATGCCATCAAAAGCTAGGGAAAATCATGATAAGACTGCGTGTACAAAAGGCAGTGTTTGTCGTGGGGGCCAGTGTCACTGGTTACTGTATTTTTAATGCCATACAAATGCATTTTTCAGTGATCTATCCCCAGGGAAGATGTTGGTTGAATGCTACAGTTAATCCTATTTACATAATATAGCCCATGCATGCACTATATTCTTGTGTTAAGTGATCTTAGACATTTGTATGGGGATTACCATAACAACATACAATTGCATGAATATCAAATTTTTCTCTCCAAAAGTATATTGGTAGTCATATAGTCACTTAGTATCCTGCAGCATGATTTCTCCTTAATTTTCCTTACAAATAATAACCATTGTGCAAAAATGGATGATCTTTAGAGGACAGAAGTTATGAGCACAAATCATCTGGGATTGAAATAATATCACTTTGCATAGACTATGATATTCTTTTAAGCTTATTAGTTTTACAATTAATATGCCTATATACTAATAAAACAATCTGTAATTCTCCACTTCAACATTGAAATTACAGTTAATGTTTCAAATTATTCAGCGAATTTTTGCAGGCTTATTATGTGGCATTACTGTGCTAGGCTCTGCAGAAGATACTCATAAATACTCACTTTGATACCTTTAGAGGTTAGTGTGTGTGTGTGTATGTGTGTGTGTGTGTGTGTGTGTGTGTGTGAGAGAGAGAGAGAGAGAGAGAGAGAGAGAGAGAGAATTCTTAAATGCATGCCCATCATCTAAATGAAAATTTACCCAGCTGAAAATTGGGCTGTGTGCCCGAAAGGCTTTATTTTTCTTTCCCACTTTCTTCCCTCTGTGGGATAGCTAGGCATAAGTAAGCTACCAGATAGGTGGTAAGCAAACTTGTCTGTTTGTAAACAGTAGTACCCAAGACAGGGTAGGATTCTGTGGCTCCAGCCCAGCTCAAGCTTGCCGGTGCTGTGAGAGAATTATGATTATGTTAGCTTTTCCAGGGTTTCTGTCTCTGCTGTAGAGATTTGGCAGACACCTCAGACAAATTTTGTATCTCTTAAATCTTCCTCAAGCAAGACTTGGCCCTTAGATTTATATATACATTAAAAGTAAAGTGTTTACCAGTTTGACATTTTTGAAGATCAAAACAGACTCAGTTGTTTTTTTTTTTTTTTTTTTTTTTGTCTTTTTTCAGTTCAGTAAGCCACCTTAGTTTAGTCCAAAGAAAAAGCTAAGTGCTTTGTACTAACTCTTAAGAGACAGCCTCAATGTTGACTTTTCAGAAGTGGCTAATGATCATATACCTGAAGATTTATATTCCAGTATTCAGCTGAATATTTTTTTTATTTCTTGTCTACAAACTATGATGTTTTGCTACTCTTAACTTTCTGTTTTTAAACTTTACTGATAACAACATAAAATATTGTAAAATTGAGACAGTGATATGCACTGGTGATATATGATGAACATAGTTTTTTTAAGCTTTTTTCCCCTTCTATTTGTGATGTTTTCTGTAGTGTCCTCTTAAAAAAATAGTGTTCCTTGGCATAATAATGATAGGTGAGAATAAAAATTGGAGAACATTTGATGACTATCCATTAACAGGGCTGGTCGAAAGGCATCTGTACGCAGAGCGCAAATGAAAGTTTGGCTGTAACTCAGAGGAACTGAAGCATTATATGGAGAATGTTATATAAACAATATTGCTTCAGTGGTGCACTGGGAAAAACAAAGATGGAGAACTCCCTGGTAAGGCCCCTTCTCATCTGTTCCAGCTGCTCTTTTTAGCAACAACAACTGCTAGTAAGAATTTCCTGGGATAGAAACAAACCCACAACAAGATCTCATGATATGTCCTCCTACTGTTTCTTCTTCAGTTGTGTCCTCAGACACACTTCACTAATATTACATTTGTCACATATTATTTTAATTTTCCCCTTTCAGGAGATGCCAGGGGCAGTGGAATAAATGTGTCATGAAAGCAGAAAGGGGACTATTTGGGGATCTTAGGAAGGGGACTGGCAATAAAGTGGGGGAGAAGACAGCTAAAGAGTAAAGAAGAGCAAAGTATACTATTATATATGTATGAAAATGCCACCATAATACCGATTTCTTTCTCTGCTAACCAAACATTTATTTTTAAAAAATATACTGAATTTGAAATCAAGGAACTTACAGTTGGTCACTTATAAAGGTCTGGACTTCATGCTGAGTACTGGAAATATAATATGGAATTATATATATATATATTCTGCCCAGCTTATTGAGCTCAAAGTATAAGAGTGGAGACAGAACTCAAAACAGTGGTTATATTTAATATTTATAGGGTACTCATAAGGAGAGGTATACAGGAGGCTTCCTAGAAACACAGTGAAAGGAATTACTGCTGGGTATGGGCAACCAGTAGATCAAAGCTTTGACTTTACTGGTTCACAAAGAATGAATAAGAGTTGCCTGTATTCTAGGTAGACAAAGAAATGGCTAGTGAGTCTTAGCAGGATGACCAACACATGAAAAGAAGTTTGGAAAACCTAGAGAGTTGCAGCACAGTTCTGATGTTGTATGTAATCTACTAGGAACATGACAGAGGGCTACATAATAGGAATTTGGACAGGTTATCCTGTGGCAAGTTAATAAGGGAAATTGCTTGCTACTAAGTGTGATCTCATAGGTGACCTCACAGGGGTAATGCAGCACAGTTTTAAGTAGGGGAGTAACATGACTGGATTAGAGGATAGAAAGGAGAAAGTCCACATTGTAATTTGGGAGTTTAAAAGAGGTGTTATCATAATCACTTATCTCTGTCCATCAATGCTGCCTCCATTAAGCTTTCTTTTAATACACAGAGAATAATATTGTTGCCTTATATATACATGACATACGTTCCTGTACCCCTTCATATATCACTCAGTTGAATATTCAGGTTTTCTACCACAAATCCGTGATTTTTCCAGAAATTTAGGTTTGATTATCACAAACAAAATCAGTTTCAGAGCCCAGCAGCTTCATTTAAAAAACATTATGTGAATCTTATTTATTGCTTGTTGAGCCAGCAAGACTGAAGCAAGTTGAGGGCACAGGGAGGGAAAGGGACATAGGCTGAATATGTGTAAAGGAAAAGGTGGCCTGAAAAGTGACTAGTGTCCACAATGCTGGAAACAAATATGGGCCATGTGAAGATCTGGGAAGTAGAAGTACCAGAAGTATATAGATAAAACTCAAGTGTATTTTGAAGGTGCATTTGCCTAAACAGTTGTACTATTTAGCTAATCAGTTTTAGTTAATTTTCTTTCCCTGACTCAGAAATCATAAATAGCTTCCTTAGGAGGAAGGCCAATTTTTTTTTTTTGCCTGGCATTCTCTGAAATTTGGCTCCAGCATGTTTCTAATATTTATACTTCTCTCTTAACAGAACTCTGCTCCAGCCAGTTATCCTTTCAGACACCACTTTGACATTCCTTCATCTATATTGTTAGCTTGCTTAGGGCAGTGACTAATGTTTTAAAAAATACTGAGTCAGCTGGGTGCAGTGGTTCACTCCTCTAATCCCAGCACTCTGGGAGACAGAGGCAGGAAGATTGCTGTGAGTTCAAGGCCAGCCCTGTCTACAAAACAAGTCTAGGACAGCCAAGTCTACACAGAGAAACCCTATCTCAAAAAAAACGCAACCAACCAACCGACCGACCAACCAACCAACAAAACAAACAACAACAACAACCACACACACACACACACACACACACACACACACACACACACACACACA
>NW_026594184.1:1045055-1137704 GCF_907164565.1 Psammomys obesus | reverse complement strand
ACACACACACACACACACACACACACACACACACACACACACACACAAGAGTTCCTTCCAGCTTCTAATATAGTGTCTTGAATATAATAGTACATCCATGGTCTTTCTATTGCTTGATGATTGTTATTCTCCTACCTTCCTCCATTGTTTCACTATCTACCACCACAGGTCTCACTGAAAATGGTAAAGGAAACAGGCAAGTGGCATATATCTGTGGTTTTGGCATCTGGGAGACTGAGGTATAATGATGGCCATGATTTTTTTAAATTTAATTTTATTTGTATATATATTATTACAATTGATTCATTTTGTGTTTCTGCTGCAGCCCCCTCTCTATTCTTCTCCCAGTCCCACCCACCCTCCCTTCTTTCTCCCTATGCCCTTTCCCTAGTGTCCTGATAGGGGAGGCCATCCTTCCCTTCTAAAAATATGGAATGCTTCACGAATTTGTGTGTCATCCTTGTGCAGGGGTCAGGCTAATCTTCTCTGTATCGTTCCAATTTTAGTATATGTGCTGCCAAAACGAGTACAGTGGCCATGATTTTGAGGCCATCCTTGGTTGTATAGTGAGTTCTATGGCCAGCTTGGTATGCATAATGAAATACTGTCTAAAATGAACGAATCAGCCAACTAATAAATGCATGAATAAAAATTTTAAAATGACAACTGAGATACTAAATGAAGGGATCATTGCTCCACAAACTGCCTTTTTAACTTTGTGGTGTGTATGTGTGTGTGTGTCTTTGTGTGTGTTATACCTGAGTGTTTATACTGGTAAGAATGCTTATTTGCTTCTGTGGAGGCCAGAAGAGGATGCCAGTTGTCCTCTTTTATCACACTCTGCCTTATTATTTTGAGGCAGGCTCTGTCCCTTAACTTGGAATTCACATTTTTAAGCTAGTCTTACATGCAGAAAGCCTCAATGAGCCTCCTACTTTTGCCCCACTCCCAAAGATATGGCCTCTGACAAAATCTATCTTTCCAATCTTTTAAGCAGCTTTAAATATGGAAAAAAATTGTCATATAACAAGTGTTATATACTATTAATTCAGAATCTCTAATTTTTCCCTAAGTGCCTTACGCTCTTTCTTCTGGAAATTTGAGGTTTAATAACCTCCAATGCTTTTTATCCTTAAGCTCTAATTATAAAAAATATTAAATGTAAGAGAAAAGTTGAAAAAAAAAACTATATAGTGAGAACTAGATACTAATTAGTCATGTTATATATATTTTTTTGAATTTATAGTTTGTTTTTTTTTGTGTGTGTGTTCCACTGTATATGTGTGGTCAAAGGATAACTTGTGGGAGACTGGTTCCTCCTTCCACCCTGTGGATTCCAGAGATTGGTATCAGGTTATCAGGTTTGGTAGCAAGTGCCGTTATTTGCTTCGCCATCTTGCCAGTGCCTGCATTTCATTACCTGTATTATCACCTACCCAGCCTCTTATGCCTTTCAAACTAAGTTTTGATATCAGTACAATTTTTCCAAGTTTTTCAGTGTTCATATCATTAGCTACATAAAGAAATTTTTTTTGTGGTCTGAAATGAGTAAAACCCTTAAATTATAGCTGCATTTGCTATATGTTGCCAAAACTCTAATTGACCTGGGTGTCTTAGATTTGCTTTTCAATGGAATATATATCTCTTTGATTAATTTTGAGATGTTCCCCTGTTTCATCTAGCATAGTGCCAAGCACATAGTCCATAAATACCACTTCATGCTGTGGAGCAGAGACAGAGCTAGGCCAGGGCAAGAAATACTAAGAATATACCAAGGAAGGGAGGGAGAAAAGAAGTATATAAAAATGCCCCAGTTGAATGGGAGGTATTCATTCAGGACTTGATGTGTTCTGGAACAAAGGCTGCTAAAGTTCACCAAGTAGTCTCAGCAGTACCTCTATTCTCTCAGCTCTCTCATTAGATGCAGTGGTTCTAGGAAACTCAAGACAATTGTTCCTTAGTGTAGCAATGGTTTGTCTCCTTGTTGTTAAATACCACCAATTAATACATTAATTTTGCTGTCATTTATCATCTGATGCAACTTAATTCTGGAGGCTGTGGGCACCAGAGCTCCATAACCCTGGTTTCCTTTTTACAAAAATTTATTTTATTTTATTAATTACAGTTTATTCACTTTGTATCCCAGCTATAGTCCCCTTCACCAACCCCTCCCAATCCCACCCTCCTTACCTCTTCTTCTCCTATGCTCCTCCCTCAGTCCAATAATAGGGGAGGTCTTCCTCCCCTTCCATCTGACCATAGCCTATCAGGTCTCATCAGCACTGGCTTCTTTGCTTTTTTTAAAGCAGTTTCTATTTTGCTGTGTCACTTAAGATACAAAGAGAATACTAATCTGCTTTTATTGAATAGTAATTTTGTGCCAAGTATTGTGCTAGCTGCTGTCACATCAATGACACTTTATAAAAATCTGACAACACCCTTCTTTGTCCATTTGCTAGAACAAAGAAAAAACCTTGAGACTTAGAACAGTCAGTTCCACAAGTCAGAATTCTGTTCAAGTCTGTTCAAGTCTGTCTGCCTGGAAAGCCTAATAGTCCCAAGTATTACACTATATTATCTGATGACATTTTAAATTAATAACAATTAACAAACAACAACAGCAACAGCAAAACAAGGGACCAGAGAGATGGCTTAATGGGTGTAGGTATTTTCTGCCAGTCTTGATGAGCTGGCTGAGTTCAGTTCCCGGAACCCACAATGTAGAATGAGAAAGCCAACTTCCTCTGATCCCTATATGTGCCATGATATTTATGTTCATATTCACATGTACACATACACATACACACTCAGACAGACAATAAGTAAAGATTTAAAAAGACAAATGCAAATACAAGGAAGTCCACATTTACTCAATGGGCTTAGCATATGATTTATTCATTACACAATTTCAGTTGTATGATTGATTTAGGAAGTGTATCCTAATCACTGAAATGTTAGTATAGTAATTGATTCTGGCTGCTAGTGTTCAAATCTCAATTTTATCATAGTAGTTGAGTGAATAAGCAGTCATTTAACATAAGTTGGCCAGTTTTATTGATTACAATTATACATAATACATTACAAAATGTAAACAACACAGTATTGTGGGGACTGCCTAATGTAATTGTGTGAAATACTGTGCCATGTCTGGCATACAATTATTGATCACCGTATTTTAGGTTAATCTCCTCTTTAATATTTTTGTGATGTCAAGACTGCACACCTATAACTTTCACTTGAGGAACACAAAGTGTTCATAAAATATTTTTGCAAGCAGGTATCTTAAAAAAATCTGTTAAGGTGGGTTCTTCTTTTGAGTCTGGACAAGATCAGCTACAAACTCTCATGTAAAATAGATTTCAAAGTAAGCTAGAGATGTAACTCATAAGTGAGTTGTGGTCAGTGTGGGAACTGAGGAAGTATTGATGGGTTATGTAGCTTAATGTTCTTGTGGGACTCCCATGAGTTAGAAGATATCTCTGACTCTTTTGCCTGCTCCTGGGACTCTTTTTTTTTTCCTACTGGGTTGCTTCATCCAGCCTTGATATAAGGGTTGTGCTTAGGCTTATTGTAACTTGTTAGGCCTTGTTTGGTGGATATCCCTGGGAGGCCTGCTCTTTTCTGAAGTGAAAGGGAGGAGGATTGGATTTGGGGGAGTTGGACGGGGAAGGAGAAGAGAGGAGCTACTGGGACGTAATGTATGAGAAAAGAATAAGAGAGTTGGAGGAGGGGTTGATGAGTGAGTGTCTCTGCTTCTTAGCTGTCAGAGCCAAATTGTGATGTCATTTAGTTTTCTCGCTAGACTAATTTTTGCAGTTGGCAACAAGTATTTGGTTTGGGATATTGGCAATCTCAGCACAGCCATTTCAAAACAAGCAAGGTGAGGGTAAGAGAACAGAAGTGACTTGAGCAAGGGCAAACAGGAAGAAAGTAAATAAAGTAGCATAGTTCAGTCTCCTGATTTTCTTTCTTTTTTTTTCTTTTCTTCCTTGTGGAGCTTTCAAGCAAGTAAGTACACTTAAGGTGTGCTCTTTACAGAAACTTGAACTGTTAGTTCTATCAGGTTTTGGCGAACTGTGATTAATTCAGAAAACATGAAACATTTTGTTCAAATAAGTTTATTTATTTATTTTTACTTCTGTTCCACTCTTAACATTTGTATCTTAAGCTTCACCAAATTCATTTTGTTGCTTCCTCTGGAACTTCATGATTTGGTTCTTGAGTCTTTGAAATCTTCCACTGGGACGTTTGTTTTTGACATATATACCTGGAATCCCAAATGGCTAATGACCCTATTTCATTCTACCAGTCAGTCTTGGGAAAGCTCAAGGATGTAATTTGTGCTTAGGTTTTAAAAATTGAAGTGAGGATAGTATAACCATTGCAGTAGTTTCTGGTATTTCTTTTCATCAGGAAGCTTTGATTTTCTGTTCTTGGTCATGTGGAATGAATGTGCCCCTCCCCAACCCTCACAACTCATTGCCTTTTGGAATACTTTGTCAGTCCTTATATTTTGGATAGGGTCCTTATATTTTGGCTGAAGACAAAAGAAATTATTTCCCAGTCCTTTCCCTTTTACTTTGTGTGGTACTTTTGAGGAACTTGAGGGATTTGAACTTCAAACTTGAGTTTGTGGAAGTTCTTTATGGTGCCCAAAGGTGGAATACCCTGATTCTGAAATACAGCCATTATTTTGTTTTTACTGTGCCCAATTTAAAGCTTCAGCAAATCCCCTCTGTAGACCAGCAGTTGGGCTGTCACCTTTCTTTGCTGCCAGCCAGGCCAGAGGTAAGGTTGTGGTGGGAGGCTTGCAGCTTGGAGGTCCCTGGAGATCTGTGCTCAAAAATGCTTGGTTTTCTGTGCTCAACATGCTTGTTTTTCTGCATGCCAGGGGAATCAAGCTCTGGAGTTAGGACCTCCAGCACCTTTGCAAGCTCTTCTTTATTCACATAACAGATGGAAGTCTATGTTGCACCTTTGGTTATAACAAGTATCATTCACAATGCTTCAAAAGTGAAGCAGAAGAGATTTGTCACGGCCCAGCAAGTGTGTGATTAGAAAGAAAGCCCACAGCTGGGCAAGATGCCACATGCCTGTAATCACAACACTCAGGGAGGCAAAGGCAGGTGGATTGTTGTGAATTCTAGGCCAGCCTGGTCTGCAGAGTGAGTCCAGGACAGCCAAAGCTACACAAAGAAACCCTGTCTTGGAAAAAAAAAAAAGGAAGCCCACTTATTCTCTCCTATTCTCAGCCTACTGTCCAGTTTTCTCTCTCGTGTCTTCTAGCTTCTTTTTCCTTTCTCCCTTAAATAGTCCTTTTGGTCTTAGGTATTAGGCAGGTAACCTTTTGTGTTTCATATTATCTAGTTTTAAAATAGATTTAAAATAGATTTCAGATAAATTATTTAACTTGCATTTTCAGCAAAGGCAGTGGTATTTGAAAGAATAATTAGAAACTTTCTTTCTTAATGCATTATTTGGTCTAAGCACTTGTTTGAAGTCACAGATGGTACTGGAGGAGGCCAAGTTGAGCTGACATCTGATATTTCTTCTACTTTTTTTTTTTTTGGCTGTTTCACATTTTTCTCATGTGGACAGACACACACTTGGATAACTACCATACAGATGGAAATCAGGACATGTGGGATTTGGCTGAACCAGAGGTCCCCAAACATTGCCTGGATCATTTAGTACCCCAGGTGTGGCCACCCCAGGACTTCATGTGCTAAAATTGTGTCCCAGTATAAGCCAGCTGGTCACTGTATATATAGTATCAAGGCAACTTGGAGCCTTAGAAAGCATGACTTTGGATTTTTACCTTATGGATGTACACTTAATCAACTCAAATCTTTCCTCCATACTAAGCATAGAAGATCAGCCAGAAAAATAGAAAGATTTAACAAAAGGAGATGTTTATTTTTAAATAGCATTCTAGATGGGACATAAACTCAGATCCTATAAAGGAAAATGGACAAACTTTCTAGAAAGGCAAGAGAGAATTAGGGATCTCCACTTTCTTTGCCAAACTTCTGATATACTATGGGTTACATTTTAAAACATGTCTTTTGAAAAAAATCCATCTCTGGGACTTCTAAGAACAAACAATGACTCTAATTTTAAAATTTGAAGAATTTGAAAAATGCTTTTAAAAATTATATTGGTCCCTTCTTTTTATTTACCTTATGTGAGAGAGGTGCTTCACTTCAGTCATTTAAGTAGGAGCTGGTTCATAGTGCAATAATAATGACCATATACAGTTGCCCATCCCTTTGCAATTTACAGAAGAGCCGTATCCATTATCTCATTAGCTTTGTATGATACTCTTGTGAAGCAAACAGGATATGTACCTTCATCTCCAACTTATAAATAAGGAAGTTTAGGCTCAGAGAAATTATATTCCTTATCGGGTACCACAAAGCTGTAGAAGTAGAATCCAGGTTTCGCTGAAACCCACCCCTAGATATATGTCCCTTCAAGTGTGTCATTTTCTCCATGAGAAATTCCTTCCCTACAGTTTTTATTCAGAGATTATTTAAAAAATCAGTCTAAAGAAGTATGCTTCATTTTAACAGATGAACAAAACCAAGCACTTCCAGATAGTGATTTCTTAAGGTCACTTATCAAATGAGTCGTGCATATTGCCTTGTCTTTTCAGCTCCACTTTAAATTAATTATTTTTAAATTGACTTTTTTTTAGGGTTAAATAGAGGCACAAAAGTTGTATGATTGATTGATTATAGGTGTTGAAGCTGCACCCAGAGAATGGGAGTAGGAAGAAAAAGTTGGTTTAAAATAATTAGCTTCTTGTGTTTTTGTTAAGAGATGTCATGTTCAATAGAATTTAATTTCTTTATACTTCCTTTGCATTCAGCCTTTTAAATATAATTCTTTAGGGAAAGCAGCAAATATTCATTCAGAATGTTGATTTGTTAGGGACATGGGTAGCCAGAGGAAAGAGAAAGTAGAGGGGTGACTTTCTGTAACCTGGAAATGTGGGTGTTATTTTGTTTGAAGCTGCGAGCTAAGGTTTCTTTTAAGACATGCAAATCGTAAAGTTCTGATTTGTCAACTGCATGCTGTTTCTTTAGGCACTGATGTAAGAAATCCCGAACGAATTCTCCAATGAACATACTGCTAATTGCTTCTCCACCTGCTCTCTAGCCTCCCCCACCCCACCCCCTCCACTCTCAATTCAGCCTATAAGTGTCCGTCATTGGAGATGGATGGTGACACATGCAGTAATAGCAATTCATAAAAGGCAGTTCCAGCCCTTGTCTTCAAGGCTCCTGGATTTTCCACTGCCTGCTTTTGTGTAAGTGAAGTGGATGGAAGTGCTACTGGCATCAGAATCCACCTCCCCATGCTCCCGTTGCTAGAGCTCAGTTGCTCGGCTGGAGCTGAGCTTAACAGAAGCATCGGATCTGAGCCAAACTGTGGCTCTGTTTTGGCCCCCCTCATGGGGGGGTGGGTTAGGGATAGTGTATAGCAGGGTCTTAGGGTCTTTTGACTTTTCTTTTTGAGGAGAGAAGAGGGTCAGGAGAAAATAACTCAGGGTAGGATACAACGTGAAACAGTTCCCCGAAGAGTGTCACAATGTTCCTGGTACAATATACAGGTATAGTATGTTTTATTTTCTGTGAAATTTCCCTCTGGTTTCAAAGTGAATTTCTTTCTCTTCTTTTGCTTCCTGTTCCTACTGGACTGAAAGACAAATGGGATTCTGATAAGCTAAACAAGATAGCTGCATAAAACTCGCCTGTCCCTAGCTATGTGTGTGGTAGATTGCTGTGTGAAATCTGGGTTTTCTGTTCAATTGGTAGTTGTGATCCCTTAATTGTGCATGCCTTTCTGCTGTATTCTTGTATTGAATTTCTTAAGCCTTACATCTGCAACTGGTCGTATGTAACAATGCCTACAGTGTTTGTACACAAGACAGTGTTTTGGAAGGAAAAAGCAATTTTTAAACTTTAGTATATTGTTTTTCTCCTGAGTTTTTAAGGTGTTGTATTTGTTAATTGGTTGTATGGATTTTCATGTAGTTAAGAGTGAGGAAACTTCTAATGGGAAGTATTCCAGAAGCACATCTTTTATTCAATTTATTTTCCTTTCAGTATTGAATTTAGGCTGATGAATATCATGTATTATTGTTTATTCTCCTGGTAGAAACAAAAAAGTGCTGAAAACAGCAAGGCTAAAAATGCCATCCCTAAGCCACTGTGTTGTAACTTATCACTGGATCTAAAATGTTCCTTAAGTATGTGTTTAAGCTTTCAGAAAAAAATATTGGTGCATAGTAGTGAATTTCTGGGCACTGGTCAGACACCTCTGCATGTTGTTTTAAAGGCATGTTATACAGCTGTTGGATGAGAAACGACCCTTGCAAATAAGACACTTGGAGAAAGTTTCACTTTTCTGATTGAATGGAACAGAAGCTTATCTTCTCTTGCCACGTGTTTTCCCATAACTTTGGATATCATTTATTGTCAAGGACTTTCATCTCCATTCTTGCTTCATTCTTAAAAGAATGTGCTTCTGAGCTGAAAAGCTAACAGATCATATTCTGTTTTGATGCATGGTTTGACAGTTGATTTCACTCCTCCTTAATTGGGTAGCATGCAGATGATGTGGAGAAAGGAGTGAGTGACAGTATTTCAAGGTTGTATTGAAGAGCATACAGTGAGCCTTGGACCAACAGCTGCTGAACTGAATTGTCTGCAATTAAAGCAACAGCAGGTTTGTGTAGTCTCCTTGCAGCCCATTTCTTTGAATTAATGGCTTTGGTTTCCTTACTGGCTATCACTTGGTTTGTTTCTCTAAGAGTTGGAAAGTTGTATTTTCTAGATGTTTTCTCCTTATACCAGTGCAGGTGTGACTTCTAAAAAGCTGTATCTGTACATTTTAATGTGACAAGTTGCTGAGGTTGTTTTTCTGTGGTTAAATTCAGAGCTGTCTCATTTTTCACTATAAATTCAATAGATATATTATCATAGAAAACATTGTTTTGTTCAATACATAGAGGTTTCTTGTGTGCTGGTAATACCAGTTTAGATGTCTGGCAGTGAAAAATACTGAACTTTGTTATGCTCCTGGAATTACTGTATCTAGAAAGAACTTCTCAGTTTGAATACAGTGTTTACATTAAAAGAAATGGTGACATCCCCTTGCTATCTATCAATTCAAGTGCACACATGAGCAATCTTAAATTCAACCAGGTGGCCTTAATAACTACATTTTATTTGTGTGTTAGTAATGGATACGTTTAATTCTTTAATAGTTTTACTCTAGTAAAGCTATAATTGGAATACAGTTGTTGGGTCACAGTAGATATGTAAAACATTTCAACCATGATCTAATTCATATACTCAGTTTAAGTTCCTATCAGTCTTGTGTGGTAACAGTAGCCATGGTCTATACTTTATAGGTAATAAAACAGACTTAGAGTCTAAGTAGCTAGCCTGAGCCTGAGAATCAGAGTATAAATGTCTTCCACCAACTGAGTGGCAGAGCCCGAATTCATAGGTTAAATCATATGATTTTCAAAATATCTGTGTTTATTTTTTCTCCCTTATACTATATTACCCCTCATAAATTGTGTCCTAGAAAAATTGGACTTCTGCTATTAGTTGTGAAGACTATGTTTAGTTATTTACAGAAACAATATATTCTTTGATAATGTACTAGTGTTTGATGAATTTATATACCAATATGAATGAAAGTAAAAATTTGAAAATGTGAGGAAACTAGTCTAATTTAAAGATTAATGTAAAATATTTTTCCTCTAATATAATAATTTGTTGTACTATTTTGCTTAATGGGTTATGAAATAGTTTTCATAAGTGTGTATGTATCTTAAGATATCCTGGCTATGAATGTGAACTGTTATGTTTTCAGAATTAGAGTACTTTTATACAGATACCAGTAAAAAATATGTAGGCCATTCTCCCATCCTCTTCCCCTTCCTGTTCAGCCCTTCCTCTCTGTGTTCCTTACTCCTTTCTCATCAGTCTTCCCATCTTTTAAAAGTTCCCATTGAAAGTTCTCAAATAGATTTTTCAATTGGCTTGCTTTACTGAAACATCATACTTTGTGTACCATCAAAAATGGGGGTCCTGCTTAAAACTGTGTTAGAAATTCAGCAAATGGAGGTATTCATACTAGTTTTAGCTTTCTGATCATCCTTTTCTTTAAAACCTTTTTAGGATGCCTGGTGGTGGTGGTGCACACTTTTAATCCTAGCTCTCATGGAGGCAGAGGCAGGAGGATCTCTGTGAATTTGAGGCCAACCTGGTCTAAAGAGTGAGTTCCAGGACAGCCAAGGCTACACAGAGAAATCCTGTATCAGAAAGCCAAACAAACAAACAAACAAATAAACAAAAAAACAAATAAAAAAAACCCCAAAACCCTTTCAGGAGACATTATTCCATCAGCTTATTGCAGATCCCATGTACTGGTGAAATGACTGTGTGCTTATGCCACACACAATTTTCTTACTTTTGTTAGTATTCAAAAATGTTATTAAGTCAAGTCATGCACGGTGGCATTTACCTGCAATCCCTGCATTCCAGAGGTAGGGGCAGAGGCTTGAGAGTCACCACAGGTTCGAGGAAGGCCAGCAATGCAGAGTGAGGTTCTTCTTCAAAGACCAACAAAACAACAGTAAAGAAAATGAATCCAAGATAGGACAAATAATGTTATTTGTTCATTCAACTTTTAGAAAAGTTGAATATGAAGATGGTGAATGTCTTTATTGCTTTAGTCACCATGTGTTTACAATTTATCATCATCTAAGATTATGTCTTTTTTTAATTAAATTTTTATTTTTTAGTGTTAGTTACAGATTATTAACTTTGTATCCCAGCTGTAGCTCCCACCCTCATTCCCTCCCAATCCCTCCCTCCCAATCCTATCCTCCCTCCTTTCTCCCTGCCCCTCTCCAAGTCCACTGATAAGGGGGAGGTCCTCTTCCCCTTCCATCTGACCCTAGTTTATTAAGTCTCTTTAGGACTGGCTGCAATGTCCTCCTCTGTGGCCTAGCAAGGCTGCTCTTCCCTCGGGGGAGGGGAGGAGGTCAAAGAGACAGCCATTGAGTTCATGTCAGAAATAGTCCCTGTTCCCATTACTAGGGAACCCACTTGGATAATGAGCTGCCATGGGCTACATCCAAGCAGGAATTCTAGGTTATATCCATACATGGTCCTTGGTTGGACAATCAGTCTCATAAAAGACTCTGTGCACAGATATATGTTGTCCTTGTGGAGCTCCTGTCCTCTCCAGGTCCTACTAAATCCCCTTCTTTCATATGATTCCCTGCACTCTGCCCAAGGTTTGGTTATGAGTCTCAGCATCTGCTTTGATACACTGCTAGGTAGAGTCTTTCAGAGGCCCTCTGTGGTAGGCTCCTGTCCTGTACTTGTTTTCTCCTACTTCTAATGTCCATCCCATTTGTCTTTCTAAGTGAGGATTGATCATATTACCCCGAAGCCTCCTTCTTGTTTAGCTTCTTTAGATATACAGATTTCAGTATGTTTATCCTATCTTATAGGTCTAGTACCCACTTATAAGTGAGTATATACCATGTGTGTCTTTTAGCTTCTGGGATACCTCACTCAGGATGATCTTTTCTACATCCCTGCAAATTTCATGATTTTCTTGTTTTTAATTGCTGACTAGGATTCCATTGTGTAAAAGTACCACAATTTCTATATCCATTCCTAAACTGAGGGACGTCTGGGTTGTTTCCACGTTCTGGCTATTACGAATAAAGCTGCTACAAACATGGTTGAGCAAATGTCCTTGTTGTGTACTTGAGCATCTTTTGGATATATGCCTAGGAGTGGTATAGTTGGATCTTGAGGAAGCAGTATTCCTAATTGTCTGAGAAAGTGCCAGATTGATTTCCAAAGTGGTTGTACAAGTTTACATTCCCACCAACAATGGAGGAGGGTTTCCTTTTCTCCACAACCTCTCCAGCATGTGTTGTCACTTGAGTTTTTGATCTTAGCCATTCTGATGGCTGTAAGGTGAGATCTCAGGGTTGTTGGGATTTGCATTTCCCTGATGACTAATGACTTTGAGAATCTCTTTAAGTGTTTCTCTGCTATTGTATATTCTTCTACAGAGAATTCTCTATTTAGCTCCGTACCCCATTTTTTTTTATTGGATTACTTGATTTGTTGCTGTTTAACTTCTTTAGTTCTTTTATATATTCTGGATATCAGCCCTCTATCATATATAGGGTTGGTGAAGATCCTTTCCCAGTCTGTAGGCTGTCGTTTTGATCTGATGTCAGAGTCTTTTGCTTTAGAAAAGCTTTTCAGTTTCATGAGGTTCCATTTATTGATTGTTGCTTTTAGAGCCTATGCTGTTGGTGTTCTGTTCAGGAGGTTGTCTCCTGTGCCAATGAGTTCTAGGCTGTTCCCTCTTTTTCTTCTAACCGATTTAATGTGTCTGATTTTATGTTGAGGTCTTTGATCTACTTGGACTTTAGTTTTATGCAGGGTGATAAGTATGGATCTATTTTCATTTTTCTGCATGTAGACATCCAGTTGGACCAGCACCATTTGTTGAGGATGCTGTCGTTTTTCCATTGAATGGTTTTGGCTTCTTTGTCAAAAATCAAGTATCCATAGTTGTGTGGGTTTATTTCTAGGTCTTCTATTCTGTTCCATTGATCCACCTTTCTGTTTCAATGCAATACCATGCAGTTTTTATTACTATTGCTCTGTAGTACAGCTTGAGATCAGATGATCTGTTGTTGTACAGGATCATTTTGAAAATTCTGGGTTTTTTGTTTTTTCATAAGAAGTTGAGAATTTTTCTTTCAAGGTCTGTAAAGAATTGTATTGGTATTTTGATGAGACTTGCATTGAATCTGTAGATTGCTTTTGGCAGAATGGCTGTTTTTACTATGTTAATTATGTCTTTAGTGTATATTAAAGTAAAGTAAAATATTACTTTCTCTGTTTAAATGAGGAACATATAAATGAGATTCGATAATTTAAAAAGTAAGGAATTTGGGGGAGTAGGTCAGGATTACAGAACGGAGAGTTGGGAAATCTTAGGCATGTGTTTGGAAAATTTCTTATGTAGTTAGGATCCCTGAACAATACCCCTGTTTTCTACCAGAACACATACTGATTCCTTTATGTGGGAATGAGTCTACGAAATTTAAATGAAAAGGATTTTATTGGGGCCTGTTGGAAGAAATTGCATTTAAAAAAATTGGTTAAGGAAAATGAACCTTGATCTGTATAATGGTCATGTTGCTGCATGGGCCCCAAGAGAAAGGCAGTTTCTGACTTGAGCTGTGCAGTATTATAAGGGTGAGCTGTGTGCTAGATTTCCTCAGTATTCCTGCCAAGGGTATATTAGTCAATTAAGGGGCAGGCCTTGCGTACTCAAGAGGATCACTGAGAATACTTACAAATGTAATTGTTTATTATTTAAAAAAAACTAATATACTCATTAAAAACAATACTCAAGGGCTGGCAAGATGGTTCAGCCGGTGAAAGTGCTTGCCACCAAGCCTGATGCCTTGAGTTTGATCCTTGGGCCTCACATGGCGGAAGGCAAGAACCTATTCCTGCATATATTATTGCAGTCTGTCATCTCATCTCCACATACTCCATGTGGTACATACCCATCCCTTCCAAAAAAGTAAAAATATTTTAAAAGGAATCATAATCAAGGTGTGCTGTTCATGCAGGACAGTATACTACAGATGTTTCTTAGGCTGCTTGTTAAACAGTATTAATGACATCTTTGAGATATTGCACACATGCATTTAAGGGTTACTGTGCATAGTACAGTTAAGTGTGGGTTCTATACCCATCTATACACAAAGATCTAAAATTCACTGGATGCTTAACGTGTATCAGGTCATTGTTTTAAATAAATATCTTGTATGTATGGGACCAGTCATCAACCTTCATAATACTTCCGTTAGGCATATAGCACTATTTCCACTTAAATGTTTAAAAAACAGAGTCACGTATCTTTTTCTTTGTTTCTTTTTTCATTTTTCTTCTTTTGGGTTGCTTGAGGATCTCCATGGGACTCTTTTGGCCAACAACTATTGAGTATAACCCAGCACAGACTTTTTTTTCCCATTTTTTTTTATTCCTCTTTTTTTTAAATTTTTTATTTAACTTTTATTAATTACACTTTATTCATTTTGTATCCCCTCATAAGCCCCTCCCTCCTTCCCTCCCGGTCCCACCTTCCTCCCCCTTTCTGCATGCATGCCCCTCCCCATGTCCACTGATTGGGGAGGTCCTCCTCTCCTTCTTTCTAATCTTAGTCTATCAGTTCTCATCAGATATGGCTGCATTGTCAGGGTTCTAGGTTATCTCCACGGATAGTCCTTGGTTGGAGTATGAGTCTCTGGGAAGTTCCCTGTGTTCAAATTTTCTGGTTCTGTTGTTCTCCTTGTGGAGTTCCTGTCCTCTCCAGCTCTTAATATTTCCCACTTCTTACATAAAATTCTATTCACTCTGCCCGACAGTTGGTCATCAGGCTCAGCATTGGTTTTGATAGTCTGCAGGGCAGAGGCTTTCAGAGGCCCTCTGTGGCAGGTTCCTAAGTTGTTTCCTGTTTTATTCTTCTGGCTTTCAGAGGCCCTCTGTAGCAGACTTTTAAGTAACATGCTTAGCAGGTTTTGAAATTACTATGCATCAAAATTAAGGTGTTTCTTTTATTTAAATTGCTATTGTTTGAGACATGATCTTACTTTGTACCTCAGGCTGATCTCAAATGTTTTATGTACCACAGACTATCCTGCTCTTACACTGCTCCTGCTTCTCCCCTCTCAAATACAGGGTTTATCAGGTACGCAATACCAAGTATACCATATAGTCTCAAGATTTGATCACTGAAAGTTTGGTCCAGAGCCCATGATCTTAATAACTACATGCCATATGAGGGGAATCTAAGTGTGCTCTGTTGAAGAAGCTATATGTGCACTCAAAAGCTAGTATTTGATTGTCCATGACTTCAGAAGGCCTAGGTGGTATAGAGCCATCTGCTCACCAGACCATTGAAAACTTTTTTTTTTTTTTACTTTCTTTCTGATCTCTGTCATGGATAATTTTTATTTGCAGAGTTACAAAGATGGATCACTGAGTACTTGTCAGTTTCTAAATGATCATGTTCTTTCTTAAGATTTTCAGTTTTGTTTAAAAAAATTTTCATATTTTGTTGCTTTTCTCTTGATATTTAGCTTTTTGCAACAAGACTATTTCCAAGTAGAGTCTAATTTTTCTTCCATGCAGCCAAATGACCGATCATAGCACATCATCTCAGCTTCTCCTACCTGTCCACTACCTTTTATACACAGATATTATAGTTTCCCTAAATGCAGGTCTTATACAATCACTTTTGCTTCTCAAAGATTTTTGCTAAAGATTTTTTTTTTTTTTTAAACAGAAGAGACATTCTGGGTAATATTTAGTCACATCCCAGCCACCCAGAATGCTTTTATACCCTGAGATTACACCATATAACTCTATGTACACCTTATTTATTTATGAACTAGCCTACTCTGGGTCACCTGGTACACTCCATATTTTAAAGCTCTTATGATTCTTCCATGCTGTTTTTACATTTAAATGACCAACTTTCACATCTCTAACAACTTTAGAATCACTTGACAATTAAGAGTCAGCTCAAATCACAGCTGTTACTGTATTATAATACTTATCTTTGCTCTGACTTCCCCTGGTAGTCTGAGTTCCTTAAGTCACTAGCTGTGTTTTTACCCATCTCTTAGCACACAGTCTAATGTCTCACACATAAGCATTGACATATAACACTAGGCCGTCTGCAGCTGTACCAAGGTTTTCCCCATCTCCTACTAGCTAGCTAAAGTTTCAGAATCTTTTCAGAGTGAAGAGTTGCAGAAGTTTCAGTTATTCAGGTATATATTATGGGTAGGTAGATGCTTCTGCTTTGCACAGATATTCTGGAATATTCTGTTCAACAAAGTTATTCCTACTGCTTGATTTTTTTCCTTCTCTGTACTTAATCTTTGCATAGATCCATTGTACCTTGAATATTTCCTTTGGAGAACAATTTCTGTTTTTACATAGAGAAAATGTTTATGTACTACTATGTATATACAGTAATATATATGTATATATATTTATATATGTATATATATTTATATATGTATATATATATATTTATATATATATAAACTCAAGAAACTAAATCAGTGTATATATTTATAAAATTGATAAACACAGACATACACACATATAAAATGATAATTAGATTTTCCCCATTTTATTATGTTAGGCAAAACTTTTAAAATTTAAACTACATTTATTTTTAAAGGCATATGCCTCTACTGTCCATACTTTTATTTTTCAAACCAGTACATAAAAGCCAAAAAAATATTACCAACTAATGGGGTAAATTAATGTTAACACATCCATATATTGTATAATGTTCAAATTACATAAATATATCTATCTACATAAACATTATCATTTATTTCCTTTTGTCCAGTGGCAAAGTCATTTGCTTTATAGTCCAGGTTGATCTGTAGCTTGCTATGTACTCTAGAGTAACTTCTATTTCATTATTTTCCTGTGTCAGCCCCCTAAGTGCTAGGATTACAGGTTTCGCAATAAGGCTTGACTCATTTATCATTTCTTTATGGTGAAAACTCCTTCAATTTTGTTTCTTCCAGACATTTTAGATATACGACACATAGTTATTTCCTTTGGCCTCTTTATTATGCAGTAAGACACTAAGTATCTTTATCCATACTTAAAATTTATCTCTCACTGATAAACCTCTATCCTCCCTGCCATTTCCTCTGCTCTTCCTGGAAGCCTTTGGTAACCAATATTCCATTCTAAATTTCATTTATATGAACTATTTTATATTCCACATACAATTGAGATTATGTAGTACTTTTCTTCTGTGTCTGTATTTTTATGTTTAACAGAAGGAACAACCATCATTTTCATCCATATTATTGGAAAGGACAATGTTTTTTCTTGTTTGTGGCCAAATAGTATCCCATTGTATGTGTGTATCAGATTTTCTTTATCCATTCATTCATTGATAAAAATCAGTTGGAACAACTTGATGCATAATCGTAAGATTTCTCAAATTGCAGTTTAAGAACTACCTGTGAATCTTATGTAAGAAGTGGGAAATAGTAAGATCTGGAGAGGACAGGATGTCCACAAGGAGAGCAAAAGAACCAGAACATTTGAACACAGGGGTCTTCCCAGAGACTCACACTCCAACCAAGTACCATGCATGGAGATAACCTAGAACCCCTACACAGATGTAGCCCACGGCAGTTTAGTGTCCAAGTGGGTTATATAGTAATGGGAAGAGGGACTGCCTCTGACATAATCTGATTGGCCTGCTAATTTATCACCTCCCCCTGAGGAGGGAGCAACCTTACCAGGCCACAGAAGATGACAATACAGCCACTCCTGATGAGATCTGATAGACTAAGTTTAGAAGGAAGGAGAGGAGGACTTCCCCTATCAGTGGACTTGGGAAGGGGCATGCGTGAAGAAGGGGGAGGGAAGGTTGGGAGGAGAGAAGGGTGGGGCTAATGGGGGGATATGAAGTGATCAAAGTGGAATTATTAAAAGTCAAAAAAAAAAAGAAATACCTGTGACAACATTATCTAGAACATGCTTTAAATGCACATTCCTGGATCCAGACCTACACAATCATTTTTTTTATAAGAACCATTTAATAAACCCTTCAAATGATTCTTCTGTACAATTGACTTTTGATAACCACTCTCAAAGTAAAACATTAAATCTTAGGTGAAAATTTGTTATTCTCTATGGATATGAATAGTAATTATACTATTTAAGCCTGTAATTGAGATTGTTTGACTTTTAGTTCTATGATTGCAAGCCTTAGCCTTCTGATAGCTAACTCAGTACTATCTGAGAAAATTGCCTATGATGTTAAAATATTCTGACCCATTTCTTTCCGACACAGTAGCCACTAGAAACATGTGGCTAGTGAGCTTGTTAAGATGGCTGTTTCAACAGGATGGGTTATTTTATTGGATTTTAGCTATTGGATATAGTATTAGGAGTGCAACTGGAAAATATCTAGTGGTGGCACCAGTAATGATTGTATCAACAGAAAATCAAACAGGGACATTGGCTCCTTTCGCATGTAGGGAATTGCATTTCTTTTGATTGATAATTTAAAATTTAAACGTGCCCTAAGATGAGTTATTTTCAGAAGTTATTTAAAAAATTATGGTCTCAATTAAATTTAAATGAGAACTACACTCTGTGTTTCTCATCAGTACTGTTTTTCTCATCATATTGGGTGCTGGTTGAGCTCTGGCTGTAAGCCTTTATTTCTAAGCTAAAGTATAGTCAATCAGAAGAGCTCCTAGCTCCAATGCATTTTAGCTCTAATAGTCCCTTTCACTTTCCTCTGTTAAGAATATTCCACCTTTCAGACACTCATGAATCACTGCTTTTCTGGTTCCATTTCTTCCTCTGACAGATCTTCTTTGAACATGTTATGCCCTTTCCAAATAAATTCACTACTTAAAATAGCATTAAAAGTTTGGAAGACTTTGAATGAGAACTATACTGTGGTCTGTACATAGATATGCTCTCTCTATTTTTATTATTATGTGAGCTCATGCAAAATTAGTTGTTCTTCATGGCTTTAAAAAGAGCTCCACTTCAAAATCCATAGTGTTACAAAAAAAACCCCACATGGTAATATAATTTAATATTGCTGTCTGCTAAACTGTATGATGATAATTATGCCTGCTTGACCTGTCCTCCGTTGCCCCGATACTTGTTCTTTGTATTCTTTTCAATTGCAAAAAGAAAAAAGAAAAAAAAAAGTACATCCAGAAATTCCCATTTTGTCCTTTGGCATTCCTCACTTTATATAGGCTTTCAGTTTTCAGTGGACTTCTTCCTTTTAGTACCATTTACAGTCATTCCCAGAATTCATTGTTGTATCTGTCCTCACTGGATTGCCTAGGGGAGTACAAACTTGTTCTTCTTAAAGCTTTTAAGCATCACCCAGGATTCCCACACACCACTCAGAAAATACATTTTTATTTTGTTTTGTTTCGAGTACTAAAAAGACTGTAACTCAGCTACAGTTTTGAGAAATATGTAAAGTCAAAATACATTTGAATCTAAAGGAAAATTTTAACACTTTCTTTCTCTCCTTTCCTCTACACTACAGCCCTAGTGTTCTGTGACTTAGAAAAAAAAAAAAAAAAAGAAACCATATTAAGGAATTGAGACATTTGTGCATTCATTAAGAGAAGTTCTCTCTGATCAAGCCCTTTTATGATTGAACCAGAGTTGGTAAGAACTGGGTCTTGATGGCATACTATATAGCTTTGCTAGGATTCTTTCACAAAGTATTTTTATTTACTACCCTGTAGTCCCAACAAATGGTAGTTGTTCTTTTCATGCAACGTTGCTATAACAGTAACTTTGTTTACAGCTTTGTTTTTAAACTCCAAAGTCTACATTTTTATAGATATCTCACTCATGTTTAATTGTGGATGGTTGTGTTGCCTCATGTATGTATATGTTGGGGTTTGGGAGAAAAGAGAGGAGAGAGCTGAGAGGAGGAGAGATAAGGGAGAGAGAGAGAAGAAGGAAGAGAAAGAGAGGGTTATAAATATTAATATGTTCCCTTGTAAAATCCAAGATCAGTGAAGTGAAAAATATAAAGGAAACACTCCCTGATTTAGCTGTCTACTGAACCACAATTGGGATGTTTTCAACCAGTGCCTCTAAAGATGTTGTAAAGATCTTTTGTTTAGATTCTTATTCTCCTCATTGCCACTGATTCTCTCCCCTATACTGCTAGTTCTCACCAAACTTGTTGGCATTTTCTTTTTTTTAATTTTTTTATTAATTACACTTTATTCATTTTGTATCCCCCCATAAGCCCCTTTCTCCTCCCCTCCCGATCCCACCCTCCCTCCCCTTTCTGCATGCATGCCACTCCCCAAGTCCACTGATAGGGGAGGTTCTCCTTTCCTTTCTGATCTTAGTTTATCAGTTCTCATCAAAAGTGGCTGCATTGTCCTCTACCTTGGCCTGGTAAGGCTGCTCCCCCCTCGGGGGGGGGGGTTATCAAAGAGCAGGCCAATCAGATTATGTCAGAGGCAGTCCCTCTTCCCCTTACTATGTAACCCAGTTAGACACTGAACTGCCATGGGCTACATGTGTGCAGAGGTTCTAGGTTATCTCCACAAAGAGTCCTTGGTTGGAGTATGAGTCTCTGGGAAGTTCCCTGTGTTCAAATTTTCTGGTTCTGTTGCTGTGCTTGTGGAGTTCCCGTCCCCTCCAGCTCTTACTATTTCCCACTTCTTACATAAAATTCCATTCACTCTGCCCATCAGTTGGCCATCAGGCTCAGCATCTGCTTTGACAGTCTATACTGCAGAGGCTTTCAGAGGCCCTCTGTAGCAGGTTCCAAGGTTGTTTCCTACTTTCTTTTTCTTCTGATGTCCATCGACTTTTCCTTTCAGGATGGGGATTGAACATTTTAGTTAGGGTCCTCTCTTTTGCTTAGTTTGTTTAGATGTACAGATTTTAGTGGGTTTAGTCTATGTTGTATGTTTATATGAGTGAGTATATACCATGCGTGTCTTTTTGCTTCTGGGACAACTCACTCAGGATGATCCTTTCCAGGTCCCACCATTTACCTGCAAATTTCATGATTTCCTTATTTTTCATTGCTGAGTAATACTCCATTGTATAGATGTACCACAGTTTCTGCATCCATTCTTCAGTCGAGGGGCATCTGGGTTGTTTCCAGCTTCTGGCTATTACAAATAAAGCTGCTACAAACATGGTTGAGCAAATGTCCTTATTGTGTACTTGAGCCTCTTTTGGGTATATGCCTAGGAGTGGTATGGCTGGATCTTGAGGAAGCGCTATTCCTAGTTGTCTGAGAAAGCGCCAGATTGCTTTCCAGAGTGGTTGTACAAGTTTACATTCCCACCAGCAGTGGAGAAGGGTTCCCCTTTCTCCACAACCTCTCCAGCATGTGTTGTCCCTTGAGTTTTTCATCTTGGCCATTCTGATGGGTGTAAGGTGAAATCTCAGGGTTGTTTTGATTTGCATTTCCCTAATGGCTAATGAGGTTGAGCCTTTAAGTGCTTCTCTGCCATTTGATATTCCTCTACAGAGAATTCTCTCTTTAGCTCTGTTCCCCATTTTTTAAGTGGATTACTTGGTTTGTTGCTTTTCAGCTTGTTTAGTTCTTTATATATATTGGATATGAGTCCTCAGTCAGATAAAGGGTTGGTGATGATTCCTTCCCAATCTGTAGGCAGTCGCTTCATTTTGATGACAGTGTCCATTGCTGTACAGAAGCTTTTCAATTTCATGAGGTCCCATTTATTGATTGTTGCTCTTAGAGCCTGTGCTGTTGGTGTTCTGTTCAGGAAGTTTTCTCCTGTACCAATGAGTTCTAGGGTATTCCCCACTTTTTTTTCTAGCCGATTTAATGTGTCTGGATTTATGTCGAGGTCTTTGATCCACTTGGACTTCAGTTTTGTGCAGGGTGATAAGTATGGATCTATTTTCATTTTTCTACATGTAGACATCCAGTTGGACCAGCACCATTTGTTGAAGATGCTATCTTTTTTCCATTGTATGGTTTTGACATCTTTGTCAAAATAAGGTGTCCGTAAGTGTGTGGGTTTATTTCTGGGTCTTCTGTTTGATTCCATTGATCCACCATTCTGTTTCTATGCCAGTACCATGCAGTTTTTATAACTGTTGCTCTATAGTACAGCTTGAGATCAGGGATGGCAATACCTCCAGAAGATCTTTTATTGTAGAGGATTGTTTTAGCAATTCTGGGTTTCTTGTTATTCCATATGAAGTTGAGAATTTTTCTTTCCAGGTTTGTAAAGAATTGTGTTGGCAATTTGATGGGAATTGCATTAAATCTGTAGATTGCTTTTGGTAAGATGGCCATTTTTACTATGTTAATCCTGCCAAGCCATGAGCATGGGAGATCTTTCCATCTTCTCATATCTTCCTCTAATTCTTTCTTCAGAGACTTGAAATTTTTTTCATACAAGTCTTTGATTTGCTTGGTTAGGGTTACACCAAGGTACTTTATGTCATTTGTGGCTATTGTGAATGGTGTTGTTTCGCTAATTTCTTTCTCAGCCCTTTTGTCTTTTGTATACAGGGGTGCTACTGATTTTTTTGAGTTAATTTTGTATCCGGCCACTTTGCTGAAGGTGTTTATCAGCTGTAGGAGTTCCCTGGTAGAGTTTTTGGGGTCACTCATGTATACTATCATATCATCTGCAAATAGTGATAATTTGACTTCTTCCTTTCCCATCTGTATCCCCTTAATCTCCTTCAACTGTCTTATTGTTCTAGCAAGGACTTCCAGCACTATGTTGAAGAGATATGGAGAGAGTGGGCAGCCTTGTTTGTCCCTGATTTCAGTGGGATTGCTTTAAGTTTCTCTTCGTTCAGTTTGATGTTGGCTATAGGCTTGCTGTATATCGCCTTTACTATGTTTAGATATGTGCCTTGTATCCCTGATCTCTCCAGTACTTTAAACATGAATGGATGTTGGATTTTGTCAAATGCTTTTTCAGCAACTAGGGAGATTATCATGTGGTTTACTTCTATCAGTTTGTTAATATGGTGGATCACATTGATGGATTTCCATATATTGAACTACCCCTGCATACCTGGGATGAAGCCTACTTGGTCATAGTGGATAATATCTTTGATGTGTTCTTGGAAGACTTTAATTTCTTTCTTTATTTCTTCCCTGACCCAGCTGTCATTTAGTAACAAGTTGTTCAGTTTCCATGAGTGTGTAGGCTTTTTGCTATTTCTGTTGTTGTTGAAGTCCAGCTTTATTCCATGGTGATCAGACAGGATACAAGGGATTATTTCAGTCTTCTTGTATCTGTTGAGGCTTGCTTTGTGACCCACTATATGGTCTATTTTGGAGAAGGTTCCATGAGGTGCTGAGAAGAAGGTAAATTCTTTTGTGTTTGGGTGTAAAGTTCTGTAGATGTCTGTGAGGTCCATTTGATTCATGACCTCTGTCAGAGATATTGTTTCTTTGTTTAATTTCTGTTTTGTTGACCTGTCCTTTGTTGAGAGTGGGGTGTTGAAGTCTCCCACTATTAATGTGTGGGGATCTATATGTGGTTTAAATTTTATCAATGTTTCTTTTACAAATGAGGGTGCTGTTGTATTTGGGGCATAGATGTTCAGGATTGTGATGTCTTCCTGGTGGAATTTTCCCTTGATGAGTATGAAATATCCTTCTCCATCTCTTTTCATTAATTTTGGTTGAAAGTCTATTTTATCAGATATTAGAATGGCTACTCCTGCTTGTTTCTTGGGTCCATTTGCTTGGAAAGTTGTCTTCCAACCTTTTACACTCAGGTAATGTCTATCTTTGTGCCTTAGGTCTGTTTCTTGTATGCAACAGATTGCTGGGTTTTGTTTACGTATCCACTCTGTTAATCTCTGTCTTTTTACTGGAGCGTTGAGTCCATTGATGTTGAGAGAGATTAATGACCAGTGGCTGTTAGATCCTTTGATTTTGATGTTGGCTGTGTTCATAAGGTTGTGTGCTTGGTTGCTTTTTGTTTTACTGTAGTAAGGTTAATTATTTCCTGTGTTTTCTTGACAGAAACTAATTTTCTTGGGTTGTATTTTCCCTTTCAGTGTCTTCTGTAATGCTGGATTTCTATGTCAGTATTGTTGAAATTTGTTTTTGTCATTGAATATTTTGTTTTCTCCGTCTATGAAGACTGAGAGTTTTGCAGGGTATAGTATCCTGGAATGACATCTGTGTTCTCTTAGGGTCTGCATGATATCCGTCCAGGCCCTTCTGGCTTTCATAGTTTTTGTTGAAAAGTCAGGTGTGATTCTAATGGGTTTGCCATTATATGTTACTTGGCCTTTTTCCCTTGCAGCTTTTAGTATTTTTTCTTTGTTCTGTATACTTACTGTTTTGATTATTATGTGGCGGGAAGATTTTCTTTTCTGGTCAAATTTGTTGGGTGTTCTGTAGGCCTCGTGTATCCTTATTGGCTTCTCCTTTAACTTGGGGAAATTTTCTTCAATGATTTTGTTGAAAATATTTTTTGAGCCTTGGAGAAGGGAGTCTTCTTTTTCCTCTATACCTATTATTCTTAGGTTTTGTCTTTTCATATTGTCTTGGATTTCTTGGACGGTCTGTGTCAGTTATTTTTTGGATTTAACATTTTCTTTGACAGATACATCGATTTCTTCCATTGTATCTTCTACACCTGAGATTCTTTCTTCCATTTCTTGTAGTCTGTTGGCTATGCTTATCTCTGTAGTTCCTGTTTTCTTCCCTAGATCCTTCCTCTCCATTATTTCCTCCATTTGTGTTTTCTTTAATTTTTCTAGTTCTATCTTCAGGTCTTGAGTTGTTTTGTTTACTTCCTTCACCTGTCTGCTTGTATTTTCCTCTTTTTCTTTTAGTTCCTTCAATTCTGTCTCTTTTATTTCTTTCAGTGATTTAATTATTTCTTCTCTGAAGGCCACAAGCTGTTTGGCTGCATCTTCCCATATTCTTCACAGATGGCCATAATCTGCTTGTCTTTATCTTCCTCCATTTCTTTACGGATAGCCATGATCTGTTTGGTTTTATCTTCCTCTAATTCTTTACGTGTTTTATTTGTTTCCTCTATTATCCTCTTCATTAGCATAGAAGTAAGGTCATCTTCTTGATTTTCTATTATGCTGCATTGTTCAGGGCTGTTCGCCCCTGGATGGCTGGGTTCTGTAGATGCCATATTGCACTGTCTTTTGTTGGGCTGATTTAGGTGTTGGCTGTTCGTTTCTGTGCTTCCTGGAGTCCTGAGGTAGGGAGAATCCACTTGGCCGGAAGATGGTTTTTCCTGAAGGAGTCCTCTGATTTTTGGTTATGGTCACTGTATGGTCAGTGTTTCTCAGGAGTTGCCACTGCTCACCTCAGGTTTATAGCCCTGAGTAGTAGCTGTGGTCTTTGTTAGGCAGGGAGGGATCTCCTCTTACCCATAGAAGTTCTCAAGACAGTTGCCCCACTGCTGGGTTTTTTGTTATAAATTTGGTGTGCTGCTGCTATTACAGTTTTCCAGGTACAGTCCTCTTGAATTACCTGCTGATTCCGTAGCTGTGGGGTTTTCTCCCAACAGGGAAACTCAGTCTGTTATCCTGGGGCACACAGTTCTGTCCGGGAAAGTGAGTGGTGCACTCAACAAGTCTCTGGGCCGGAGGCTGAGTGCTCCCCTCTGGGTCTGGAGGATGTCCACCTAGGTTGAGTTGGCGCCTGGGGGCGCTGCTCTGGTCTGGAATCTGGGTGCCTCACTCTGGACCAGAAGCTGTGTGTCCCTGTCTGTGATGGCGGCTGCAGGCAGTGCTCTGGTCCAGATGCTGTGGGTGCAGCCCTCTTGAAGGACCAGGGATTCCCACAGTTTTGACAGTCTAGCTAGGGATAACTGGTTCATCCTTGGCACAGTATCTGAGGGCTGCTGTAATGGCTCTCTTTTTTTTGTAGGTCTGAGGATGCAGCTGTGTGTCCCAGTGCCCTAGGGGAACTCAATAATGGTAGCTGAGCACAGTGCTCCTGCCTGCATTAGAGCCTAGAGTCTGTGTGAATCCAGGAAGTCTTTTGGTGCTGGGTGTCCTAAGCGTTAGAGCTGATGATCCCCTCCGCTGGGGGTTTCCTCCTGCCAGAGACACGCAGTCTTTGCTTTGGGGACAGCTGTTCTGTCTGGGGTGGCGAGTAAAACCCACAGGCACAGATGCCCGCTTATGTCTCCACCTTTCTGGTCGTTCGGAGCCTTGGCTGCTGCCTAAACTGGGTAATTTTCCCTAGACCTTTTTGGGGTGGGGGTGTCGGCTGAGTGCTCTGAGATCAGACCCGCGGAACCCGAGTATTTTCCAGGGGATGTCTGGGTAACCCGAGGTCGGTCCCAATTGTTTCCTGCTCCGTGGGGTTATCTCTCGACTGGGAAATCCAGTCTATGGTGTTGTGGGCCCACAGTTCAGTCTGGGACCCTGACCAGATCGCGCTGGCGTGTAGCTCTGGGCTGGCGACCAAGAGCCTGGTGGAACAGGGATCTCTTCTGAGGTTTAGCCGGGTGAGTTAAAGCTGATTGAATCCCCCACCGTGGGGTATTCTCTAACCTGTGAAACACAATCACTTGTGTTTTATTGCCGCGAGTTCTGATTGCTGGTCACTGTGCCAATCCTGCTGTGCTGCTCCTCAGAATGAGAGTCCTCCTGGCGCCGCCATCTTGCCCTGCCCTCTCCCTGGCATTTTCTTAAATCCTGACACCTTTGGGTTTGGAGTTGGAAGAAGAGCTATGAAGAACACCAGCCTTTACATAGTTGGTTGAATCAGACATTTGCCCAGCTTATTCAATGGAAGTTGTACAATCAAATTTTGCCTCAATTTGTGATACAGAAGGAGAAGAATATGAAATAATCATGGCAGGGCATATTTAATAAAGCTAATAATATTCAGAGAAGTAAGTTGACTATTCTGGAAAAAGGTTTTTCTTTTTTTCTTCTATGTTATATTTTGTCTTGATTATCAAATATCAAATGAATTGATTTCAAATAGGTCATTAAAAGTAAATTTGATTCATGATTTTGTAAGTCTATGTGTAGCAGGCTACAACATATTAGTTATGTAATATGACATAGGGTTTTAAAATTCAATATGGTTTTGAATAACTGAAATTGCCATAGACAGACAACTTCTTAGATCCAAGTAATCTCATTTTATATCGCAGTTAAGACCATGCTGAAGTTTGCTTATGATTCTTCAAATGGAAAAAAAGCAACTGGAATGGTTAGGGGTTGTAGGAAGAGTGTTTTATGAAGGTGGGACAGAAAGTAAATACAATAAATATAGCTTGGGTAATTAATGAATATTGACACTCATGGGTATTTTGAATTGTGTGAGCAATAAAGGGCACAATCTGGCAGAAAAAAGGATATGTTTGGTCAGAAATATGATCATTGGTAAAATAAGTCTGGGATTCCAATACCATCTCTCCCTCTCTCAGTAGTGTTCCCTACCCGCTGGCCTTTTGAAGCTCTTAACAAGAAGGAAACAAATGGTTTGAGGTTGAAGTTAGAAAGACAGTTTTTGGCAAGTATTTTCATCTAAAAGCTGACAGTGTAGTTCAGTGATAGAGAGCCTCACTAGCCTGTGTGCAGGAAGCCCAAGGTTCTGTCCCCAGAACTTGAAGAACAGCCCTTCCAATTACTAAAGATACCAGAATTGACACTCATACACAGGAGATGCTTTCTGTGATATTATTGTACAGTAGGGTGAGAGTA
This sequence comes from Psammomys obesus, assembly GCF_907164565.1. Taxonomy (NCBI): domain Eukaryota; kingdom Metazoa; phylum Chordata; class Mammalia; order Rodentia; family Muridae; genus Psammomys; species Psammomys obesus. The sequence goes on along the minus strand of NW_026594184.1, from coordinate 1,110,357 downwards.
TATAAGTCACGTTCTATGTATTTTAAATACCTATAAGATAGTATTGGAATTATTTTTACACAGATAGGTACTACATGTTTGAAGAGGTAAATGTGTTTATTCTTTTTAAACATTACACAAAATTTACATGTGTTGAACATAAACATGTGTATCTTTTATTTTAATTTATCAATTAAATTCTGAAAAAATAGATTTGTTTAAAAGGAAAATAATACTAACCCAGCAACAAATTCTGTAGAACAGTTTTTTGGGGACTGGCTTCTTGTAGATATAAGCAGTAGAGAAGATCCTCACTCTAACATGAAATATGATCTAAGGCAATGCCCTTCTTGGACGTTCTCCACAGGGATTTATTACTGGAAGTAAGAGAAGGGGTATTTCATAACATTAGAACAGTGCTCCAAGGCATGACCATCTAGGTTGACAGTGACTACAATTTCACTGTGAAGTTTTTCCATTTAAATTTTTTGACACAGTTTTTGTGCATTCCTGTGTTTTCAGTAAGCCAGGGCAAGTCAGCACTACTTAGCTCCTGCTCCTTATGTGGACTCCCTCAGACCAATCTAGTGAGAGAAGTACTTGATGCTGGTTTGTCATTTCTAATCCTGTAGATGCTATTGGTTGGCTTCCTACCAGTATATTAGACTCTCCAGTGGTATTGTAAAACATGATAAATACAAAAGCACATTTCCCATAAATCTAGGCTTGAATTTTCTTAGTGGAGAACAATTCTAAGGACTTTTGAAAGAGTAAAGAGAAGGAAAGACTGTTACCCCATGAAGTTTTAAGTCTAGATCATAGTTACCAAATAATTTCTCTTCATGATCTCAATTATAGTTCTTACCAAAGAATAAATGCATTGCAGGCTTCCCTGACCATCAGGGAAGAGGATCCAGGCAGTCCTGATGAGACTTAACAAGCTATGGGCAGATGGGAATAGTGGAAAAGCCCCCTTTCAGTGGACTAGGGGAAGAGGATGGGGCAAGAGGAGAGGAGGGTGAGATTGAGAGAGTTGAGAGAGGGGGCTTCAATTGGGATATGTAACAAAAAAGTTGTGAAGAAAAAAATTAAAAAAAAAGAAATGCTGAAAGTCATGAGTCATCAGGGAATTGCAAATCAAAATGACTCTGAGTTTCCATCCTACACCTACCAGAATGCCTAAGGTCAAACACTCAAGTGAAAGCACATGCTGGCAATGTTGTGGAAAAAGGGGAATACTTCTCCATTGCTGGTGGGAATGTAACCTTGTACAAACATTTTGAAAATCAATTTGATGCTTCCTCAAAAAATTGGGATCAGCTCTACCTTAAAACCCAGCTATACTACTCCTGGGCATATACCCAAAAGATGCTCCACCATACAATAAAGACATTTATTCAGCTATGTTCATAGCAGCTTTATTCATAATAACCAGAAACTGGAAGCAACCCAGACATCCCTCAACTGATGAATGGATAAAGGAACTGTGGTACACAATAAAATACTATTCAGCTATTAAAAACAAGGACATCATTAATTTTGTAGGCAAATAGATGGATCTCAAAAGATCATCCTTAGTGAGGTAACCCAGACTCAAAAAGACAAACTTGGTATGTACTTAAGTATAAGCAAATATTAGCCATGTAATATAGGATAACCATACTACAATCTGCAGACCTAAAGAAGCAAAGTATCAGAAAGCACCCTAGGGAGAATGCTTAATTCTCATTCAGAAGGGCAAATAAAATAGACATCTTAAGCAGCTGAGGAGAGGGAATAGTACATGAGCCTACCAAAATATCCTCTGAAAAACTACCCTGGTGGGATAGAAGCAGATGCTGAGACTAACAGCCAGACTTTGGGTAGAGCACAGGGAGTTTTGTAGAAAGGGGTGGGAGGAACAGAAGGATCTAGAGGGGACAGGAAACCACAAGAAGATCAACAGTGCTTACAAGTCTGAGCCCAGGGGGTCCTGTGGAGACTGATGCATCAACCAAGGACCATGCATGGAGTGGACCCCTGCTAAGATATATCCTATAGGCAGGTCAGTCTTCATTTTGGTTCCTTAGTAAGGGGACAGGGACTGTCTCTGACATGGACTCTGATGCCTGCTCCTGGATCACTTACCCATGGTGGGGATGTCTTGCCAGGCCAGAGAGGAAGAGGATGCATCCATTCCTGATGAGACTTGATAGGCTGGCGTTAGTTGATAGGGGAGCAGTGCCCCTATTTCTGAGGACTAGGGGAGGGAGATAAAGGGAAGTGAGAGGAAGTGTGGGATCTGGAAGAGAAGACTGAGGGGCTACAATAGGTATGTAAAGTAAAAAAAAATTGAAAAAAAAAGTAAAAAGAAATGAAATTAATAAAATTTAATGAAAAAAAAAAAGCATTGACCGCAGACCAAATGCCAGTTTCTTATGGCATTTATGGCTTTATGCCAAAATATTTCAAATACTCAGCCAAATGGTTGATTCTAGAGCTTTAGTAGCAACTTATAAAAATAAACAGCCTGCATATTTCAGATATGAGGAAAGGCTAAAAGGTGGTATAAAGAAAGGACACAATCCAAAGTGCTTTACATTCATTAACTGTTATTAGTGTTATGTACAGGCAGGATATTTTTCTTGTTGAAATTTGTAAATGAATTTTAATCCAGCAACATGCCTGCTCTGGCAAAGAATTATATCCAAAGATCTTCTAGGTCTTTGTTTTTTTTTTTTTTTTTTTAGGTTTTCACTGATTCATATAGTCATTTTATTTTTAAATATAACAAAATAAAATGTAAAAAGCTAACACAAACACTATCACATCAAAGTTGGACAAGACAAACCAACAGAAGAAAAGAGCCCAAGAGAAGGCACAAAATCAGAGTCCTACTTATTTGCACACTGAGATATCTAATCAAAACACTAAACTGGAAGCCATAATATATGTACAAAGAACCTGATCCAGACATGCGCAGGCCCTATGCTTTGTGCTTCGGTCTCTGTGAGCTCATTTGAGCTCTGCTTATGTTGACTTAGAGAGCCTTGTTTACTTAGCGTCTTCCATGCCTCCTAGCTATTTTATTCTTTCCACCTCCTATTCTATGAAGTTCCCTGAGTTCTGAGGGAGTTTTTTTTTTTTTTTATTTTTTATTTTTAATTACATTTTGTTAACTCTGTGTCCCAGCTGTATCCCACTCCCTCATTCCCTCCCCAACCCCACACTCCCTCCCTGGTCTCCTCCCTGCCCCTTTCCAAGTCCCCTGATAGGGGAGGACCTCCTCCCCTTTCATCTGACCCTGTTTTATCAGGTATCTTCAGGGCTGGCTGCAAAGTCCTCCTCTGTGGCCTAACAGACTGCTCCTCCCCGGGGGGGGGGTGTCAAACAGCCTGCCCTTGAGATCCTGTTAGAAATAGTCCTTGTTCCCCTTACTTTGTAAAACTACTTGGTTATTGAGCTACCACGGGCCACATCCGAGCAGAAGTTTTATGTTATATCCATAGATGGTCCTTGGTTGAGTGTAGGTCTCAGAAAAGACCCTGTGCCCGGATATATTTGGTACTTGTAGAGCTCCTATCCTATATCATACTAACTCCCCTTCTTTCATATGATTCCCTGCACTCTGCCATGGTTTGGTTATGAGTCTCAGTGTCTGCTTTGAAACACTGCTAGGTAGAGTCTTTCAGATGCCTTTTGTGGTAGACTCCTGTCATAAGTTCAATGCACATCCCATTTGTCTTTCTAAATGAGGATTAATCACCTTCACCTGTGTCCACTTTCTTGATTATCTTCTTTAGGTGTGTAGATTTCATTATGTTTATCATGTCTTGTACGTCTATATAAGCGAGTATATACCAAGTTTGTCTTTCTCCTTCTGGGATACTTCACTCAGAATGATCTTTTCTAGATCCCACCACTTGCCTGCAAATGTCATGATTTCCTCCTTTTTGATTGCTGAGTAGTATTCCATTGTGTAAAAATACCACAATTTCTGTATCCATTCCTCCGTTGATGGACATCTGGGTTGTTTCCAAGTTCTGGCTATTACAAATAAAGCTGCTACGAACATGGTTGAACAAATGTCCTTGTTGTGTACTTGAGCAAATTTTGGGTATATACCTAGGAGTGGTATAGCTGGTTCTTGAGGTAGCACTACTCCTAGTTGTCTGAGAAAGCGCCAGATTGACTTCCAGAGTGGTTGAACCAGTTTACATTCCCACCAGCAATGGAGGAGGGTTCCCTTTTCTCCACAACCTCTCCAGCATGTGCTATCACTTGAGTTTTTCATCTTGGCCATTCTGATGGGTGTAAAGTGAAATCTCAGGGTCGTTTTGATTTGCATTTCCCTAATGGCTAATGAGGTTGAGCATTTCTTTAAGTGTTTCTCTGCCATTCGACGTTCCTCTTTCGAGAATTCTCTGTTTAGCTCTGTTCCCCATTTTTTAAGTGGATTACTTGGTTTGTTGCTTTTCTGCTTCTTTAGTTCTTTATATATACTTGATATTAGCCCTCTGTCAGATAAAGGGTTGGTGAAGATTCTTTCCCAATCTGTAGGCTGTCTATTTGTTTTGATGACAGTGTCTTTTGCTTTACAGAAGCTTTTCAGTTTCATGAGATCCCATTTATTGATTGTTGCTCTTAGAGCCTGTGCTGTTGGTGTTCTGTTCAAGAAGTTGTCTCCTGTGCCAATGAGTTCTAGGCTGTTTCCCACTTTTTTTTCCAGCTGATTTAGAGTATCTGGTTTTATGTTGAGGTCCTTGATCCACTTGGACTTTAGTTTTGTGCAGGGTGATAAATATGGATCTATTTTCATTTTTCTGCATGTAGACATCCAGTTGGTCCAGCACCATTTGTTGAAGATGCTGTCTTTTTTCCATTGAATGGATTTGGCTTCTTTGTCAAATATTGAGTATTCATAGGTGTGTGGGTTTATTTCTGGGTCTTCTATGTGATTCCATTGATCCTCCTTTCTGTTTATATGCCAATACCATGCAGTTTTTATTACTGTTGCCCTGTAGTACAGCTTGAGATCGGGAATGGAGATACCTCCAGATGATCTGTTGTTGTACAGGATCGTTTTGGAGATTCTGGGTTTTTTGTTTCTCCATATGAAGCTGAGAATCTTTTTTTCAAGGTCTGTAAAGAATTGAGTTGGTATTTTGATGGGAATTGCATTGAATCTGTAGATTGATTTTGGCAGGATGGCCATTTTCACAATGTTAATCCTACCAATCCATGAGCACGGGAGATCTTTCCATCTTCTGAGATCTTCTTCAATTTCTTTCTTCAAAGACTTGAAGTTTTTCTCAAACAGGTCTTTCACTTGCTTGGTTAGAGTCACACTAAGGTACTTTATGTTATTAGTGGCAATTGTGAAGGGTGTTGTTTCCCTAATTTCTTTCTCAGCCTTTTTGTCTTTGGTATACAAGAGGGCTTCTGATTTTTTTGAGTTGATTTTGTATCCTGCCACTTTGCTGAAGGTGTTTATCAGCTGAAGCAGTTCTCTGGTTGAATCTTTGGGTTTGCTCATGTATACTATCATATCATCTGCAAATAATGACACTTTGACCTCTTCCTTTCCGATTTGTATCCCCTTGATCTCCTTTAGTTGTCTTATTGCTCTGGCTAGGACTTCAAGTACAATGTTAAAGAGATATGGAGAGAGTGGGCAGCCTTGTCTTGTCCCTGATTTCAGTGGGATTGATTTAAGTTTCTCTCTATTGAGTTTGATGTTGGCTATAGGCTTGCTGTATATTGCCTTTACTATCTTTAGGTATGTGCCTTGTATCCCTGATCTCTCCAAGACTTTAAACATAAATGGGTGCTGGACTTTGTCAAATGCTTTTTCAGCATCTAAGGAGATGATCATGTGGTTTTTCTCCTTCATTTTGTTTATGTGGTGGATTACATTGATGGATTTCCGTATGTTGAACTACCCTTGCATTCCTGGGATGAAGCCTACTTGGTCATGGTGGATGATATCTTTGATGTGTTCTTGGATTCGGTTTGCAAGTATTTTATTGAGTATTTTTGCATCAATGTTCATAAGAGATAGGTATGAAGTTCTCTTTTTTTGTTGGATCTTTGTGTGGTTTAGGTATCAAAGTGACTGTGGCTTCATAGAATGAGTTTGGTAGTGTTCCTTCTGTTTCTATTTTATGGAATAGTTTGAGGAGAATTGGTGTTAGTACTTCTTTGAAGGTCTTGTAGAATTCTGCGCTGAAGCCATCTGGTCCAGGGCTTTTTTTGGAGGGGAGACTGTTAATGACTGCTTCAATTTCCTTGGGAGATATAGGACTATTCAGTCTTTCTACCTGATCTTGACTTAATTTTGGTAGATGGAATCTGTCAAGAAAGTTATCCATTTCATTTAGATTTTCAAATTTTGTGCCATATAGGCTTTTGTAGTATGACCTAATAATCGTTTGGATTTCCTCAGTGTCTGTAGTTATGTCCCCATTTTCCTTTCTGATTTTGCTGATTTGGATAGTTTCTCTCTGCTTTTTAGTTAGTTTGGCTAAGGGTTTGTCTATCTTGTTGATTTTCTCAAAGAACCAGCTTTTTGTTTCATTGATTCTTTGGATAATTTTATTTGTTTCTAATTGATTGATTTCTGCCCTTAGTTTGATTATTTCTTGCCGTCTGCTCCTCTTGGGTGTATCATCTTTTTTTTTTTCTAGGTTTTTCAGTTGGGCCATTAAGTTTTTTGTATGTGATGTTACGGATTTCTTCTTGTAGGCACTTAGTGCTATAAATTTTCCTCTGAGCACTGCTTTCAATGTGTCCCATAAATTTGGGTATGTTGTGCCTTCATTTTCATTGAATTCTAGAAAGTCTTTAATTTCTTTCTTTATTTCTTCCTTGACTCAGCTGTCATTGAGTAGTAAGTTGTTCAGTTTCCATGTGCGTGTCGGGTTTTTGTTGTTTCTGTTGTTGTTGATGTCCAGCTTTAGTCCATGGTGGTCAGATAGTATACAAGGGATTATTTCAATCCTTTTGTATCTGTTGAGGCTTGCTTTGTGACCAACTATATGGTCTATTTTGGAGAAGGTTCCATGTGGTGCTGAAAAGAAGGTGTACTCTTTTGAGTTTGGGTGAAAAGATCTGTAGACATCTATTAGGTCCATTTGATTTAGGGATTCTGTGAGTGGTTTCATTTCCCTATTTGGTGTCTGTCTGGTTGATCTGTCCCTTGATGAGAGTGGGGTGTTGAAGTCTCCCACTATTAAGGTATTAGGATCAATGTATGATTTAAGCTTTAATATTGTTTCATTTACGAATGTAGGTGCTCTTGTATTTGGGGCATAGATATTCAAAATTGTGATGTCCTCTTGTTGGATTTTTTCTTTGATGAGAATATAGTGGCCCTCCTTATCTTTTTTGATTAACTTGGGTTGAAAGTCTATTTTATTAGATATTAGGATGGCTACTCCAGCTTGTTTTCTGGAACCATTTGCTTGAAAAACATTTTTCCAGCCCTTTACTCTGAGGTAGTGTTTATCTTTGTTGCATAGGTGTGTTTCTTGGATGCAACAGAATGTTGGGTCCTGTTTCCGTAACCATTCTGTTAGCCTGTGTCTTTTTATTGGTGAGTTGAGTCCATTAATATTGATAGATAATATTGACCAATGCATGTTAGTTCCTTTTGTAATGGAGTCGATGATCTTACCTAGTTTCATTGCTTGTTTTCTTTTCATTTTTGTTGGGACATTATCTGTATGCCCTGTTTTCTTGGGTGAATTCGTTTTCGTTGGATTGGAGTTTTCCTTCTAGTATCTTCTGTAGGGTTGGTTTGCTGTATAGATATTGCGTAAATTTAGTTTTGTCATGGAATATTTTGTTTTCTCCATCTATGTTGATTGAAAGCTTTGCAGGGTATAGTAGTCTGGGTTGACATTTGTGATCTCTTAGAGTCTCCATGATGCTTGCCCAGGCCCTTCTGGCTTTCATAGTTTCTGATGAGAAGTCTGGTGTGATTCTGATAGGTCTACCTTCATATGTTACTTGGCCTTTTTCCCTTGCTGCTTTTAATATCTTTTCTTTGTTCTGTAGATTTAGTATTTTGACTATGATGTGACGTGATGTGTTTCTTTTCTGGTCTAGTCTATTTGGTGTTCTGTAGGCCTCTTGTATATTTATGGACATCTCTTTCTTTAAGTTGGGAAAATTTTCTTCTATGATTTTTTTGAAAATATTTTCTGGACTTTGGAGCCTGGAGTCTTCTTTTTCATCAATTCCTATTATTCTTAGATTTTGTCTTTTCATAGCATCCTTGATTTCTTGGATATTTTGTGATTGGAATTTTTCTGATTTTAATTTTTCTTTGAGAGAAGTATCAATTTCTGCAAGTGTGTCTTCAGCTCCAGAGATTCTCTCTTCCATCTCTTGTATTCTGTTGGTGATGCTTACTTTTGTGGTTCCTGATCTTTTCTCCAAGTTCTCCAGCTCAAGAGTTTTCTCATTTTGTGTTTTCTTTATTGATTCTAATTCTGTTTTCATGCCTTGCACCATTTCTTCCATGTGTTTGAATTTGGATTCCTGTCTCTCTACGATGGACTCTATTTCTTTGTTCATTTCCTTTTTGTATGCCACTAATTTTTTCTCTACTTGTGCCTCTATTTGTTTGGCTATGTTTGCCTGTGTTTCTTTAAGGGTTTTGTCTATTTCTTCTTTCTTTACCTCCAATTGACTGGCCAACTCTTTGAAAGATTTGCTCATTTCCTCCTTATGAGCCTCAAATAATTGAGCAAGCATGGCTTTAAGGTCATTTTCTTGTGCTTCTGATGAATTGGAGTATCCATCGATTTTGGGGTTTGCTGGTGAAGTCATGATGTCCTGATTTATGTTGGAAGTGTTCTTTCGCCTACCCCTGGCCATTGGCTTATCTGAGACCTTCCCTGTTTGTTTTTGGATTCTGCCGATCAGACTGGTACTGTCTCTCTCTCGAGTCTGGAGAATTCTTCAGGAAGTTGAGAGAGGTCCCGTGTCCTTAGCGTATGCTGAGGACTAGCTGTACCTGTGGGAGGAAAGTACGCAGGCGCAAACAGAGGCAAATGCAAGCGTGCGTGCGTGCGTGCGTGTGTATATGTGTGTGTGTGTGTAAGTGGGTGTGGGCGTGTGTCTCGAGGGACAGAGTGATGGCTAATGTTGAACCCTTGAGTGTGTGGGATGGGCTCTGCAATGTATATGTCGCAGGCGCTAGTGATGATCGCAGCGCGATTTCTGGCATTAACTGCCTTAACTCCTCAATTAGACCCACAGAGCAGGAACTTCAATGTTCCAAGTGCCCCTCTGTTTCCCAAAGTGGGTATATGGGTGGGAGGGGGTTCGATGCCTGGCTTCTGTTTTAGAAGAACCCAGGATCAGTGGAGCTGCAGATTCTCAAGGGTGCACTCACTTACAGGCAGGACACTTGGCAGAGATCGGCGTATCTGGGGTCTCTTCTCTCTGGTTTGGCCCTGCTTCTTTGATGTGCTCCGCCAGTTCTGTGCTGCTGTCACTGCCAGGTTATGAGGTCTTGCTGCAGCTGGAGATTTCAGGGTGGTCACGTCAGTGGGAATCGGGGTAACCAGCCTTTCTGTTCTCTGGTTTGGCCCTGGTTAGTCTTAAACTGGAGGGCTGATGTGCCCCGCCAGCTCAGTGCTGCTCCGCCGCCAGGTTAGAAAGTCCCGCTGTAACTGGATACTGGGTTGCTAGTCCAGATGCTTTCTGGGAAGTCCTGGGGTCTCTTCACTGTGCTCTCCAAGCTTCGGAGGCCCAGCACCTGGTGTGTCTAGCTTGTATGGCGTTTCTGTCTGGTTTTGGTGAGTATATAGCGTATTCTCTGTCACTGTGGAATGGGTGGGCCGTACCGTCAGTGATGGCGCTCCTGAGGAGCTAGTATGGCGTCTAGCAGACTCACGCCCTGGGAGGATGGTGCAGCCGCCGCGCGAATCTGGGGCTCCGAGACACAGTACTGCTGGCCTTTGCCAATAAAGGGCTTGGGGCTCCGCCTCAGTGGCTGCAGGCCCAAGGCAGTTAGGTCTGCGCTGAGAAAGGTGAGTCCGCTGTGCCGAGGAGGAGGGAGGTCTGGGGGAGGGGAGTGCCGAGAGATCAAAGGATCGGATTGTTTCTCACCTTCCCCAAACAAGTCCCTGGGTGACCCGAGACCAAGGTTTTCACCTCCTGCGATGTTCCCTGTTGTTTAGAAAGTCTCTCCGTTGTTTCCCTGGCTTCAGAAGTTCTTCCACTCATCAACTCAGAACTTCATCTCTTCCACAGCTCGGAAACTGTGTGTGCTAGTCGCCATCTTGGCTCCGCCCCCCTTCTAGGTCTTTGTGATCTGGCTGGAATGACACACCTTTAATCCCTCTGGCTGTAATACAAACACACCCTTAGTACACACCTTTAATCCCTAACAGTGACATTAAAGTTAGTTTGTAGAAGGAAACATCCATGTTTGAAAGTGACATCTATTGAAGGGCAGAAAAAGTAAGAAATCAAAGAAAGGTTTGACAGAATGAGTCAGAGATAGGATATGCCCAACTCTCATAAAACAGACATGAAAGAGAGGAGACTTAAGGGAGCAGCACAGACAGAGGGCAGTTGAATCAGTTCAGTCACTTTGGGAAGTTCAATTGAACAGTCAGCTGAGAGTCTGGGGAGTCAGTTTAGAGACAGCACAGTGGAGTTGAGTTTGTGGCAGTTCATTTCTTAGAGTTCAAAGGTACTTTTACCAGGATGGTTGTAGAGACAAGTTGCAAAAAGAGAACAAGCTAGACACAGGTGAAGACAGCATGAGCTAGGAAATGAGAAGGAGCCAGAAGATTAGAACATGCTCCCAAAGTTAGTATGAGGCCAAGAAGAGCAATTCAGTCAGAAGATGAGAGAAGGCAGTATGACTCAGTTAGCTTCGAGAAGATTTTTGAGGCAGAACGCTTGAGTTGAACCAGCCGGCCAGAGTTCAGAAAGAGCTAGGAGTGATCTTATTCAGCAGTAAATCTTGGAGACAACAATTACATCAAGTGAATAAAAATTACTTTTACAGAAATTTATGTTACTGTTAAAGCTACAGACTAAAAAGTAAGCATAATTGAATACATAAGTTCTTCATGAAATGACTGATATAGAAACAACTTGTATAGATTAGAGATGTCCTAAACCATAAGATCAAGTTTTATTATTTTATAAGAAGTCATTGTTGTGACTTTCGACTGGTATAAAAATATGCAAATGTGCATTGAATCCTGGCTAATGTTGAAATTTTTACACAGGGAAAAACTTTATAGATACAAGTTTTAACAGACTTTGTAATATGTGAATTTTAATAAAATTGTAGGTTTTTAGGAAACCTTAACTTTAATGCAATCATATATCCCCATCTACAATATATACACATAATTTATTACATGTGCCCATTTACTCCATCCTTAACTGGTCAATTCTGTTTATCTCTAGAAACTACTAATAATTACGTTCTTTCCAATCTAAGATGAGAAATTTAATTTTCGAATTGATCTAGCTGCTGAACACTTACATAAATGAATCAAAATATTTCCCTTTTCAGCTGGGTGCAGTGGTGCACGCCTGTTAATTCTACCAATCAGGGAGGCAGAGGTAGGTGGATCTCTGTGAGTTCTAGGCCAGCCAGGTCTATAGTGTGAATCCAGGATAGCTAAGGCTACACAAAGAAACCCTGTCTTGAAAAACATAAATAAATATCTTTCCCATTTCTTAGGCATAGTAGCAAAGCCACACAAAATATAATACAAAGAGTTTATTCTGCTGTGTAGGATAGCCTTGTTTCAGCTCATCCCTTAGGACCACACCAAACAGACCTGCTCTTCTTTCATATGGTAGCCCCTTGTGATGGTTAGTGTTCTTTGTCAACTTGATGGACTGTAGAATCACTTGGAAGTGGGCATCTAGGCATGTCTGTGGAGAATTATCTTGTCTTTCTAGAACTGGAAAGACCTACTCACTGTGTGTGTCATCCTTACCTGGCTGGGACCATGAACACCCTGAGTGGAGCAATAAAATTAAGCAGTAGCATTCATTCATTGCTCTCTACTTATTGACTATGGAAGTTTGTACTGCCTTGACTTCTCTGCAGTGAGGGACATTTTGGAACTGTGAACTACAAAATGCCTTTCCCTCTATAAGTAACATCTACAGCAACAGGAAAAGAAACTAAGACTTTCATCAAATGTTGTGAAAGAATCATGTATATGCTCCCCAAGTTACTGATTTTCTTGTTGTTGAAAGCTTTATTGAGCTATTATTTACATATCACACAATTCAATAATTTTAAATGTATAATTCAGTTAGATCATTAGTGTGTTCATAGTTGTCTAATCATTACTACAATTATTTTTATATATTTATTTGTGTATGTGTTGTGTGTTATGTGTACACACACATGTGTGAGCATGCCATGGTGCATGCATAGAAGTCAGAGTACAACTTTCAGGAGTTCTCTTATTCCGCTAGACTGCTGGGAAATTAGTTTGTCAGGCTTTCTACGAAGCCTGACAGTGTTCCTTTACCTGACTGAGCCATTTTACTGACTCTTATTTTTTGAACATTTTTATTATTGCCAAAATAAGTAATCTTGATCTGCTTTAGCCATTACTTCCCAGCTTTCTGTATCTTTCTGTGACCCGAATGTTAAACAATCATTATCTCACTGTGTTTCCATAAAATTGCCTATTTTAGATATTCCACATGAATTAAATTACAAATATATGACACTGTCCTTAGTTGTCTAGCTAGAAATTTTTTTATTTTGTTTATTTTTTGGAGAGCCACTTCTGTGCTGAGTTCTGTTTTTGATACTGGGATGTTAGCCTTCTAGAATACCTTTGAAGGAATTCCTTCCTCTTTGTTTGTTATAGAATAAATTAAAGAGAATGGGTATCATATCTTTACTATGTGGCAGAATTCAGCCCTGAAGTTGGCTGATCCTGGGCTTTCTTTTGATTGTGATTTTCAGTCATATTACTTGGAACTAGGGTGTTTGGGTTTTCTGTTTCTTTATGATTTGGCCTTGCTAAGGTTTGTATGTATAGCTATGATTTTTTTTTTCATTTATCCTAGATTATTAAATAATAATCTCTAATGATTTTTTCCATTTCTCTGATATCAGTTGCAATGTTTTCTTTAAATCTATAATTTTCCTAGTTTGACTAGCTAAAAGTTTGTCTATTTCTTTTCAAAGAAAAGGCTCTATGTTTTCTTGTCATATATATTATCTTTTTAGCCTCTCTTTGATTTGTATCTTCTTTGATCATTACTGTTTGGTAGGGTTAATTTATTTTATATTTTGATATTTCCTGTGATAATTTATCTGAGATCTTTTACTTTTTTGATATGGGCATTGATTCATACAAATTTCTTATTACTTCTTTGCTATGCTCCGCATGTTTTGGTATATTATATTTCTATTTTTATTTATTTAAGGCAATTTTTAAACTTCATTGTTGATTTCTTTCTTTATCCAGAATTAAGTTGATTTTGTATTTATGTATGAAATTCTCAAGTAACATAAGGCTATAAATAAAACTTTAAAGTATTTTTAATGTAGCTTACATGTATTCGTATAGTTTTCTGTTTTTCTTCTGTTCTAGATTCATTGCACTGTAGTTGGAAATATACTTAATATAATCAGTGATTCCTCTTTGTTCTTTTTTTTCCCTAACACACAAATACACACACACACATACACACACACACACACCCTGGGGATTTAATGTAGAAACTGACACATGTCTCAGGGTTTAAAAATTTTTTGAGAATTGTTTTGTGTCCTATCATGTGATATTTTCCCTGTGTTGAGAAAAATGTGTTCTTCAGATGTTGGATGGAGTGTAATTTAAATTTGATGTTTCTTCATTGTTTTTTCTGTCTATGTGTTCATTGCTGAAGATGGGTTTGTCCCCAGTAATTATTATTATGTTCAAATATGTATCAGTTTCTTTAGGTAATTAATATTTGTTTTATATATTTGGGTACTCTTGTATGTGTTTTATATATATTTAGACTTTTATTTCCTATAGCTATCGTGAGCCCTTTATCATTTTATAATGCATGTTCTAGTCTCTTTTTATTGCTTTTGATATAAATTATATTTTGTCTTAGTATGGCTGTCATTCTTGCTCTTTTTCATTGTCCATTTGCATGAATTATTCCATCCATTCACTTTTCACCCATTAAGTTTAAGTCCTTCAAGGTATTGTGATTTTCTTTTAAGCCACATACAGTTGGGTTTTATTTTTTTTATTCATCCAGTCACTCCATGTCCTTTAATTGGAGTATTTAATCCATTTGTATTCAAGGTAGTTATTGACAAGTAAGCTCATACTTCATTCATTTAGAAACTTGTTTACTAGCTTTGCTGTGGTTCTTTCCTTTCTGTTTCCCTCTCTTACTCTGCCTAAGTGTTTATGTGAGTTACTCTAGTAGTGGAGATTGGATTCCATGCTTATTACAAATTGGTCCATTACAAAAACACCTATTAGAAACTTTTGCTTTGTAGCTTGATAATAACAAACTGTTTTGAAATGAAAGTGGAGCTATTTGGGATCTGCCAACAGTTACATTGCCCATTACCAGAATAAAGTCCTAACCTAACAGATGAAGCCTCAAACATAGTATTCAGCTTCACATGGAGACAGCATTTTTGAAGGTGGATTCTTGGGCACCTGGACTGATATTCCCATGAATCACACCATAATCTAATAGCAACAAGTACTTCCAGTCTCAGTGGTGCACAGAACTATAAGTCTGCCCCATTGGATTAAAGTCTCTGCTTGGTGTCATCTCCTTTCCTCCAAAAATCCTAGCTTTGTTGTCTGAGGTTGGAGGATTAGTTGTAGAGATAATTCCTTTAGCTATCAAGGCTAGTGTTAAACTGGGCTGACCTAAGTCTTAGAGCAAAACCATTTTGCATAGTCTCAGGAGTAGGATGTGTGTTTCTCAGGTTCACTTCAAAGTGGGAAATTGCTTTACCCACAGGTGAGCAAATCTTTTGGTGCTGGAACCAATTCTGAGAGCTTTCGCCTATGCATAGTGCCTTCTACTTCTATAGGATACTGTATCTCACCACAGTAGGCCTTAGTCTTGTATCCAAGACAGCTTTGTCTGAGCTTTCATGCTCTGCCTATTCAGTGTGGATCAAGTATTGTTCTCAGCTCTACTTCAGGAGGTTGAAGGAACTGGACTGGGTTGAGCCCATTGCTACTTGGCCTAGTGCAATTGGAGCAGCATTGTTCACACAAATATAGGCCTGGTAAAATGAGCATTGTATAGCACTGAATTTTACCATGATATAGTAGATTTTAATTTTAACATGTGGATTTAATTACTTCCTCTCCCTCAAATGGGAGATGCCCTTGTTCTGCTGTGCTTGTCAGGAAGGGGAGAAAAGAGCAGAACTTAGAGCTTTTGTCTTGCCCTTTCCAGTGCATTTACCCACAATGATCTCTTACCTAATTTCCTTAGTTCTGGTGCTACTAGTTAGGTAGTTGGTGTGTCTTTGGGAGAGATCTTTGGCGTGTCTTTGCTGTCATATTTCTCATGTTCCACTAAGAGTTTATTTCTAGCACTGCTTTATGTTTGTTCTTACACTAGTATTGTCACACCTTGATTATTAGTCTTTGTAGAAATATTTGAATTTAGAAAGTGGGAGTCCCTCAATTTCTTTGTCAAGAAGCAATTTTTCACTACTCTGTTTCTTCTTTTTTGCCTCATCCACTTGTTTAAAAGTAGTTTCTGCATTTGCTTCTGTGTTGTAAAGCTATACCTCCACATGATCTCATGCCATTTCTATTAATATTCTTTATACACATATAACTTTTCCTGTCTGTTCTGACATTGTGATGATAGGTTATTGATCTTTGCCCTTTCCACTTCACACTTTAAAAACCAGGATTTGATGGAGGGACATCTAAGTTGTACTCAGATTTTGGCTATTACAAATAAAGCTGCTATGAACATTGTTGAGGCAAATGTTCTTGTATTCTTGAGCATCTTTCGGATATATGCCCAGGAGTGGAATAACTAGGTCTTGAGGTAGCACTATCCCCAGTTTTCTGATTAAACGTCAGATTGATTTCCAAAGTAGTTGTACAATTTTGCATGCCCATCAGCAATGGAAGAGGGTTTCCCTTTCTAGCATGTGTTGTGATTTGAGTTTTTGTTCTTAGCCATTCTGATGGTTGTGAGGTAGAATCTCAGAGTCAGTTTGATTTTCATTTCCCTGATGACTATGGACATTGAGCATTTCTTTAAGTGTTTCTCTGCCATTCTATATTCCTCTGTGACACACATTGAATATACTCACTTATAAGTGGATATTAGCCATATAATATATAACAAACATAGTAAAATTTACAAACCTAAAGAATCTGAACAACAAGGAGGACTTTAGGGAAGATGCTTAATTCTCATTCAGAAAGGAAAACAATAGACACTGGAAGTGGTAGAAGAGAACATGATGGGGTCCTACCACAGATGTCCTCTAAAAGACTCCACCCAGCAGGGGATCTATGCAGATGCAGACAAACTTCGAACAGAGCAGTGGGAGTCTTATAGAAGAATGGAGATATAAAAGGGGACAGGAGCCCCACAAGGAGACCAACAAAGCCAAAAAAGCTGGGCCCAGGGTGTCTGCAGAAAATGATACACCAACCAAGGACCATGCATAGAGAGGATATGGAACCCTTGCCCAGATGTAGCCCATATACAACCTAGTCTCCATGTGGGTTTCCTAGTAAGGGGAGAAGAGAAAGTCTTTGCCAAAGACCCTGTTACCTGTTCCTTGATCACTTCTCCCTAGTTAGGAGACTTAGCCAGCCCACATAGGAAAAGAATCCATACAGTTGTGATTCTGATAGGCTAGGGTCAGACAGTAGGGGAGGAGGACCTCCCCTATCAGTGGACTAGGGAAGAGGGATAGGGGAGAAAGAGGGAGGGAGAGTGGGACTGGGAGGAGACAAGGGAGGTTTGGGATACAACTGGGATACAAAATGAATAAATTGTAATAAATAATAAAATAAATAATTGTAATAAGTAAAATAAATAAATTGTAATAAATAATAAAAAGAAAAACAAGGATTCAATTGTTTTATAGAAACTTCTCTAATTGTTTCATATACCATGCCTCTGAAGGTACCCAAATCACCAGGTCATATGTTCCTTGTCCGTGACTCATTAGGCTGCTCCTGTGACCCTTTTCCTCCTACTGGGTTGCCCCATCCAGCCCTGATCTTTGAGTTTATGCCTTGTCTTTTTTTTCCATTAATTAATTTATTTAATCAATTTGCAGCCTGATCGCAACCACCTCCCTCTTCTGTTCTCACTCCCATCCTCACAACCTCCTTCCCCCATTTCTCCTTTTCCTTATAACTTGTTATGCCATGATTACTTGATATCCCTGGGAAGAGACCTGCTCTTTTCTGAAGGGAAATGAAGAGGGAGGGGATACTGGGAGAAGGTGAGGGAAGGGAAGCTACAATTGAGATATATTGTATGAGAGAAGAATAAATGTGAAGACATGAAACAGTGTTTTTAGCAAAAGTCCAGGCTGTGGCAAGTAATACATTTATTAGAGAATAAGGAAGAGATAACAAATTCTTAAAAACAAGCAGAACCCAGTCAGTACTTTGGACCTTTCTCAGCTAGAAACTGGTGGTTGTTTTGCTGCCTTGAGCTTTATAACAGTGGTTCTCAAATTCCTAATCCTGTGACACTTTACTACAATCCCTCATATTATACCCCAACCCCCAACCCCCAATAGGGTTAATTGGTTAATGTATATGATATTGACTAATTTGCTTCATTGGCCTCTTTTTTCAGCTTTCCAAATTTCAACCCACTTGACCTAACTCAAACACTATACCTCACAGATAAGCCTCACTTTCTTGCATATTCTACCTTAATTCCCCCCTTTTTCGAACTGTAATAGTATTTACTATTTGTACCCCCAATCGAATGTTTCAGTCCTGCTCTTTAGTGGGTTTCTATGTGCTGAAGATGTTTTCCTTCATGTGAGATTGCTGGTAGGTTTGCACTATAACTTACTACTGGAGGAAATGATTCTAAGTTCTTCTCTTAATTGAAAATGTATTTTTTTTTAAATATAATATATTCTGACTTTGGTTTCCCCTTCCCCAACTCCTCCCAGATCCTTCCCACTTCCCCACCCACCCAAATCTACACATTTTCTTCTTCTCTTTCATTAGGATACAAACAAGTATCTAAAAAAACATAATTAGATGAAATAAAAACAAACAAACCAGAATAAGACAAAACAAATAAACACGCAAACAGAAAGAAAAGAGCCAAAGAAAGAGCTCAAGAAACACATATAGTCACAGAGACAAACATATTTGCCCACACAGAAATCCCAATAAGAATACCAAACTGAAAATCATAATATATATGCAGAGGACCTGTAAGGGGAACAAAGCTATGGCGAAGCATTATGAGACAAAGAACCTCCCCAAATGCAATTGAGTTCATTTTGTGTTGAACATCTATTTACTACTAGGCATGGACCTGGCCTTAAGAGTAGTTTGTAGCGGGACAGCATTAGTCACATGAAAGTGTTGATACTCTGGCAAGACAGTGATATTTAGAAGGTTCATAGTTTAAGAATATCTAAAATAGTTTAAAAACTGTAAAGTTGCAACACATGATTTTTACACCTAGTTACTAGAAAACTAAGGAAAGCACTTATCAGCTTTGAAGAAAGTAAGGTGAAAACAGGAATGCACTTCTACTAATCTACCAAAAGAAATCTTCAAATGCAATATCAGAAAGATCTTATAGTACAGGTCAAACCTATTGCTCATTAAGAAAGGGGTCCTAAAGAAAAGCACTTGCTAAGTTAACAACTGAGGATGGCCAGTTTAAACCTCACCCACATGGATATGCTTTCCATCGTGGCTCTGCCTGAGATGTTTCTTTGGGTCTGTGAGGTTCTGTCAACTGCTGTGCTAACGCTGTTCTGTACAACCTAACTCACTGGCAAGAACACAGTGTTGGATCCTTCAACCACTAGAACAAACTTTTTTCAATTGACAGTTGCAGAATTGTGGAGTGTTTTTACATTGATCCTTTGCTAATGCAGTTAGCAGTATGTTTTGCATGTATGACTTAATAAATCCTTGAATCATAAAAAAAGAGTAGTTTGTATCTCTAGTGACACTCCATTGGAGAAAACTACTTTTTCATTTGCAGGTGGTTATTGATTAGATATATCTTCTAGGTTAGGGATGTAGGCTTGTGTCCACTTCCCCTCTTAATGCTTGGACCCTATCAAGGCCAGAGCTGTGCAGTCCCTGTGCATGCTGCTTGTTCCCAGCATTGCCTGGGTGGCGAAGAACCTGAGACTAGATAGGCTAGGGACCTAGGGGATAACCAAATGCTACTGGTCTGCTAAAGGAATGAAGAAATAAAATGACTCCTAATGATATTCTGATATATTCACAGATCAGTTTCTTACTCAGCCATCATCAGAGAAGCAGCTTCTTCTTCGTCCTTCTCCTCTTGCTCCTCCTCCTCTTCCAGTAAATGGGAACTAATTAATAATTTTAAGTTCTTGCAAGCAAAAATGGTATCTTTCTTCCTACTTGACATTCTAATCAAAAATCAACAAACTGCTATTATAATTAAGTTTTCACTCAGTGCTATCATCCACCTTAAAACATATGACATTTGTAAGTAGGTGCTATGGTAAGTATGCAGAAATTACTGTAGTCACTCCACTTAAGTTGGCAACATTCTTTTCTAGCTTCCTTATAAGCCTTTTGGAGCAAAGAAGGTAGTAGTAGTTTTTCATGCTACATTTCTTGTGGCCTTGTTATTGGGTCCTTCTCACAGTAACAACTGGGAACACTTAGAAAGGCCACCTAGTAGCTTCATATAACAGCACAGGGACACTGAAAAAACACAACACACTATTTTCTTGTTAACCAGATTTCCAAGATTGATAAGCACCCTAGTTATTTTGTGGTTCTTATTTCTTAAATTCTCTCTATAGTACACAGAGGAAAATGTTAATTTATATAGAACCATTTTATTTATTTTTTGATCTAGATTCAAAAGAGCAAAATAAGAATATCCTTCTAGAACGATACAGAAGCTTTTAATTTTCAGCAGTTGGACCAGCAAAGCATAGTCAGCGTTGGCAGAGTGTGTATTAAAGGGATTCATATATTTAATTAGTTCCCCTCTATACTTCTCTACCTTTGTATGTCTTCTTTATAACAGCAGGTAGAATACAGTGCTGACAATTGCTTCTCTTCCCCTAAGTTTAAAGTTTAAAATTTTAAGTGCTGTATAATGAAATGGTGATTTTCATTCTGTCCTGGTGGTAAAAAGGGATTTGCTGATGTGTAAAATGAGACAAAGATAAATAACAAACAGATGTTCTCACAAAATGTTCATTAAATCCATGCCTAGTAGAAGATGCTGGATTACATGTGTTCAAACTCTAAATAGGCTAGAGAATAAGGAGCTTTTATACCTTAATGTTCAATTTATGAAAGACTATATAACTTTCCCAGTAAAAAATCACAGTAATCAGTGATTTACATTTTCTTCCTCATTTCAGTATAGCTTGTCATGACTATTTTTAAACTTCTCTTATTGCTTTTCACAGGTCCAATTATCCAAGTAGACATCACTTTATTGGGGATAATGAAGTGAGGTTAAGCTTTTATTTGGCCCCAGATAGGGGTATTCCACAGGTGGAAATTACAGTCTTTACTTGAGTATTTGGTATAGATATGTGATAATGATTTTAGGGGAATGGAGCTGCAAAAGGAGAATAGCAATAAGACCACCCTTTTTCATCCTGTGATTCTTCCATAGTCATAGTAAATGTAAGGTTTTCTGCTGTCTTAAGTGATGTAATGTCTTGCCATGGTAGGCAGAACAGACAGTTATTTTAGAAAAAAGATTTATTACATTTAATTGTGTGTATGTGAGTAGGAGCACATGAGTTTAAGGGTCTGTAGAGGCCAAAGTTGTTGGCTTCCCCTGGAGCCAGATTCACATATGTGGATTATAGGAACAAAACTTGATACTCTGGAAGAATAGTACATATTCTTAACTTCTGAGCCATTTATCCATTCCAGAGTAAATCTTGATGCATTGTATTGCATACAGCAATGGTAAATAACATAAAAATCTTAGTTCTTATGACTTTGACTTATGTTGCTTGTTACGTGGTTAGAAAAGTGAAGAAATGTCAAGTTGAAGTAATTAGTGTGCTATAGGGGGTAAATTATTTACTTATACTATGCTAAGAATGAGCATTTTTTTCTCTTTTAGGTGATGAAGTTTTGTTCTGGATCTGACATGTGTTCAGTCAGACTTGAATTTTAGAAAGACTATTCTGAAAGATAAATCTGGATAGGAAGAAAAGGTTGAAAGATTTGGAAAAATGTTGTCTGAGAGGTCAGTTATAACTATTTAAAGCAGTCCATGTAAAGAAGGAAGATCTAAATTAGAAGTGTGGTGGTAGAAATGAAAGGTAGGTATAAAATCTGAATGGAATGCAGCAAATATGTTTTGTTTAGCCCACAGTGTTTAAATCTGAATAACTTTACATGGAATGTATGTTCTCCAGTTTGACCTAGCTCCCCATTTTATTACATTACAGGTTTACAATGCCTGGCTGGCTCTTTTTAATGTAAAAAAAAATCATTTTTAATTAAATTTTTATTTTTTATATTAATTACAGTTTATTTACTTTGTATCCCAGCTGTAGCCCCTTCCCTCATTCAGTCCCAATCCCACCTTCCCTCCCTCATCTGCTCCCTGCCCCTCTCTAAGTCCACTGATAGGGGAGGTCCTCCTCCCCTTCCATCTGACCCTAGCTTATCAAGTCTCATCAGGACTGGCTGCAATGTCCTCCTCTGTGGCCTAGCAAGGCTGCTCCTCCATCAGGGGTGGGGAGTGTCAAAGAGCCAGCCACTGAGTTTATGTCAGAGACAGTTCCTGTTCCCCTCACTAGGGAACCCACTTGGATACTGAGCTGCCATGGGCTATATCTGAGCAGGGGTGCCAGGTTATATACATGTATGATCCTTGGTTGGAGAATCAGTCTCAGAAAAGACCCCTGTGCCCAGATATATTTGGTCCTTGTGGAGCTCCTGTCCTTTCCAGGTCTTAAGATTTTTTTCAGTATTTAGTGCTTCTCAGATTTTTAAAATGAAGGACAGCTTGTTTTAAATTTCAAACCAAATACATATTCAGAATTTTTAAAAAATTTCACATAGAACCCTTTTAAGAAAAAGTTACATTAGAGAAAGTATTAGAAAAGGGTTTATGATAAAAGAGAAGTCTGATGTCCTTCACTGTGAACCCTAAATTACCATAAACTGGTACATCTGTAACTTTACTGACTGCAGGTTGCAGCCTTTCTGTCACTCTTGTGGTAGGTATTTGAAATGTATTTTCTGTATTCATTTTTTTGTTTGTTTTGTTTTAATTAAATATTTATTTTTTATATTAGTTATTTTTTATATTAATTTTTTATATTATATTCACTTTGTATCCTAGCTGTAGCCTCTTCCCTTATTCCCTCCCAATCCCCCTCTCCCTCCCTCAACTCTTCCCTGCCCCTCTCTAAGTCTACTGATGGGGAGGTTCTCCTTCCCATCCATCTGATCCTAGCTTATCAGGTCTCCTCACGACTAGCTGCAGTGTCCTCCTCTGTGGCTTAGAAACGCTGCTCCTCCCTCTGGGGGGGGGTGTCAAAGAGCCACTGGCTGGTCCTTTTGTGGGAGGGGGAGGAGACGAAGAAATTATGAATGACCCCTTAAATAAAAAAAGAGGATATGAAGTTGGGAGGTAGGTGTTTTAGGGACTGATGTAAGGGTAGCTCTAGGGAAGTAGTACAGAGTATAGACGTTAGATATAATCAAGATACATTCTATATATGTATGACATTTTCAAAGTATTTAAAATGAGTCCTAGAAGTACAAGGTAAAAACCTATTTTGAGATTTTTTTTAATTTTAATTTTTTTCTTCACAATGTATTCATTATATATCCCGGTCAAAGCCCCCTCCCTCAGGTACCCCCAGTCCCACCCTCCCTCCCTCTTTTCACATCCCCTTCCTCTAGTTCACTGGAAAAGAGAGTTCTTCACAATTGCCATCTTCCCATAGCTTGTTAAGTCTCATCAGGACTGCCTGCATTCTCTTTCTACATGGCCTGGCAAGGCTGCCTCACCAGGGGTGAGTGATCAAAGAGCAGTCAACTTAGGTTCATTATAAAAGCAGCTCCTGATCCCCTCACTCAACGATCTACATGGAGACTGAGCTGTCAGTTGGCCACATCTGAGCAGGGGGTCTAGGTCCTCTCCATGCATGGTCCTCAGTTGGTATATCAGATTCTGCAGGACCCCCTGGGTTCAGATCTTTTAGCTTTGCTGATCTCCTTGTGGGACTCCTGTTCCCTTCATGTCCCTCTGACCCCATACCTCTCTTCTTCCATAAGAGTCCCTGCACTCTGGCCTAAGTTTTGCTGTGAGTCTCAGAATCTGCTTTAATCCCCTGTTGGGGGATCCTTTCAGAGGACCCTCTCTTCCACCACTTCTGGTGCCTATACTGTTTGCCATTCTGGATGAGATTTAAACATCCTCCCTATCCAGAATATATAGAGAACTCAAGGAATTAGATACCAACAAACCAAATAATCCAATTAAAATTGGGGTACAGAGCTAAGCAGAGAATTTTCAACAGAGGAATATACAATGGCACAGAAACACTTACAGAAATGCTCAGCATCCTTATTCATCAGGGAAATGCAAATCAAAACAATTCTGAGATTCCATCTTACACCTATAAGAATGGCTACGATGAAAACGTCAAGTGACAACACATGCTGGAGAAGATGTGGAGAAAGGGAACCCTCCTCCATTGCTAGTAGGAGCAGAAATTTGTACGACCACCTTTGAAATCAATCTGGTGCTTTCTCAGAAAATTGGGAATAACACTACCTAAAGATCTAGTTACACCACTCCTGGGCATATACTCAAAAAATGCCCCACCATTCAATAAGGACATTTGCTCAACTATGTTCATAAAAGCTCTATTTGTAATAGCCAGAATCTGGAAACAACCTATATGTCCCTCAATGAAGGAATGAATACAGAAATTGTGGTACATCTACACAATACTACTCAGCTATTAAAAACAAGGAAATCTACTTATAAGTGAGTATATACAATATGTGTCTTTCTGCTTCTGGATTATCTCACTCGGGATGATTTTTTCTAGTTCCTACCATTTGCCTGCAAATTCCATGATTTCTTTTTTTTTTTTTTTTTTTTTTTTTTTTTTTTTTTTTTTTTTTTTTTTCTTTTTTTTATTAAATTTTTATTTTTTTATATTAGTTACAGTTTATTTACTTTGTATCCCATCTGTAACCCCCTTCCTTTTCCCCTCCCAATCCCATCCTCCCCATCTCCTCCTATGCCCCTCTCCAAGTCCACCAATCAATTGGATGACTCTTGCTTTCCCATGATCCAACAAAATACCTGACATAGTAGGCTATCAATAAATATATGCTGGGTGCTGTAGTTTAGATATTCGATGTTCCCCAAAGGCTCGTGTGTTAAAGGTCTGACCATGTTCTTCATTTTAGTGGGTTTTGGTTGGCTGGTTACTGATTTTAATTAAAAAAAAAAAAAAAAAACTGAGACTCAGAGCTAGAGAGATGGCTTAGCAATTAAGAACAATTATTGCTTTCCAGAGTGTCCCCAGTTCAGTTAACAGCACCCAGATCAACTGGCTCCTACCTGATTTTATTTTTTTTTTCTTAGTAACAAAAACAATTTAATGATCACTATGCCTTATGATTTAATTATTAGACAGTGTGATTCATTAAGCACTGTACCTATTTTTTTTTTTTCTTTTTAGTTACATTTTGTTAACTCTGTGTCCCAGCTGTATCCCGCTCCCTCATTCCCTCCCCAACCCCACACTCCCTCCCTGGTCTCCTCCCTGCCCCTTTCCAAGTCCCCTGATAGGGGAGGACCTCCTCCCCTTTCATCTGTCCCTGTTTTATCAGGTATCTTCAGGGCTGGCTGCAAAGTCCTCCTCTGTGGCCTAACAGACTGCTCCTCCCCTGGGGGGAGGTGTCAAACAGCCTGCCCTTGAGATCCTGTTAGAAATAGTCCGTGTCCCCCTTACTTTGGAAAACTACTTGGTTACTGAGCTACCACAGGCCACATCCGAGCAGAAGTTCTAGGTTATATCCATAGATGGTCCTTGGTTGAGTTTCAGTCTCAGAAAAGACCCTGTGCCCAGATATATTTGGTCCTTGTAGAGCTCCTATCCTTTCCATATCATACTAACTTCCCTTCTTTCATATGATTCCCTGCACTCTGCCGAGGGTTTGGTTATGAGTCTTAGTGTCTGCTTTGAAACACTGCTAGGTAGAGTCTTTCAGATGCCTTTTGTGGTAGACTCCTGTCATAAGTTCAAGGCACATCCCATTTGTCTTTCTAAATGAGGATTAATCACCTTCGCCTGTGTCCACTTTCTTGATTATCTTCTTTAGGTGTGTAGATTTAATCCACTTAAAAAATGGGGAACAGAGCTAAAGAGAGAATTCTCTGTAGAGGAACATCGAATGGCAGAGAAACACTTAAAGAAATGCTCAACCTCATTAGCCATTAGGGAAATGCAAATCAAAACGACCCTGAGATTTCACCTTACACCCATCAGAATGGCCAAGATGAAAAACTCAAGTGATAGCACATGCTGGAGAGGTTGTGGAGAAAAGGGAACCCTCCTCCATTGCTGGTGGGAATGTAAACTGGTTCAACCACTCTGGAAGTCAATCTGGCGCTTTCTCAGACAACTAGGAGTAGTGCTACTTCAAGACCCAGCTATACCACTCCTAGGTATATACCCAAAATTTGCTCAAGTACACAACAAGGACATTTGTTCAACCATGTTCGTAGCAGCTTTATTTGTAATAGCCAGAACTTGGAAACAACCCAGATGTCCATCAACGGAGGAATGGATACAGAAATTGTGGTATTTTTACACAATGGAATACTACTCAGCAATCAAAAAGGAGGAAATCATGAAATTTGCAGGCAAGTGGTGGGATCTAGAAAAGATCATTCTGAGTGAAGTATCCCAGAAGGAGAAAGACAAACTTGGTATATACTCGCTTATATAGACCTACAAGACATGATAAACATAATGAAATCTACACACCATGATTTCTTTATATTTAATTGCTGAGTAGTATTTCCAGGATTGTCCCATGGGTTCTAAAATGTCAAAACAATCTTCAAAATAATTCTAAGGTATTTCTTGCCATATTTACTGTGTTTAACAGTTCACTGGTGGTGCAACAGAACATGTGAATAAAATTGCTGGTGACCTGGCAAGAATTTTTATTGTGCGTTATTCATTCATTCGATTCTTTACTAGTATATACTCAGAGGTAGGAAAACAGATGTATTTTCACTTAGTCATGTTGCTTTTATAATCGATAGAGAGTGATCTTTTACTTTGTGAACTTTTAATATCCTGTATATCAAAATGGAAAATACTTCTGATGCTTTTGATGTGTACTAGAATATGATGTTGTCTCTGAGTGTAAACCACTTGCATGAGTGCACTGCAACCAGAGCTCCCAGGTTTTTGCACAGGAGGGGCATAGGAGAAAGAGAGGAAGGGAGGGTGGGATTGGGAGGGGAGGGAGAAGGGGGCTACAGATCGGATACAAAGTGAATAAGCTGTAATTAATACAAATAAAATAAAAAATAAAAAAACTGACAGAGCATAGTTATTCTGCACTACTGAGTATTTAGCAGCCATCAACCCCGAAATAAAGTGCGTATGTTATTTTAAGAATAACAACTATTTATTTCTTGCCAATGACAAATACAAACTTTTTAAATGCAAATTAGACTTTTGACACTTGTATCTGCTATCATGAACTTGAGAGCTTCCAATAATCCATCACTTTTTTGATGAGACCAGTGATAATATTAACCAATATGATTTTCAAATCTTGTGTAATTAAATGTGCTACCATCTAAAAGATTTTCATAATTTAGCAAATCAATATTTTCAAATGATCAATATATGATGTTATCAAATTATACTTGAAAAAATCTTAGAGTGTAGAGCTAAGCGGTGAATTTAATACAATTAATCCTTAAAAGTTCATTAATGCAGATTCAGATTCCTTATTGCTCTAAAAGAAACTACCATTGTCAACTTTTAATGTACTAGCAACGAATACCAAAATTATCTGAAAAACCTACTCAAATAATCGTTCATAATCTAGCTGTATATTTGTGTGAGGCTAGATTTTTTTTGTGTTCTTCAATCAAAGACCATACACAGGTTTAATACCAGTACATTAAGTACATATGTGAAATGTCATAACAAGCCAATATGTATAATTAAGGTATACTAATACGAACTTAAAAAAATCATTTAAAAAAGAATCTCACTGTTTTTAAAAAAACAGAAAAATTGTAAAACAGTGCAATTATTCTAATTGATTTTACTTGTTTCTGGAAAACATTGTTATAGTTATAAACATAATTTATATTAACATACAAGATTTGTTAATTTTTGTTTTATTTTATTTTGTATTTTTTATAATTTTTATTTTTTATATTGATACTAGTTCATAAATTTCATTTGCAAATCTTTCATGAAACAAGTGCATTACTTGGTTAACCCAACTCTGTTGTTATTTTAAAATAATGTCTAACTTGGTAATTTGTTTACTCAGTTTTGATATTAGTAACCATAATTGATATGAAAGGAAAATAAGTGATTTTACTAGAAAACAGAAGTCATATGACATTTTTTTTTCTTTGATAAGCTAATGATATGAAAATTAGTGTTTTGGGCTAGGATTTTTATTAGCTATCAACTACTCTGCACAAAATTAGGCCAAAATGTAGTGTGTTCATGAAGTAAATATTATCTCAATGTTTTTAAGGGTCAAGAATCTAGAGATGGTTTGACTAAATAGCCACGGTTCAAGATGTCTCAGGGAGGAGCTGAGGGAGGGAGGGTAGGATTGGAAGGAAATGATGGAGGGGGCTTCAGCTAGATTACAAAGTAAATAAACTAATATAAAAAATAAAAATTTAACAAAAAAAATAAAATGAAATATAAGAACTGAAAAAAAAGGTCTCTCAATGAGGATTCAATTAAACTGACTGTTGTGGCTCTGATCTCACCTGAGGGTTAGCTGATTTTATTTGCAAACTCATAGTTGTGCTTTCTACTGAGTGTAGTCTCTTATTCATGGACTTTTTCACAGAGCTGCACAGTAAATGGCAAGGACCACTCTAGAGACTCTAACTCAAATAACACCCAAGACAGAAACCAGAGGAAATTAACAATCTAGTCCCAGAAATGGTATACCATCATTTTAAAGTGAATCAACAATTTGTTAATACCAGGAGGTGAGGATCATTGAGGGTTACCTTAGAAGTTGCCCACTACATATTTGTTGACAACAAATATGCCTTTAAAGCATATAACTGAGATTATGGAAAAAGAAAAGGTACAGACCCATTTGTTTTCTTGGTACATCCTTTTAAAATGATTTTACCATTTTCATTATTTTTAGTTAGCATAGAAAATAATAGGTTTTATTATGTGTCTTTAGTAATGAATCCAGGAACATATCCTGTGTGCTGAAGCATGAAATGTTGAATTGTCTGTTATGAAGAGAAAATAGCTTAGAAAATTGCCGGAAACTCATATATATGTGCATATATATATATTCACTAAATATAGACATTCTTATTACAACATAGGCAGACCTTTTATATTTATATTTTGTTTTATTGCTGTGTTGGGAATTAAACACAAACCTTCAGGCAGGCTAGACAGGTGTTTTACCACATAGCTAGCCTAAGTTCTGTATACAGTCTTTAAAGCTATCTTGTATTTACTAAAATATAGACTGAGAAGAAATTGAAAATTCAATTAGAAAGAGGTCAACATAAGGAAATAAAAACTTTTCAATTTACTCTTGTACTTACAATC
This sequence comes from Psammomys obesus, assembly GCF_907164565.1. Lineage (NCBI taxonomy): Eukaryota > Metazoa > Chordata > Mammalia > Rodentia > Muridae > Psammomys > Psammomys obesus. The sequence goes on along the minus strand of NW_026594184.1, from coordinate 1,081,355 downwards.
ATTCACAACACAGTGAAAAGTTTGCTTTTAATAGCAGCCCTATATAAATTTCAATATTATTTTTTTAATTAATGTAAGTTAGTATGAACTAAGATAGAGACCACAGTTAAATGTAGTCAGTGTATACTGCTTTTAATGGGTATTTGAAGGTAGATACAGAGAAAAGTAGACTGAACCTATAAAAAGTCAAATTTTATACAGGTATAGATTTGCTCACAGTTTGTATCTTTTTCTCTTACTTTTTCTTATGTTACATTTTAGTTTAGTAAGTGGAATTATTAAATAAACATTTTGGTGATGAATAGTAATTTAGAAGGAAGGAGGACAATAGTGTCTTTCAACATATCTTTAAATCCAGTTTTTAACTAAATTAATATTGTGAGGGCTAGGCTATTCTTTCTAAATCCATAAATTATAGGTATTAATTTTTATTCACAAACTATATCCCATTTATTAAAAATAAAAGATATAACCCTGTACTTGTTCACAGAGAAAAGGAAAGGACTGAGTAAAAAGTGCCTTATTAATCATAAAACCTGTCTGTTTTAATCTGAGGAAGAAATTATGTATAACATTGTTAGGGCATGCATTTGTGTATATGCATTTCCAAAGAGATGTACTTCTCAATTTGTCTTTTCTTATTTAGAAATTCAGGCATACTTGATGTCACAAAGCAAAGTAATAAGTGAAAAAGGAAAAGTTTTGGATTTGGTGATTCCTTCAGGTGGCTCCTAGCCTTAATATTTGGAATCCATGTTCAGATTAGGTATTTGAGGCACAATTCTTGGTTATTTTTTGTCAGGAAGAATGCATAATTAAATCTGTTTATCTTTTAGTTTAAACTTTGCTTGAACATTCTTCTCAAATAGTCCTTTAAAAAAAGTTGGTGAATTTTAAAAACTGTTTTAACATATTCTTTGAGGATTTCATACAGTATATTTTGATCATATTCTTTCCATTCCCCTATGTCCCTCCATATCCTCCCCTACCTTCCTAATAGGCATCATGTTCTTTTTCTCTCTTCAAAAGTAGAGACTGGGGCCGGAGAGATGGCTCATTGATTAAGAGCACTGTCTGCTATTCCAGAGGTTCTGAGTTCAATTCCCAGCAACCACATTGTGGCTCATAACCATTGATACTGGGATCTGATGCTCTCTTCTGGCATGCAAAATGGAAAGAAGAGAGAAAGAAAAAGAAAAATTAAAAGGAAGGAAGGAAGGAAGGAAGGAAGGAAGGAAGGAAGGAAGGAAGGAAGGAAGGAAGGAAGGAGACTGTGGCTTGTGTTGGCCAGCTGCTTTGAATAGGGGTCTGTCCTGGAGTGTTGATAAACCCAATATCACTCCATCAAAGAAACCTGATTTTTCCTGTCCCAGCAGTTATTAGTTGTCAATAGGTCTTTGCCACGTGTGGGACTTTGTGAAAACTTCCCCTCCTACTTTCTGGGACTTTGTTTGATTTTTAACATATGTGTTTGTATGTATAAGTTTATATATGTATCTTCCCTGTTGTGTCTGGAAGACACTGTTTCTTTAGAGCTTATAGTCTTTCTGGCCCCTCTTCCATATAAATCCCGAACCTTGGGAGGAAGAGATATGATAAAAATATCCCATTTATGGATGAGTGCTCCCATGTCTCTTATTCTCTGTACATTGTTGAGTGCTAAGTCTATATGTGTGTCTTAATCAACATATTCTATAAGAAGTTTCATTGATGAAGTGGACTTGTTTATGGTATAGCAATATGTTCTTAAAATATCTTTTTCAGGCTTAACTAAAGATACGTTCCCTGTTCTCCCTTTGGTTCTTTTTCATATGCATTCATTTATTGATCATATACTTAAACTTACTGTATCCTAGGAACTATTTTATGTACTGTAAATGGGTGTGATCATTAAAAACTTCTTGACTTATTGCTTAGATTCTGGAAAGGACCAAATGGAGAAAAATATTACCCACCCCTATACATAAAAACTCACACATAGTCTTAAGGGATTTGTGTTTGTGTGTGTGTGTGTGTGTGTGTGTGTGTGTGTGTGTGCGTGTGTGTGTGTGTGTGTGGGATTACAAGGTGATAACTATATGTTATTCTTTTATATACAAATGGAAGAAATTGAGCAGACTTAGAGAAATTGAGAGCATTGCAAGGTGTATAGGCTGTAATTTTAAGATGTCTAAGGTTGTTTTATTGGGAAGGGACATTAAACAGTTATTTGGAAGAGGTTAGAGGAAAATAGCTATCTATGGGAAAACAATGAAACCAAGGTAATTTCCAGCATAAATAGTCAAGGAACATATGTTCAGGGAGCTGATTTGAGTAAATCAGAGTAAGAGAAGGGAATATTAGGAGCTGACTTTCAAAGTCTGTAACTGAAGGAGCAACTAAATTTACATTTTCATTTGAGTAGTAAGTCAATGATGAAGTTTGGACAAAGAATGATGTAAATTTAGCTGTTAAAGGGATCATGCTTGGGGGAAGCTTGAGAGATGACTTAATGATAAGAGCCGTGGCTCTGGCAGTATAAGCATGAAGAACTGAGTTTGGATCTTTTTTTTTTTTTAACTTTAAGGATCTATGTTTTTTTTTTATTTAACTTTTATTAATTACACTTTATTCATTTTGTATACCCCCATAAGCCCCTCCTTTCTCCCCTCCCGGTCCCACCCTCCCTCCTTTCTGCATGCATGCCCCTCCCCAAGTCCACTGATAGGGGAGGTCCTCCTCTCCTTCTTTCTGATCTTAGTCTATCAGTTCTCATCAGAAGTGGCTGCATTGTCAAGGTTCTAGGTTATCTCCATGGATACTCCTTGGTTGGAGTATGAGTCTCTGGGAAGTTCCCTGTGTTCAAATTTTCTTCTGAGTTTGGATCTTAGCACCCATGTAACCATGTGTGTGCCTATAACCCTAGCACTATGGGCTTTGGAGACAGGAGTATTGCTGAGTCATGCTAGTGGCCAGCCTCCAGGTGTGGTGACAAACCTTATGTGCAAGGAATAATGGAGAAGGTGATAGTAGGATATCTGATTTCTTCCTTTGGTGTCAGCCGTTAACTCAATGCATCTACTCAAGAGTACATACTGCCACACACATGCGCATACTCATGCCCTCACCCAATCCCCACACAATCTTGGTGTTTCTTATTTGTATTGCTTAAGCCAAACTATTGAAGCACAGTTAATGAATAAAAAGTTGTATATATTTAATGTATATATCTTAATGAAATTGGAGATAAGTGTATATCATAAAGTCATGTCAGTCTGTGCTATGAGCCTATCAATCATCCTTCAAAAATTCCTCCTCATATTTGTATATATGATACGTGTACTTACCAGAAAATATACTGTCTTAGCAATATTAAGTCATTATTACAGTATTGATTTTTTTAATTTATTTTATTTTATTTTTCTTTATTAATTACACTTTACTCACTTTGTATCCCCCCATGGTTCCCTCCCTCCTCCCATCCCAATCCCTCCCTTCCTTCACCCTCTGCATGTATGCCCCTCCCCAAGTCCACTGATAGGGGAGGACTTCTTTTCCTTCCTTCTGATCCTAGTCAATTAGGTCTCATTAGGAGTGGCTGCATTGTCTTCTTCTGTGGCCTGGTAAGGCTGCTTCACCCTCAGGGAGAGGTAATTTTAAAGAGCAGGCCAATCAGTTCATGGCAGAGACAGTCCTGTTCCTATTACAATGGAACCCACTTGGATACCGAACTGCCATGGGCTACATCTGTGCAGGGGTCTTAGGTTATCTCCATGCATAGTCCTTGGTTGGAATAGCAGTCTCAGGAAAGACCCCTGTGCTCAGATTTTTTGGTTCTGTTGCTCTCCTTATGGAGTTCCTGTCCTCTCCAGATCTTACTGTTTCCCACTTCTTTCCTAAGATTCCCTGCACTCTGCCCAAAGGTTGTCCATAAGTCTCAGTATCTACAGTATTTTTAAAAATTAATACTATATTTCTGTTTTTTTATAACTTATTTTTTTAGATATATGGCTCTCTTAAGATTTAACCATCCTGTAGTACTGAAACTATACCCTTAAATTAATACTGTTTCTTCTTTTTCCTCCCTTGAATCCCTGACTACCATCTTCTATGCTATGGTTCTATGAGTTTGGCTACTTTTGAATCATCATATAACTACTACCATGTAACATTTGCTCTTCTATGTCAGCTTCATTCCTTTAGGATAGTATTCTCCAAGTTTACTCATATTGTGCCAAATGCTAGTATTTCTTTCTTTTTAAGATTGAATAATATTCTATTATATATATATATATATATATATATATATTACATATAGTTTTATTATATACATACATTTTCTTAATCCATTCTTCCATATATGGGAGTTGTATTTGTTTTTCTTTTTCAGCTTTTGAGAAGAATAGTTCAGTGATCCTACCCATATAGATATCTCTTCAAAACATTTATTTCACTTTTTTGGGTACATGTACAGAAACGGGACCAATGCATCATAGTAGTTCCATTTTAAGTAAGTGGGATTTTTGAGTCCACACTATTTTCTATACTGACTCTACCAGTTTGTGTTTTCACTAGCAATATATAACTATTTTTTTCTCCCCTTTGTTCTTGGTAACACTTTGTATCTTTTCAAAATTGTAACCACCCCTGTGTCTATGAGGTAATAACTTTAGTGTGGTCTTAATTTGCTTATTCTAAATGATCAGTGATGTGGAACCCTTTTTAATATACCTGTTATACACTACCTTCCTTTGAAATGTGTTTATTCATGTATTTTTTCCAGCTTTTAGTCTCTTTAATTGTTTCTGAACTATGGGAGTTCCTTCTATGTTTTGAATAATAATGTATCAGATGGATGTTTGGTTTGCATATATATTTTTCTCATTACATGAGTTGTCGTTTCATTTCATTGTTTCCTTTTTCTGCAAAAATGTTGGCTATATAAAAAAGAGATTATAAATGTCTTTGAAAAGTAGAAGCCAGGATAGCAAATAGAAAGCTGTTTCAATACTTTAGGCAAGAGGTGATGGTTATTGGAGTAGGACTGAAACAACTTTTTGATGTTGTAAAACATTTAAGATTTGTTGGTAGATTGGCTATGGGATATGAAATAGAGACCACAAGGATGAATCCTTTAATTTTGGTCCTGAGGAAGGAGAAGAGATCCATTTATTTATTTATTTTTTTATTTATTTATTTATTTATTTATTTATTTATTTTTATTAATTACACTTTATTCATTTTGTATCCCCCCATAAGCCCCTCCCTCCTCCCCTCCCGATCCCACTCTCCCTCCCCTTTGTGCATGCATGCCACTCCCCAAGTCCACTGATAGGGGAGGTTCTCCTCTTCTTTCTGATCATAGTCTATCAGTTCTCATCAAAAGTGGCTCCATTGTCCTCTACTGTGGCCTGGTAAGGCTGCTCCCCCCTCAGGGGGAAGTGATCAAAGAGCAGGCCAATCAGATTATGTCAGAGGCAGTCCCTCTTCCCATTACTATGTATCCCACTTGGACACTGAACTGCCATGGGCTACACCTGTGCAGGGGTTTCAGGTCATCTCCACGAATAGTCCTTGGTTGGAGTATGATTTTCTGGGAAGTTCCCTGTGTTCAAATTATCTTGTTCTGTTGCTCTGCTTGTGGAGTTCCCGTTCCCTCCAGCTCTTACTATTTCCCACTTCTTACATCATTTATTAAGCTGAGAAAGACTAGATAAAGTTTAGTATGAGGGAGTTCAGGTTTAGACATGTCACTTTCAGATTCCTACTAGGTAACTAAGTGGTAGACAGGCAGTGTGTGCATCTGGAGTATGGAGAAGAGGTCTGGATTGGTGCTAAAAATTTAGGGGATCATCACCATATCCATAATTAAAGCCAAGAGTGTCAAGGCAAAGAAAGCTATAAGAACTGAGCCCTGTTTTAGAATACTATTAAAATTTTGCTAGCAAGAGGAAGAATGAGCAAAGAAAACTGAAATGAACTGGCCAATGAGTGCTGGGAGGACAATATGTTGTGGCATTTTGAAATTAAGCAAGTTGAAGTATCCACCCTAAATTCTAGTTTCACCTTGTCTTTTACTAGTACATTGTCCCTCGTTCAGCAAGACTGTTATTAATAGTCTAATTTGCAACAGTCTTTCAATTTGGCTACTTATCTCCATTCTATATACTCTAATGCATCCATACCGCCAGTTTTCTCCATCTAAAACACAAATTTAATCTTGTCACTCTTCTCCACAAAAAAATCTGTTTGTAGTTTCTGAATATTCTGCTGCTTTTCTCTTTTGTGTCTCTCTATTTCTTCATTCCAGGTCATTATACCTCCTCTCTACAAACCCCATCACCTGGCTAACTCGTATTCATCCTTTATCCTTCAAGATTCAGTTTAGGTTCAATCTTATTTTTATAGCCTTCTCTAGCCTTTCATCTATACTTTAGTTTGTGCATATTTTAATAGTTGGTATGATTAAATTAAAGCTTTTTGAGAACGTAATGCTTAAACAGTGCATCTTCATCACTCCCATCCTTCCCTCAACACATCTCATTGCTCCTCTTCCTTCCTCAGTTCATGATATCTTTTTTAATTCTCTCTATATATACAGTTATAATGATAATAATAATTATATATGCACATATGTATATAACCTACTGGGTCCATTTAGCACTGCTCATAAATACATATGTCCACGGCTGACTACTTGGAATTGGAGAAGCTATGCTGGATCTTGTCCCTGGATGCAGTTGATTCTGCCTCTCTCAGCAGCCATGGACCTCTTACAACTCTTTATCTAGGGGTAGAATTATCTGCAAGCTGTTTCTTGTATTTTAGGCTGTTATTTCTTAAAGGGTAGTGACCAGATTTGATCCATCTTTAAATGTTTTGCTCCTGACAATAAATGGTAGGCAGTTAATGAATGGTCAGTGAATGGATAAATGAGTAGTCACTCTTTCTTTGCTTTGGATAGTTTTTTTATGCAACTTTTAATTGTTTACAAGTCTTCAATTTAAATTTTGAATCTAACTAGTTTTATAACTATAATTATTATGAATATGTATAATTATGTCATTATATATGTCATTACAGGGCACCAAGTATTGAGGAGGGGAGAAGAGGCATGGGATATTTTGGAGAGAATGATGAGAGTGATGTAGATATAGTGTTTATGATGTTCTCAAAAATATATATCATATATAGCAAACATAACTGGTTTGTATTTCAGGTGCAGGAACAAGATACAGAATAGAAATATGCTTTGTGTTTGATATTCAGTATATGTAATATATATATATTATATATTTTCGCCTAATATATTCAGTATATACTGCACTTATTGGAATCCAGCCAACCATCACACATTGTATAAATTAGGTATCTACATTTCCCTCTGTAGCTTACCTATACCATATGAAACAAGTTCATTGGAGGAGATTCTCCTTTGTACTTTGGGGTCATCTGTCATTTCAAACTATTAAACAGTATTTTATATTAATTTGCTATAAAATAAAAGGATAAGTTTTTATCTTTTCCATCAGTGCACCTTAGTTCTTAGAAATGTAAGAGTGCCCGTGATGAATTATACCTGTTATATAGCCAAACCAGTACTCTTTTCCCTAAAAGTTATAATGAGAAAGCATGTGTCTTTCTAATAACCTCAAATGGTTGAAAATATCCTTGGGATAAAAATCTTCTAACTTATTGCATTATGATTCTATTATCTGGATCTTAGCGAAAATACATTATGTTCCTTTTTAATTTTAAAAAATTCATATTTTGAAACAGAAATTTTCTAGTTATATTTTACTGTATAAATAAATATTTTCATTTCAAATGCTTTATATAATTCTGACATTTAAAATTTATACAGAAATAATACTTAAATTGATAAATTTTGAGATAAGTATAACATATACCATGAAAACATCCTTAGTTTTTGCCATAAATCCATACATCGCCCTAGAAATTTACCCTTCCCTTTTAATTTTTATTAATATTATTATCAATTTGTTTTGTTCCCTATATAAGAGCACTAAATGCAAACTCTACCTGCTTTAGAGTCTTTTTTTTTTTCAGGTTTGTTTATTGAGATGATATCTTTCTATATAGTCTCAGCTGGCTTTGAAATTCTCCTGATTCTGAGATTACAAGTGTGTATCACTTGTAACCTTTTTAAAGAAAATTTTAAGTATTTAAGTCAAAATTGTTAACTAGTTAGCAGGCTTCATAGTGAGTCTTTATGATTTTTAAGAACTTGTAGCCTTGTTTGATTTCCCATTTTCTTCCCTCCCCAGTCCCTAGCAATCACTTGCTGCTTCTGTGAGTTATATTACTTTTTTGTTTGCTTTGTTTTGAGATAGAATCCCAGTATGTAGCCCTGGCTTTCCTGAAACTCCCTGTGTAATCCACGCTCCCTGCAAATTCATAGAGATCTGCCTACCTCTTCTATGTCTTCGGACTAAAGGCATTTACCTGAATAAACAGCCTATATTAGACTGCTCTTGATTAATTTTCACTTCTTGATTGACCATGGTAGTATGCTAACTTTTAATTTTGAGTAGTTTATCATTATTTGAATTATCTACAGCTGGCATATTCATTTGCCAACTGAAAAACATTTGTGTAGTTTCCATTTTCCCTCTGTCATGAATTAGTCTATGAAACTGTGAGCACTTAATGCTGTGTATTCCACCGTAAACACCTCTTTGTATTATCTCACAATTTTTGATATGTTCTAATTTCATTTTAAGTTAGATCAGTGTGCTTTTTAATATCTCGTGTGCTTTCTTCTTTGACACAAGAAACATTTATTCTTTCCAGATAGGTTTCTATTGATTTGTAATTTAATTCCATTTTGCTCAAATATATGTGTTCTATGCTTTGAATTTGTTAAAATTTATGCTATGGACTCGAATAGAACCAGTCATTAATTGACTGTGATCCTTTAGAGACTATAACTTTAGTTCCCTATGGAACTAAGATCTCTAGACAACAGAGTCAAATGTCTTGGGAACCGAAAAGATTGCTTAAATTACTTGGAGAATAGTGAACTAATTTGCTCTCATTTTCATCTCTAATAGTTATTCGCATATCTATGAATTGTACTGTTGAATAAGTATCAACCATATATTAGCCATTAACAAAGATTAACAAAGAGAGTTCTGGAAGACACTCCTTCTAGAATACATTGTTTACTAATTGGTGCTGTAGGCCAGTCTTCAAAAAGATACTTTATCATTGTATCAAGTCTACCTCTTCAGGATGATGGGAAATATGGGCATACTTCATTGCCTGTAATATGAATTTCTTGAACAAATCGATGCCATGATTGTGAATAATGTGTCCCATACTTTCTTTTTTCACAAAACTAGTACAGCCACATCCTAGGGTAGCATATTTATTTCCATGCCTCATCAGAACTCATCCACTGTGTCATCTACAAATATTTTTATTTCTTCTTAATTTTAACATTTTTAGCTTTATTGCACTTGGCAGAACTTTCAGTACTATATATTGAATATTACATGGTTAGGGACAAGATATATTATTTCTGTTATTAAGAGGAAATTATTCCATTATTAGCCTTTATATAAGAGCTTTTTGTAGATAATAGTAATAGGAGCTTTTTGTAGATACCTTTTTTAACAAGTTGAGAAAAATCCTTCACAATTCCTGTGCTTTCCAAGGCTTTTAAAAAAATGCATTACTGTTGAATTTCTTCAAATGCTTTATTTTCTGCATCAACTGCAACAATTATATGTTTTTTTTCATTTAGCCATTTAATATAATGGGCTCCAATGACTGATTTTTGAATATAGATCCAGTCTTACACCTCTAGATTAAAACCTCCTTGGATATAATACATATTTTTAAAATTTCATTTCATTATTTTCTGTTAAAAATAGTTGCTTTTCTCAATACAATATATCCTGATTATAGTTTCCCTTCTCTCTACTCCTCCAAGATCCTCCACATCTTCCTTCCCATGCAAATCTACTCCCGTTCTGTCATTAGAAAAGAGCAGGTTTCTAAAAGATAACAACTAAACATGACCAAATAAAATATAAGACAAAGCAAAACCCATCACGTTATGTCTCGGTAAGCAACCCAAGAGAAGAAAAGAATCCCAAGAGCATAAACAAGAATGAGACACCAATTCATTTTCATACTTACGAGTCCCATAAAAATTCTATGCTAAAAGCTGAAATACACAGAGGACCTCGTGCAGACCTTTGCAGGTTCTATGCTTGCTGCTTCAGTCTCTGCAAGCTCATATGCACCTTGCTTAGTGGATTCAGAGAGCCTTGTTCTCTAAGTGTCTTCTATCTCCTCTGTCTCTCACATTCTTACCACCTCCCCTCCCTGAGATCTGGGAGTGAGGGATTTTATGGAGACGTCCCATTTAGACTCTCTCTAATGTAATTTCTGGTTGATGGGTCTCTGCAACTGTTCCATCTGTTGCCAGAGGAAGCTTCTCTGATGGTGACAAAATATCTCTGAGACAAGCTGGAGACTTCTGACAGGGTGGGATCCTGAGAGGGTATGGGGTTGACTCTAGCTGAGGTCCCTACTAGCAGAGGACATGGTGACTAAAGAGACCACCCTCTAACCAGACAGGACTCCTAGTGGAGGGAGGAGAATACCAACTGACTCACAAAAACTTAAACCCAAAATTTATCCTTACCATAAGATAAACAAGGATAAAGATAGAGCAGAGATTGAAGGAATGTCTCCCTGGCCACACCATGCGAGAGAGCCAACCCCTAAGACTGTTAACAATACTCTGCTATGCTTACAGAAGGGACCCTAGCATAGCTATTCTCTGAGGGCCTCCACACAGTCACAGATTGAAACAGATGATGAAATTCACAGCCAAACATTGGGTAGAGTTCTGGGAGCCTTGAGAATTGGAGAAAGGATAGAAGGAACTGGAAGGAACAGGATCTCCACAAGAAGACCAACAGATTCAGCCAACCTACATCCAGGGGATCTTGTGGTGACTGAAACACCAACCAAGAGCCATATATGGACTGGACCTATGTCCCCTACACATATGTACCTAATCAACAGTTTGGTCTTCATGTGAGTGGTCTAGTAAGGGGAACTTGGGCTATCTTTGACAAGGACTCTTTTACATGCTTTTTGATCATTTCCCCCTGCTGGGGCTACTTTGCCAGGCCACCATGGTAGAGGATGTGCTCAAGTCCTGATACAACTTGATGTCCTGGGATGGGAAGGTGGTGGTGGGGGAGGGGGCTCCTCTTTTCTGAGTGGGAGAGGAGAGGGGATATGGGGAAAAGGGAAGGAGGATAGGACCAGGAGGAGAAGAGGAAGGAGGCTATAATTGAAAATAAATTTAATAAAAATTAAAAAAAGAAAGAAGAAAAAAAAAAAAAGAAGAAATCAGGCCCATTAAGAATATGAGGCAGGAACATTACCATATGTGATCCACAAAAACTAAAAAGTAAAAAAATCTAAAGTATAATATTTCTTTTATTGGCATGTATTTATTGTACATAGTACTGGATTTCATAAAAAAAGTATCTTTCAGTTGTATCATGTTCTTTGACCACATTCAACCCTTCTAGTTTCTTCTCTTAGTTCCTCCTTTTCCCTTTCTGCTATTCTTCTTCCAGTCTCCCTTCCGGTTTTATGTCGCATATGTATGTGTGGTTTTGCGTATCTATAAAGAATTTTAATACCACAAATGACAAAAAAAATGTGTTTTTTTATGTTCTTATTTGCTTATTATAATCTCCAATTCTCTCAATTTTCTAGCATATGACATCAATTTATTCTTGTAGCTGACAAAGTCACACACACACATGCACACCTTCTATCTACTGGTCATAGTTTTTGTCAGTTTAACAGAGACTTAGAGATCGCTAGGAAGGGACCCTAAATTGAAGTATTGTCATTATCTGATAGTCCTGTGGACATGTCTGTGTGGAAATTTTCTTGATTGCTGATTGATGTGAGAGGATGAGCCCAGTATGGGTAGTAGTATCACGAGACAGGTGGTCCTGGGAAGGTAGCTGAGCAAGCTAATAAAGGAATCCAGTAAGGAGCATTCCACAGTGATCTGTACTTCATCTCCACCTTCAGCTCCTGCCCTGGCTTCTGTTGATGATTGTCTCTAACCTGCAAGATGTACAAAACCATTTCTTCCCCAAGTTGCTTTTGGTTGTGGTGTTTATCATAGCAACAAAAACCAAATCAGAACAATACCAGATTTCTTTATCCATCAATATATTGGTGGATAAATAGGCTGATTCCATAATTTGGCTATTGAGAATACGACTGCAGTCAACATCAATGTACAGGTATCTCTGTGGTACTTTTTTCTTACAGTCCTTTGGATATATACCCAGATTCATCTTAGGTTGGGCATATAATAGTTCTATGTTTTTTTGTTTTTGTTTTTGTTTTTTGAGGAATATATATGGATTTCCATAGTGTTTGGACCAATTTGCATTCCCAGGAGCAGTGTATAAGAGTTCCCTTTCCTCCTCATCCTTACCAGCATTGGCTGTTGCTTGTTCCCTTGATAATAGGCATGGAATGTAATGACATCTCAGCATGATTTTTATTTGCATTTCCCTGATGTTTAAGGGTATTTAACATTCTTCATTTGTTAATTCACCTTTTGTACTTCATCTTTTAAGAACTGTTTGTTCATTTCATTAGCACATTTATTGTGTTGTTTGAACCTGTGGTATTTAGCATTTATGAATTCTTTGTGTATTCTAAGTAGTGTTACTCTACCAGTTGTTTGGCTGGCAAAGATTTGCTCCTGTTCTGCAGCCTAGCTCTTCTCTTGATTAATTCCTTTGTTGTACATAGTTCTTTAAATGTTATGTTATCTTATTTGTCTGTGCTTGGTATTATTAAAGAGCCTTGGCTAGAACTTTCTACATTTTGCTCAGAAGATAGAAGCGGCTAACAATTTGGCCAGCTGCCACGGATGCAGTGTAATTCATGTGGTCCTTTGAGTATTTGGAACCTTTCCAAATGTTAGTTTCCCAGATGAAGCTCAAGACCTTGAGTTGCATTTGTATTTTACAAAGCCACTGTGAAAAATTAATAAGAAGAGTTATAGATGTCATCTGTGAACTTGGCTACCCACTGTCTTTTCTGCTTAATATGCCTTTGTAGCAGGTACCTATGGAGGTCTCAATAGACAGGAATCTTTATACCTTTCACAGCAGATGCAAAGATGCAGGCTTTCCTATAAGAGTTCGTTGAACCATGGAGAAAAACCAGAAAGAGTTGAGCTATTAATTTCATACCTCTTGAAATTCCTCTGGTATTAGACAGGCACAGTAGATTAAAAAAGAAACCACACCCGTTTTATACTGTCTGGTGTTTTTAAAAAAATATGTCCATTTATATAACATATTCTAAATGCCAAGACTATGCTAAAACAAAAAAAAAGTGGAATTTAAATTTGCCCTAATCTCTTTTCAAACATAGTAGTCTTCAAGGGAAACACAATTGAGATTTGAGAACATTAGTTATGTACAACACTTGTCCTGGATAACTTATATCACCTGGCCCTTTCCAGAAAGATTTCCTCCAGAACTGATATTGTGCTTTGAAGAAAGATTTCCTCCAGAACTGATATTGTGCTTTGAACAGGAAAAGCTTTTACTCAAATGGTCTGTCTCCAATAAACTCCCCATCAAACTCTGTGCCATTAGTGCTATTGTCTTAATTTTAGTTAAGTCCTGGCTTCATTTTAAATCCAGAGAAAAAAATGTTATTATTGAGCAGAATTTAAGCTTCTGAGGATAAGAATAACAGTTGCCTTCTCCTTGACCTTCTTGCTTTCTTCCCACTGCTAATAGAGAGGAGAGGGAGGAGAGATAAAATGGTCCTTCTTTTTAACTTGATTTACCTACTTTGGAGAATTGCATCATATGAATGACAAGCTCATTGAATGAAAAAATTCCTGTCAAAACAAAAGTCATTCTAACGGCTTGCTCCAACAAAATAATACTTCAAGTGGCAGAGAAGAATTTTGTATTTATTTGGTAACTCAAATACAGGGTCTAACATAATTGGCTTTTTTTTTTGCTTTGTTTTTATTTTAATAAGGTATCACTATTTGTAGTTGTGATACTAGATTTAAAATGAAGATGTATGGTTATTTTTCCTGGCCTCCTATAGATATATGAAAACAACTATGCTATAAAATATGGAATGTACGTTAAAATCTTTACATTTTTTGATGAATGTCAGAGAATGTAGGTGATAATTCATTTACTTATTCAATAGTCTTTTGAATGCTTGCTTCCCAGGCAATAACAGCAAAACAAAATAAGATACAGAAATCAACCTTTACTCCAATGGACCCTTGATAGTATCCTATTCCTTCAAATCCCCTTTGAAGGCACTTCTTACAGTCTTGATTTTGATTTACCCAACAAGATGGAAAGCTCTCATAGAGCTAGACATCTTATTTCACATTTATTATTATTATCATTATTAGTATACTGTATTTTCAACAGATACTTCCTGGACTGGATAGAGCAAAGACTTTGGAAGATATAGTGAGGAAAATTTTAGTTCCTCATAGAATATGAGCATTGGAAGGAACTTTAAGAATTATGTAGCAAATAAAATTTCATTGTGGGTTCCTAGTATTTTAGGCTGTTTCCAGGGATGAGGTGAGACCAAGTGGAATGGAAAGAGGCATGAGATTGTTATGATGACACTGTGATTAGGCATAAGATTTTCTCTTTTAACTCTTTTAGATGTAGGACCTTTTTTATTTAGAAAGCATTGGCTATTTAAAGAAACAAGCAATAACTGAAGGTATGAAATTGCATCCAGGATTCAAGAGACATGCTGGTGGATCTTTGTAAGTTCAAGGCCAACTCAATTCTACATATTGAGTTCCAGGCTAGGTCAAGCTATACAGTGAGATTCTACCTAATTACAAAAAGAAAGGAAGAAAGAAAACTTACTAGCTCAACATCTTTATCCATATATCCACTGGTGACTGAGTTTTTTGTATGTTTTAGCTACTGTCAGTACTGCTGCAGTGACTATAGGGGTACAGGTGTCTTTTTAGTATGACAACTTAATTTCCTTTAGGTAGTTACCCAGTAGCACAGTGTTCATGTCTCAACATCTCTATCTTTTAGATATACCTAGAAATGTGAGTGATTTGTCCAAGTTCATGCATATAGTTCATAATATTCATAAAACAAAAACCTAAATCTTAGAATTAATATTATATAGATTTTTTTCAATTTTTTTTTTTTTTTTTTTTTGTCTCTTGACATTCTCCTGAGTATTAGTTTCACGTGATGCTGGAGTGGTACCATGCGTACCACATAGACAGCATAAATGAAGGAGTGTGAAGTCTGTGGACATAATGCCTGTTGCATCATTACATGTTCATTGGAAATGCTTGTGAACTTGTACCTCTTTGAATGATTGTATCACTTGTCCCGACTGAAGCAGTCTAGTCTTTCTTTTATTGTGTAATCATAATCTCTCGAAATCGCCGTGCTTTCAAAAAATTATTTTATTATGGTGTGTATGCATATGAGTGTGTGTGTGTGTGTGTTTATACATGTGCCACAGCATGTGTTGAGGTCAGAAAGCATCTTGTGTTTATGAGTTAGTTCCCTTGCTCCATGTGGGTTCCAGGAATCAAACTCCACTTTTGAGGCCTCACAACAAGTGCCTTTACCATTGAGCCTTTTCACTGGTCCATAAATGTTCTTATGTATTTACTTATGCAATCGTTAGTTAACAGTTGTCTAATTTAACAATTAAGAAAATAAATTGGGCCTAGAGACAGCATTCAGCCATTCAGCTCAATGCCTACTCTTCCAGAGGACCCAAGTTTGATTCCTAGAACTCACATGGTGAATACCAACCATTTCCAACAGTAATGCTACAGGATCTGGCATCCTCTTCTGGCCTCCACTGGTATCAGGTATGTACATGGTATGCAAACATACATATAGGCAAAACACCCATAACACATATAATAAAAGTAAAATTTAATTATAGAACACTAATTGTACTGGTATGCTTTTGTGAATTCACTTAGGTTTTCTATCTGCTTTTATGAATACATTGTACAGGGGCATTGAGATTGCTCAGCAGGTAAAAGTGCTTGGCTTAGTTACTGCTTATTGCTGTGAAAAACGTATGATGGCCAAGGCAACTCTTTAATTGTGGGTTTGCTTATAGTTTCAGAGGGTTACTCTATGATCATCATAGCAGGAAGCAAATAGGCAGGGTACTGGAGCAGTAGCTGAGAGCTTTACATCCTGACCTGCAGTTTCTCACATCTTGCAGATGGATTCTCAAGGACAAGTTTGCCAGAATATTTTCTAACACAGATGTAGGTGCTCTTTAGGGAAAGACTAGTGTCATCAGATTCTGTTGCTAATGTTTTCTGCTAGTTAAATAGGAGGAAAGAAATTGGTTTTGTGAAGAGACAAAATTAGATTTTGTTTTCTAGTATATTCTTGTTTTGGGAGGCTGTAATGTAATTCTTAGTAGCATTGTACTGCAGAAAAAAAATATTAGAATTCAAAGATGAAACTTAATTTTCAAGTTAGTTAACAAAAATAGGACCTCCATTTACAAAGCTCATGCCAGGTTTGCAATCTTTAAGGCTGTTTTTATAGTTTCTGTTAGTGCTTTTAATTGACACTTGTTTTATTATAGTAAATAGTAAATATGTCCCATCATTACCTGTTATTTTAAACTAGGGAGACTTTCTTCTAATAGTATTTACCAAGGTATATAAGGTTTTTTTTTCCGCTTTATTTATTTATTACAATTAATTCACTTTGTATCCCAGCTGTAGTCCCCTCCCTTGCACCCTTCCAATTCCTCCTTCCCTCCCTTTTCTCCTCCCATGCCCCTTCCCCAGTCCACTGAAGGGGGAGGTCCTCCTTCCCTTCCATCTGACCCTAGCCTATCAGGTCTCATCAGGACTGATGTAGCTCATGCAGCTCAGTCTCCAAATGGCCTTCCTAGTAAGGGGAACATGTGCTGTCTCTGCCAAGGTATAAGTGTTGATGTTAGTTATTTATATTTTTTCAAAATATAAGTTATAACTTCTTTGAAAATTTTATATAATATATTATATCCATATATATCCCCATTCTCACAATAATTCTTACCTTCCTATCCCTTCCCATTTTTTTGAGTTTTTTTTTTTTTAATTTTATTTTTTCTTGTCAGTTACATTTTATTAACTCTGTATCCCAGCTGTATCCGGCTCCCTCATTCCCTCCAAATCCCACCCTCCCTCTCTCATGTCCACCCTGCCCCTTTCCAAGTCCACTGATAGGGGGGGACTTCCTCCCCATTCATCTGATCCTATTTTATCAGGTATCTTCAGGACTGGCTGCAAAGTCCTCCTCTGTGGCCTAACAGGACTGCTCCTTCCTTGGGGGGTGGGCAGGTCAAAGAACCAGCCATTGAGTTCCTGTTAGAAATAGTCCTTGTTCCCCTTACTATGGGAAACTAATTGGTTACTGAGCTACCACGGGCTACATCCGAGCAGAGGTTCTAGGTTATATCCATACATGGTCCTTGGTTGAATGTCAGTCTCAGAAAAGTCCCTGTGCCCAGATATATTTGGTCCTTGTGGAGCTCCTATCCTTTCCCCATCATACTAACTCCCCTTCTTTCATATGATTCCCTGTACTCTGCCGAAGGTTTGGTTATGAGTCTTTGTATCTGCTTTGAAAACACTGCTAGTTAGCCCTTCCCATTTTTATGTCATTTAAAAAAATATTTATTATTTATGAAGTATATAGTATTCTGCCTGCATGTATGCCTGTAGGCCAGAAAAAGGACACTAGACCAAAGTATAGATGGTTGTGAGCCACCATGTGTTTGCTGCTTAGTGAACTCAGGACTTTGGTTGGAAAAACAGCCAGTGCTCTTGACCTTTGAGCCATCTTTCCAACCCCTTTATGTCCTTTTAAAAAATAATTGAAGGAGTCAAATTTTTTCTGCCCATAATGTATTGAGAGTTTCTAACTCAGTATTTTGGAGGTGTTTATCTTTATTTTATGATATTCATAAATTAAATTTTAGTTTTGTATAATCATATTGCCTTCCCTACACATACTATACATACACACAATACACTATATATATATATATATATATATATATATATATATATATATATATATATATATATACACACATACATATATACATATATGCAGGTAGTTATTTTTATTTCCAGAGGTTTGGAGAAACCAGTAGGCTGGTTAGTTTCATGTCAACTGGACACAAGCTAGAGTCATCAAATAGGAGCCTAATTGAAGAAAATTCCTCCAGGGTGATCCAAGTTGGTGGCGAACACCACGTTCCATATCTGATGGGCAGAGGATCCCTAACTCTGAAATTGGTGAGTCGAAGGGCGGCTGAAGCCAGAACACTGACATTGAGCCTTCCTGGGCAAGAGGGGACAACCTGTGAGCTGGGACAGTTTAGAGCCAGGTCACCCATGTATATCTCTGGGGTCTGAGAGTGGCATATATTTGACCCTCCTGCACTTTCCTTTGCCCCAAGCACGAGCCTCCCTGCTTAGCTGAGGTGGCTGTCAGTGGCCACTGCCCCAAGCATGGTTATTCCTGCTTGGCTGTGGTGGTAGTGGTTGCTCTAATAAGGAGCCTCCATGCTCAGTGAATGAGACTTCAGAGGAGGTGGCAGTACAGGCCTCTCAGCTCAACAGCTGCATCAGGATGCTGCTGCCCCAAGCAGGAGCCTCTGTGCTCAGTAACTGGTGACTGAGAAGCCTCTGTGCTCAGTGACAGAGACAGCAGAGGCAGCAGTATGAGCCTCCTAGCCCTGTTGCTGCGCCAAGCTTGGTTACTAAGACAGCAGAAGCCACTGTCCCAAGCAGGAGCCTCCATACTAGGTGATGGAGACTGCAAAGCCAGCTGCCCCAAGTAAGGATCTCCCTGCCTAGCAGCCATTTACCCCTGCATACCCAAATCTGAGAGTAGAGAACCAGGGTAAACTTTATGCATTCCCCAAAGGCCTGTGAACAAGTGAGTATACCTTCAAGTGAGGGCATTTAGAGCCCCAGACCCAAGGTCTCTCTATACTAGCAGTCAGACATCAGATCCCTTTCTTCTCCACTGTGGGCAACATAGGGATCCTTGGAACAGCATTCTCAACATTGAATCCTCTGTTCTATGGGTCTCCCAGTGGAGTCCCGACAAACAGTTCCTGGAGCCAAGATATTACAACCCAGATAAATCTGAATACCTCCGGACAGTACAACAGGCCTGTGGGCCACTGAGGCATTCAGGGCACCTGTGCATGGACATTGAACCCGCAAACAGTGCCAGTACCAACATCTACACTTATGCTCCACCTTCCAGGCATCTTACATGCTCTAGCACCCTGTCCTTCAAAGCACACTTCCATACACACTCCCACGCTTGTGCACATCTACCTGCAACCATCCCCACATAGCTACAGCTGAAACACCAATATCTACCCACACAATGGTGGCCCTTTCTCATCTGCCTGAAGAATACTCCACAGGCCAGAGACAGACAGACCAGGTCTGAAGTACAGACTCCAAGAAAGAACATCAAAGTTTACCGATAAGCAGATGGCTAGAGGTCTGTGTAAAAACACATTAAAAAAATTCAGGACATCATGGCTTCAAGAGCAACCCCTACACCAATGGATAATTTAATTCATTGGTGACACAGGAAAATGATCTCAAATCTATGCTTATGCAGTTCTTAGCGGCACATAAAGAAGAAACGAACAAACCTCTCAAATGGGACAGGAGCTCCACAAGGAGAGCAACAGAACCAAAATATCTGGACTCAGGGGTCTTCTCTGAGACTGATACTCCAACCAAGGTCCATTCATGGATATAACCTAGAACCCCTGCTCAGATGTAGTCCATGGCAGCACAGTCCCCAAGTGGGCAACAGGGACTGTCTCTAACATGAAATCAGTGGCTAGCTTTTTGACCACCTCCCCCTGATGGGGTAGCAGCCTTACCAGGCCCCAGAGGAATACAGTGCAGCCAGTCTGATGAAACCTGATAGGCTGGGGTCAGATGGAAGGTGAGGAGGAGCTCACACATCAGTGGACTATAGGAGGGTCATGGGAGGAGAAGTGGGAAGGTGGAATTGGGAGTGGAGGGAGTTTGCTATAACTGGGATACAGAATGACTACATTGTAATTTCCCCTGCACAGATATAGCCCATGGTAGTTCTGTGTCTAAGTGGCTTCCATATTAATGGGAAAAGGGATTGTCTCTGACATAAACTGATTGGCTTGCTCTTGGATAACCTCCCTCTGAGCGGGGAGCAGCCTTATCAGGCCACAGAGGAAGACAATGCAGCCTCTCCTGATGAGACCTGATAGACTAGAATCAGAAGGAAGGAGAGGAGGACCTCCCCTATCAGTGGACTTGTAGAAGGATATGGGTGGAGAAGGGGGGAGGTGGGGGGGAGTGGGAGGGGTAGAGGAAGGGAGCTACAGGAGGGATATAAAGTGAATAAACTGTAATTAATAAAAAAATACCAAAAAATAAATTATTAAAAAAAAAGAAAAATGGAATTCCTCCAGAAGATCTGGCTGCATACAAACCTGTAAAGCATTTTCTTATGATTGATATTGGAGATCCCAGACCATTGTGGGTGGGCTTCTCTGGATATATGGTCAAGTGTTTTATAAAATTAACAGTGTGATCACGCCACAAGGAGCAAGCCAGTAAGCAGCCTCTGCATCAGCTTCTGCCTCCTGTTGCATGCCCTGACTTTTTCAGTGATGAACTTTGGATGTGGAAGTTTAAGCTGAATAATCCTTTCTTCTCCAGGTTGCTTTTGGTCATGGTGTTTCATCATACTAATAGTACACTAAACCGAGACAACCAGTTTCATTGCTTTCTACACATATGAATGATTGGAACTAGAGTGATTAGATGATTTAAGAGTATGGAAGTTTGACATAGTCACTTAGAACCTTGTAACTTTATAAAACATAATGCTTACTTGCTAGTCTAGAATCGTGCTAGAACTAGGATTTATGTCAAATGATCTTAGAGTAAATCACATAATAAAATGTTGAATACTGTATAATGTAGAACAACAGTTTCCATATATCAGAGTGAAGTATTAGTGACTGTAACCATCTTAGGAATGAAGGGTTTAGTTCCAAATCAAATGGTCAGTGTTATACTGTTTGTAAAGTTGATGTGTATCTGGGTAGGCAGAACACTTGCAACTTTGTCCACATTTTAGTCCTGATCTTCCTCACGAACTTTGTATCTACTGAAGGTTTTTGTTTGTTTGTTTTGTTTTGTTTTTATAGAGGTGAGCTAATTGATAACACTCAGCTAATGCATCAACTTAGCTGTTTTTAATAATTGTGTTCAAGGCAACATCTGTCTGTCTGAAATTGAATTAATGCTTAGGTTTTCTATTTATATAATAAAATTATATATTTTTACAAAATTGAACTTAAAATTAGATATGTCAGCCAAAGACACCAACTTGCAATACATGCAACCAGAACTGGAAGTTGTATATTAGTAATCATAAATACTGAAGCTTAGAATCAGAAGTGCCAAGGGACAATTATATTTACACGTATTCATTTGAAGATCTGAATCACGTCATACCGATACATAGATATGCTGAAACAACATTTCGTCTTTTACTAAATTAAACTTCTATGCTTACTTCACTCTACTTGACGCTAGAGGCTATTGCTTTAAAATATGTGTGAGTGTTTGCCTATAAGTATGTATGGCACCAGGCATGCACTTGGAGGCCAGAAAATGGTGGAAGATCTATTGGCATTGGAGTTACTGACAGTTGTGAGCCACCATGTGGTTTCTTGGATCTGAACCTGTGTCCTTTGCAAGAGGATCAACTGCTCTTAGCCACTGACCTTTCTCTCTCGTACCCCAAAAGTTTATTTTTTAATGTACATGTGAAAAAATATTTTTCCAAGTACACATTCTGATACAACCTTCTCAAGAGATTTTAGGGTACTTTCTAATATATCCTTTCTTACAAAATCCTAAATTTGTCCTTGGGCCTGTGTGAAATGGTTAAAGTGGGTGTTTGTTGTTGTTTTTTCTCCACATTTGTAATGAAACCCATCTTTCTCAATGAGGATTTGAGTATAATATCAGTCTGCTGGCATTGAAGTACAGATTTTATCTCTCTGCTTACCACCCCTTACCCCCTGCTCACCCTCATATGACAAACATACACTTTAAGCAGAGCCAGTATGCCAGGATTCAAATTTTCAAAAAATAAATCAAATACAATTCTATGTGAATATTGTTGATACAGGAATAGTGCACTTCAGACAAAAAACATGTTTATAAGAAACTTAATATGTAAATCCATATTTATAGAAACAAATTTTACTTAAAAGTACAATATTAGCTTCACATTTTACAAGGCTGCTATGTGGAATGCTTCTGTAATACAACAAACCTCTCCTTTATTGTCTGGTTTGTAGACTGAATAAAGGAAAATGAATCTTCTTAAAGTGGGACACACTGTATACCTGCACAGAGATCTTATCTCTAAAAATTCATGCTTTGTTAATCCAATTTCTTAGTCTTATCAGCCCTAATCTCTTGAGATTTCATTCTACTTCATTAACCCACTGATTCAGGTATGCCTTCCTGCCTCTTTATCTCTGCTCAGCTGTAGTATATTATATATCAAAATATAATTAAACATTTATATGTGAAATACAGGAGAAATTTGTACAGGAGCAGTATAAACATCCTTTTTTTTTCTTTCTATATAGTGTTATCTAAGATCAATGGGGATAGTATGCATTGCTATGGTTTAGTTTCTTTTATATATTGTTATTTACTCTAAACATTTTTATTTTGTACCTTAATTTTTTATGTTATACTAACTACTGTATCTCGTACTAGGTATAATAACTTCTAGAATGAAGAAGCATTTGTGTAACAATGTTGAATATTTTGTTAGTTTGTTTAGAATACAAAGTGACACTCATCTTTCTTTTTTTACACTGAAAGAGTTTAACCTATCTCCAATGTTAGCAAAGGATAATGGTTCTTTTGATTTGTTTTTAAAGGGTTTCCACTAGTAATCTCATTTGTTCTTTTCATTTTCCTCTTTACTAGTTTGTTCCCTCGGCCACACTTGCTTCTTTATGGGGAAGAATGCATCAGAGACTTTCTGTGCTTCTACTTTTACCATGATATGTAGACCAGTTTATGGAGAAATACATCAGTTGCCTGCTCTGCATTTAAATTCCCCATTTCCCTGCTGTATTTGTGTGCACAAAGGAAAGACAAAGAGATAAATGCAGGGCCTTTTTTGTCAGCATAAGTTTTTGAATGCATGCATTACCAAGCACACATATCATTAAATATAGGAAGCAAAAGTGGTAGTATATCAGCTTTGTCCACAGAGGGGAAAAAGAGTCAGTGATTATGAGAAATAAATGGAAGTGTATCTTTCCTTATCAATCAAGAAAATTAGGAGATGAGAATTGTCTCTGTAGGCCATCTGGTGACTACCCCAGAGACTAGCAGACAATTTTCATTATTTTGCTCTTTGTGTTGGTTTTTGTTACATGCTTTCTTAGGTTTGCAAGTAACTTCAGGTGTTTATATCTATAATTTCTTCACTTGCCTTGACCAGAGAATTGTAAGTTGAAGCTTATTTTGGAGGAGGTATCTTTTTGTTTTCTATTTGCAGTAAGCACATGCCAGTTTACTGTGATTTAGACCTTAAAAAGTAAATAAACTCACTTGTTTCTTATGCTTTGTTAAATTTTACCTTTTCTAAAGTGCTGTTATATAATTTTAGTAATTTTAATACCATAAATTAATACCAAGAACTTTAAAAAATTGGACTGTAACTTTATTTTTACAAAAGATACAAATGTGTTTTTTTTTAAAGACATTCTTCTCACTGTTTGTATCTCCATATTTCTGTGTTGTTTTGTGTGTGTGTGTGTGTGTGTGTGTGTTGGTTTGTTTTAATTCCTAACTCAAATAAACTAGAATTGCCTGGGAAGAGACTCTGTGAGGAATTGTCAAGATCACATTTGCTGTGAGGGATTTTTCTTAATTGGTTTAACTGAGATAGAAAGATCCACCATGAATGTGCATGGTACCATTTCTAAAATATGTAAGAGTTAATTAAAAAGCTGAGTAGGAAGTATGAGTGCCCGCATGTATTTCTTTTTGCCTGACAATGGATGTAAACTGACCAGCTGCTTAAAATTCCTCTCTTAACTTCTCTGTAATGGTGGATTATATCCTGCTATTGTATGCCGACTAAATCCATGCTTCTAAGTTGCTTATTGTTATTGTGTTTTGATCACAGCAACAGAAATGAAACATATTCCCTCCCTCCTTACTCAACTCTGTCTTTGCTTCAGAGTCTTGCTTTCTTTCTCTCATGTCTCCCTCTCTCTTTCACATAGATACAAAGAAATGTCTTGCCTTTACCCAACCTATCTTCAGCTGTCTGAACCAGATTATCACAGTGCTGTTAGGATGACAGGACGTCAGGGAAAGAAAATAGGTTTGGGAGATGAAATTTAGATATGTCAAGAAAACTGAACATTACAGAATTTTCATGATAGGAAGAAATAGAGAGAACATATCCTTAGTTATATAAACGAGGGACTTAAGGCAAGGTGAAGATTGTGGGTATTAAGAGGATGCGGTAAAAGCCTTGAATTTCTACCTTCCCAGAAACTTATTAAATTATTATTTACCACGTATTTGTTGAACTACAATGTTGTACCAGTTGTGCTTCTATGCCATATAGTCCTTGAACTCAAAGAGCTTATAGCTCATCCAGGAAACTTTAGTGAGGATCAAAAGAAATGCACAATCGATCACAATACAGAATTATGTTTGCAGTGTGTGATATTATCTGAGTATGTAAGAGGTGCCTTTAATGAAGTCTTATAGTCAGGAATAGTTCTTATCAAAGGTTTCCCAAGCCAAGGTAGACAGGGTATTTCAAGCTCATGTGATTGGAATTATATCCCAATTTTAGAAGCCAGGGAAGTGGTGAATTTAAATGCACAGTAGTCAGCTGGCTTATTTCTCTGTAAACTGCTCTACATATCATGGTGAAAGCAGAAAGAAAGAAAGCCTCAGGTGCATTCCCCACAAAGTAACAAATGGGGTCATGGATTCAGTTAGAGCATGTAGAGTATTTAAGGACTGACTTTGACAAGCTACAGAATATGCATAAACTATACAGATGAGAAGGAACTAGGCAATGAAGGACTTTGTTTACTGTGCCAGGGACTTTGATGGTCTGTGGTCCAAGAAAAATAAATAAATAAATAGAGTGACAAGGCCAATTTTTTTTTTGTTTATTTTAAAAGTGTCACTCTTTCTCCAACTAAGGGTTGGTGCCAGAAAGACATGTGAGGAGGGCTGTTTAAATAATTCATCTTGATTGAGAAGATAGTTATAGGGAGAAGGATTCGCACTTAAAATAGAAGGTGAAAGAGGTCCTGATTATTGAATACGGAGAATGAGGTAGAGGAGAGAAGATAAAGAGAGCACAAGCAGAGGATTTTTAAGCCATTATACCATAAGACGATCATGTTGAGAATCATCCTAACTAAAAATATGAGTTTGGAATTACCAGCACTGATGGAGAGATGATTTGAAGTTTGGGGTCAATTTGTAAAATTATTTTCTCTTATATCTTATTTTGTTTCACATTCATTTATGAACCTGATAACTATAGGCCCTCTACCCATAAAATTTGTATACACCACTCTATGCATAGTTTCAAGAAAGTCTACAGACTTGAAGCATACCCAGGAACCTTTATGGTGTCCAGGTTTAAAACATCTGGATGTAAAATAAGAAAAAAAAAAGCCACAAAAATGGAACACTGGGGAACACTATACACTAAATAAGTAGGCATGAAGTTCATGAAAGAAACTGAGAAAGAGGAAGCCAAGAGTCAGCTTGTATTAAATAAGGCAATGGAGCTGGGCATGGTGGGTCACACCTTTAATCCCAGTGTTGGGCAAGGCAGAGGTAGGCAGATCTCTGTGGGCTTGAGGCCAGCCTGTTCTACAAAGTCGAGGACAACCAAGGCTCCACAGAAAAACCCTGTCTCAAAAAACAAACAAAAAAGAAAAGAAAAGAAAAGAAAAAAGAAGGCAAGGGAAGAGAGTTTCAAGAAAGCAGGACTGATTAGACTTTGGTGCCACAGTTAAGAGTTAAGTAAGGGCTAAAATGTGATCATTGGCTTTGGCAAAAAAGGGGCAGTGACCTTTACATGGGGTTTCAGTAAAATGCTGTTGACAGAATCCTGAGTGCATAGCTAAGGAAAGCAGAAGTGGGAAAAGCAGGTGTGTGGCATCTACTTCCAGGGAGGTGGAGTTTGGAAGGAGTAGTTTTTGTTTATTTGGAGCTACAGAGAGCAAACTAACAGTTTTCTTCAGTATTGTCTTTGAACTACCTATTTTTCTGATTTCTTACCACTTAAAAAGAAAGCTACACAAGAAATGGATTTTTACAGATGTCTAATGATTATGCTGAACACTAAAAGATGAATTGTGGGTCTATATTTTTACAACTCTCTCTTTCAGTTTTGTTTAATGAGTTTTTCTTCTTAGAATCTACGACTTGGTCTGTACTAAATCAGCACTGTAGTATGTATATACAGGCTGGCCAAATGGGTAAGAGAGCCAATAAGGCTGACATTTGACCCTTGAGTGAGGAGCCAGCTTTGTAATACCCATTTTAGTAATCATGGGGGCTTTCTGTTTGCACGTGTGAATCTTAGTTAAGCTTTGTCATAGGTTTCCCAAAACAGCTGGGGCTTTTGGTCTATGAAGACTTTAATTTGTATCTCTAGAGGCTATGCATAAATCAAACTGAGAAAGAGGGGAGGAGCAGGAAGGAATTTTGGTCTTTGTGTGAATTTCAGCTCCCTGTTAACTGTTTAATTGAGAAGAAGGAAAGAGTCCTGTGACAGTTGCTGCATTAGTGATGCATTGTTTTCTTCTGCTTGATGGATTCTTTCTTGGTGTATGCATGCTAAGCAAGGTAGTAAATACTGCCTCTCCTAAGAAGGTCCTGCTTTGTTAACCTTCAACAGAAATGTAGACTCAGATTTCACAGTCTCTGTTGATTCAAAGGGGGGATCAATTTGGGTTAGTGATGGTTGTTAATTTCAACTTTAGTCGTTCCTTTTGACCATATGTTGTGCAGTGGCTGGTCAGTCACAGATCAGGAACAATAGCAAAGATCCCACCTAGGGAAAGCTGAGTAGTAACACAGCGCTTTTGAAATAAAGCTTCTTCTTCCTCTGGCAAGATACACTTTCATGGAAGCAATTGTCATGTTAGACTAAATTCAGGACAGGAAGTGAGCTCGACTTAAAATGCTTATAACCTTTGAAGTACAAACCTAAAGGCCTCTGTCCTAAGCAAGGATGTCTTCCTTTCCCACTATTTTGGGTTTACATATTAGACACTGCAAGTATCTAACAGAATACCAAAAATTTAGAGTAAGGAGGAGGCTTTCTTTCTGTATTTGCTTCTTTCTTTGTCCAATAGAGTAATAGATGAAAGCAAATACAACATACTCTACAAAGCAGACTAGGAACTCCCACTCTGCCATTGTGTGTGTGATTTACCAAACACTCTATGCATCCAAGAATAAGTTCATGGAGGTAAAGGACTGTATTCTCTTATAAAAATAGCTGGGTGATGCCAATATAAGTGTCTAAATACTACAATCATACCCCATGACTTTATATAGTGTTTTCCAGGGTGGAAGCCAAAAACATCCATGGGTTTTATGTATGTTAAGGATAAAATTATAAATAGCAACATTAACTCTTAGGATTTCTGTTGGGGAGCATGTAGTATGTATATACAGGCTCATATCTTCAGGTTTCATACAAGAAAAAGTAGAATAGTAACTAATAGCTATCACTGATTGTATATTAAATATACTTATTTTAGACTATATTTTTCTTCTTGTCAAAAATGTATACCTTCTTGTAAAAGAAAAGTTTTACAAGTATGCAGTTCTGTGCTGGCAGATGTACATCCCATTTAACAGTACTCACTATGTCTCTTAACTGCTTCATGACCACATTGAATCATTTATTTACATTGTTTGGATTTTTGTAAGCACACAATGATGCTGGTAGATGACTGTCCATTAATGCATTTCTCAGAACTTATCCCCGTTGTGAGATATGGCTGTGAAGTATGGGAATAAAACAGTTCTAAGAATGAGCCACAGGAAATGGCTAGAATAACTGCTCTGATTCATTAAGCCTCTTGAAGTTTTGATAGAACTGATCACTTATTGAGCAACAAAAATAGATTGATGAGCAAGAAAAATCACAATGATAATGAAAATGCATAACCATTGCCTTTGCCCACTGCCTTGCTTTAGTTGAGTTTCATTTTTCCAAGGTTAAGTAACACTCTCAAAAAATAAAAGAAATATATATATATATATATATATATATATATATATATATATATATATATATATATTTAATTTCAGAGCATTGAGAGCTTAAGAGATCTATCAAGATCATGTGAATGAGGAAGCCTGAATATGAACCCAGGTAGCCAGAGAAATGCACAATTTATCTTAGCATAAGGGCCAGCTCATCTATTCAACTTGTCTGTGGCCTTAGAATATAGCTTAGTGGTAGAGTGTTTGCTTAGCATGGTTGATATTCTGGGCTTTATCCCATTACTTCCAAAAGAAAGAAAAGGAAGGAAGGAAGGAAGGAAGGAAGGAAGGAAGGAAGGAAGGGAGGGAGGGAGGGAGGGAGGGAGGGAGGGAGGGAGGGAGGGAGGGAGGGAGGGAGGGAAGGAGGGAAAAAAGACTATTAGCCTGTCTTAAGTAGAACTATTCCCAACCCGAATATATTTATGCGATATCCAGGTGTCATTGTTAGGCATGCTGTGAAGAGGAAGATTAAAAGTAATATAACTTCAAAGGACCATAACTCATGTTGTGTGAACGTGCTGGGCATATGTATTACATTAGTGAGCATTTGGACCCTTTAAAGCCCATTTGTGAAATTATTTGAATAGTAACAACTCATAGTAGACAAGTTTCATTTCTCAGTCTTTTTTCAGAGGCAAGCTTTCATGAGTTCTAAACTAGCTTCAAATTCTCTGTGTAGCTGAGGATGATTTTAAACTCCTAATGTGCTTGCTTTTACCTCCCCAGTGCCAAGATTCCAAGGTGTATAGTATCACACCTTGTTTAAGCAGTCTTAGGGATGTAAACTAGGGCTTTGTACGTGCTAGGGAAGCACTGTGCTACATCATCAGTTTTTGATTTGATTTCTCCGACTCTGTAGGTGAGTTCTAGGCATAGGGAATTATAAGCTAAATAGAAAGAAGTCAATCCAAAGTCCTGTTGTTTGAAAAAACTGAGAAACCAGTAACAAGGTCCAAAGAAATCCACTGATGAAAACTGATTAACCTCTGGAGTTCTCTTTTCTAACCACAATAATTTATAATACAAGTGAATTAAGTATCTACTTTTAAACTCCAACTCTCATTTTATATTTAAAATTCCTTGCATTAACCTGCCATATGTTTTTTTTCTTATCCAGCCCTATAATAATGTCACTTAACTTCACTCAGATACATTTATTATTAGTCACTTACAAAAGCCATCTGTGAAGTCATATAGCATACTCACCAAAAGCATAAGCATTTCATATAATTTAAAATTATAAGCAGCATGACATGAGAAAAGTAACACAGAGATAGAAATAGCTAACTCTTTCTCGCTCTGCCTTTGCCTCCATCCATTTTCTTTGTCTACTTTCCTAAAATAAAATAAAGTAACTCAGGAGAAAAATCATCTCTTTGGGAATCCCATCACTGTCAGTGGCAACTACAAGGAGACACTATCATTACCCTCCTTTTGCTCACTTGCTCTTTTGAGCTTTGACAAAGCAGCTAGGAATGTGGCTTATCATTGTTTCTATGTCAAACATGATAATAGGTAGTCACCTGAGAAGGTGACAGGCAGAGAGAAGCAAGCCATGAAATGCTCTGAAGAGATATGACTGGAAAATCTCAAGACTAGAACATTTGCTCACACTGAACTGACTGGAGCCCCTGTAGGAGGCCAAGTCAGTCTTCAAATGAGCCCATTCGGTTTGATGACTCACTGTACATATGCATTGTATAGCCAAAAGGCTGCATATGTTGGTTGTGATTCTATGTCTTATCAAAGTTAATGCTGATATTATTCCTGGGGAACTGAATTTTCTACAGTGTTGTTGAATTTCACAGCTAGCTTTTCACTCAGTTCAGCTTTACTTAAGTCACTAGCACTATTTCAGAAACAATGTGAGACTTTCACATTATTACAGCCATTTTTATTGACCTAACTGAGGCCTTTGATTTAGTCACCCGTAAACACTTTCTTCACAAGTCCCATGATTCTGGGCTTAGCAATGACCCTGTAAAATGCTTTTCTCTCTATTTAGTTCTTCCCAACATAGCCTCGACTTGGCAGCCCAAAATCCATGCAGATTGTCATTTTTAGTGAAGATTAAGTGAAGTTTCTCTTTGGCTGATGGTGAAGGAGAGTTCAAAGACTGTGCTGGCAGCCTCATTTGCTATCTCAAAGACATTCTCCTTTCAAAAATTTTTCTCCAGCAGATCTATTGTTTTGAGGGTATATTGTTTAGGAGAATTTATTCCTTGAATTATTTATGGTGTAAGCTATCTCCATTAGTGAAACATTTACAGTGACACATGTGACATAACTTAATTGACAGAGTAATAAAGTAGTAGAAATGAGTGAGATGTGTGGAAACTTTTAGCTTGTTATCTTTGTTTGATATGTGAGAAAATTGAGACCCAGAGACATTAAATGATTCACATAATATGATACAATTGTTAATTTTAGAGTCTAGATTCAAACCCAGTTCTTCAGGCTCCTACTTGGATGCTGTTTGTATTGCATTAATCCACTTTCTGCCTAGGTAATTGATTTGGAATTTATAAAGTACAGGTATCCATTTATATGACATGACAATATATGCTAGACAGAGCTATTTGTGATATCTTCTATGAGTGGCAATATAATCTTTCAGCTCATTGCAGACCTGGACCTAAATTCTTCTTATTGTTATATGGGTTTCTGTATTTCACTTAATGTTTGGCTTACAGCTGTCTCATTTACTAAACTGATAAGAGAAGAAAGAGTATTATATATCCGCTTGTCTAAATGGTTGTGAATATCCAGTAACAAAATGTATAAGAAGCACTTTGCAGATTGCTATTCAGATAGTAGATTTTCAGTGAATGGAAACTCACTGTGCCTACTAACTTTTCCTGCATGCTTCATTTATGCCCACTTTCCCTATTTCCTGCATGAGAATTCTGTTGGAAATAAGAATTTAGGTTTAAACTAAAATTTGTTTTCATTAAGGTAAAAAGTAAATGTATTGAAAAGCAGCAACATTCTTTTCCCTAATATGAATCTAGGATATCTATTTTATTCTCCTACTCTAAGCCTGATATAGTTCTGTTCAGTATTTCATCTATTTCTACAAACAAGACATTTTCTTTTCTATATTTTGATTGGCAGGGGTGTTTTATAAATATTACTGAATTTTACTAGTATTGCTCTATTGCGGGGGACACAATTTCATTAAAAGCTTTTGTTAATAGGTGTTTATCTTTTTCATAAAACTGCCCTTTGGAACTGAAATTTTTTCAGATGAGGTGGAAAAATTGGAGGATGTGAAAAATAGAGAAAGGATTTGAACATTTTATTTAATTATGAGTTAAATGAGTAAAATGTGAGTAATCACATTTTAAGGTTTTCTTATTTGCCCCTGCAGTTTCAAAATGCTAAAACTCCTCAAGAACCCAGAAATGCACAACACAATTGTTTTAAAGAACAGCTGATAGAAATTTTAAGGGATATACTTACACACACACACACACACACACACGGGATGAGTTTTGTGAATATATTGTAGAGGCTTTCTTTTTCAAATCATCTTTGACAGTGCAGATTTTTTTTGTAAAAAATATATTTCTTGAAATTGGACCATGCTATTTTATATTCTCAACTATCCTCAATTTTCACTTTGGTTGAGAATTATTTATCAGGATGAAATGTATACAAAGTAACCATTGCATAAAGATTCTAGGGTTAATGGTGGCAAGAATTATAAATGGAGCTGGAGGCTGAGGAAAACACTAATCAAAGATGTTCAAAACCAGAAGGCATAGACCAGTGCCTTAGGGATTTTGATCAAATTCTTGTCATTGGGGTCTGAAAGCATGGGTTATTATTATAATGAACACTGTCTTTAATTAGTGCTAATCACAACTACAGGGGACAATAGGTGAAGCTGACTGAAAGACGTCATTAAGGTTAGGTATGGGGATAGAAGAAATTTCAGAAACAGCGATAAACAAACATCTTTCACATTAAGCCCTTGAGAAACTAAAGAGTAGAGTAAAGGGGGGTGGTTCCTTAATCACTTGGACTAATATTAGGTAACATGATTAGTGAAGTTTTTAATAACTCAACTAAGCAATTCCAATTTTAAAATGGAAGATTTCTGGCTGCCAGCCTTATTGAGTGTGCTTACTGATAGATACCATCAGTAAGAGCCATATATGTGCTATATGGATGGGACAAGTATACATATGCTGAATCTGTAGATGGTCTATGTAGAATTACTTTGGAGTTTCTTTCTCCTAAAATTAGATGAACTTATTTACTCTGCTGCCTTTGTGTATACATTGGAGTGAAGAAGACAAATACCCTAAATACATTAAGTAGATCAGGCCACAATAAGGATCGTGACTGAGATCAAGTATAATTTGGGGTGCTTTAGAGAATCTTTTATTTCTTTCAGTTTACTTGGCACAAAATTGGTTTTATCTTAAAATATCTGTCACTGGAACCTAGGTTATATTATGCTGGAACTAATAAGGAGGGAAGGTAGAATCAGAGTACCCTGAAGAAGTGACTCCCTTTCTCATGTCTTACCTGCTGCTAACAGCCTATGACTGTTTCGGTTCCATTACATGATTAAAAACAACAACAAAAAGAACAGCATCTTAAACATCAGAAACTTTTCTGTCCTTGTTGTATGAGCCTGTGAAGCTATTCTGTGACCTTTTAATGCCAGCCCCTAACACAGCACCTGGTACTAAACAAGCTCTCAATAAGTAACTGTTGAATATGTAACCCTGTCTGGTCCTGTGTTTTTGAAGGACACCTAGTATATTCTACAACTTTCCATGGTCCCCTTAAGAAGACAGAAGGGTATCAGGAAGAACAATTATGGGGAAATTGGAGAAGAAGAATGAAAAGTAATTACAATTTTATACGTGCTCAGATTCTTTTGCACTTTGGGTAATCGCCTAAGTGTCTCAGATGAGTTACATTTCCATTATGTCAAACAGTTATTTCAAATGTGCAGAAGCTAATACTGAAAGTTCAGCAACTACTGGTTGGAAACAATAGAAATAATACTGCTGTATGTGTCATTGTACATGAATAGTGATGCCAAAGTGACAGCATTAAAAAATTTGTGTGTTTTGGAGGCTTTCTGACCCACCAACTGTAATAAAGATTTTCTGAGCCTTAACCCTAAAGTATTTGTGCATAACCAACTTTTTTCTAATAAAGAACATGTTGTAAAAGCAAATATGCTTTCTATAGAATAAGATTGGGATTTGAGTGCCAAAAGAAATATAGGTTAGTCTGAGAGGTTCTTGCTTTAGGAACCAGGAAATAAGCAATCATGGACAATATTTTTAATAAAAGGGCTAGATGTGGAGGATGCAAAACTAATATAGGAAATAGAGAATAAGAACATCTGGCACCTTTGTGTTTCCTGTGTAAAATGACTCTTGTGGAACATTAGTGGGAGGCAGTAGGCTATAGTGGATTATAACTTTTTTCTTGTCAGATTCTCATATTCCTGAATTTTTCTTATGCTTTAGATTTTTGTCTGTTTTAGTTTTGCTTTTTGTTCTTGCAAAGGCCACATCCCAAGCATGTTTATGTGTGTGTGTGTGTGTGTGTGTGTGTGTGTGTGTGTGTGTGTGTCCATGTCTATGTCTGTGTGTCTGTGTTTTTTTATACAAGGTAATATCTCTATTTAGTTTCTGTCTTTAGGTATTTGTCGTCTTGAGTTACTTCTCCAACAACTGACGTAGTATTGTTTGGGCAAGTCATTTCTTTTGAACACTGTAAGATTTCTGTTTCCAGCTTCTGGCTATTACAAATAATGCTGCTACAAACATGGTTGAGCAAATATCCTTATTGTGTACTTAAGACTCTTTTGGGTATATGCCTAGGAGTGGTATAGCTGGATCTTGAAGAAGCACTATTTCTAGTTGTCTAAGAAAGCGCCAGATTGCTTTCCAGAGTGGTTGTACAAGTTTACATTCCTAACAGCAGTGGAGGAGGGTTCCCCTTTCTCCACAACCTCTCCAGCATGTATTGTCTCGTGAGTTTTTGCTCTTAGCCATTCTGATGGGTGTAAGGTGAAATCTTAGGGTTGTTTTGAATGCCCTTCAGTGGAGGAATGGATGCACAAATTGTGGTATATTTACACAATTGAATATTGCTCAGCAACAAGGAAATCATGAAATTTGCAGGTAAATGGTGGAATCTGGAAAAGATCATCCTGAGTGAGCTATCCCAGAAGCAGAAAGATGCACACAGTATATACTCACTCATATAGACATATAATATATGATAAACTTACTAAAATCTGTACACCTAAAGAAACTAATCAAGAGGGAGGCCTTTTGCTAAAATGCTCAATTCCTATCCAGAAAGGCAAAGAGGATGGACATCAGAAGAAGGAGAAAAGAGAGAACAAGTCAGGAGCCTGACACAGAGGATCTCTGAGAGGCTCTGCCCTGCAGACTATCAATGTAGATGCTGAGACTTATGGGCAACCTTTGGGTAGAGTGCAGGGAATCTTAGGAAAGAAGTGGGAAACAGTAAGATCTGGAGAGGACAGGAACTCCACAAGGAGAGCAACAGAACCAAAAAATCTGAGCACAGGGGTTTTTCCTGAGACTGATACTCCAACCAAGGACTATGCATGAAGATAACCTAAGACCCCTGCACAGATGTAGCCCATGGCAGTTCAGTATCCAAGTGGGTTCCATTGTAATAGGAACAGGGACTGCCTCTGACATGAACTGATTGGCCTACTCTTTAATTACCTCCCCCTGAGGGGGAAGCAGCATTACCAGGCCACAGAAGAAGACAATGCAGCCACTCCTGATGAGACCTCATTGACTAGGATCAGAAGGAAGGAAAAGAAGGCCTCCCCTACCAGTAGACTTGGGGAGGGGCATGCCTGCAGAGGGTGGGGGATTGGGACGGGGTGGGGGACCACAGGGGGATACAAAGTGAATAAAGTGTAATTAATAAAGAATTAAAAAAAATATTTCTGAGGAGAGTGCTGTAAACTGCAGCTCTAAAGTGATGTTGAACAATTGATAAACTACTTAGCAGAGGGATAAATGGCTTGAGGTAAGAATAACCAAACTATATATATTCCTTTCTGTTCAACTGTGGAGAGTGAGAAGAAGAAGACCTGATTTAAAAAACAAAACAAAACAACAACAACAAAAACAAAACAAAACAAAACAAAAAACCCAGTCCCTTAAATGATTATAACCCTCAAGGTTCTTTCTGCCATCTGAGATAACATTCCAGATTCTTTGTGTGTGTGTGTCTCTGTCTGTCTGTCTCACCTCTTCTCTCTCTCTCTGACTGTTTCTGTCTCTGTCTTGTACTGTATGTCTCTCTGTATCTCTATCTTTGTCTCTCTGACTTGCTCTCTGTGTATCTCTATGTCTGTCTGTCTGTGTCTCTGACTTTCTGTTTTCTGTGTCTGTCTCACTCTCTGTATCTGTCTCTCTCTGTGTCTCTGTCTGTCTATTTCTCTATTTCTCTTTCTCCTCTCTCTTGTTTGTTTGGGAAGAAATGACCATGAAATCTGATAAGAACATACTGGTTACCATTTGTCAAAAGTTAGCAATCTAAAAAGAATCCTGATTCTTTTCCTAGAGAGTCCATTTTTTTTTCTGTGTTCAGACTGTGTTTAGGGAAGAATATAGTGAAAAATGGTAATAAAATACCTTTTAAAAAGCTCCTTATTAAAAAAAATGCTTCTCATGTGAAGACTTTTAACCTTATAATCTACTGTCACTAATAATGAACTAATTTTATTTATTTATCTATCTATCTATCTATTTATTTATTTATTTATTTATTTATTTATTTATTTATTTATTTAT
>NW_026594184.1:981250-1045045 GCF_907164565.1 Psammomys obesus | reverse complement strand
TATTTATTTATTTATTTATTTATTTATTTATTTATTTATTTATTTATTTATTTTGCTTATTCTGAGTACAGTGTCTCTGTCTACTTGATTGTTGTCTTGGATACTATTCAGTGATATTCAAGAATTAACCCTTTCCTAATTCAGATATCATTTAATGAATGCCTGCTTGGTGCCAGACATTCCGTCAGACACTGTAAAAGTAACAATAAAAATATATACAAAGGTCCCTCTCCTTAGTGAGCTTTGAGAGAGATAACACAGAGAAACACATCGGTACACATATAAAATATGAGCTGATGGTACGAAGTGCCAGCCTACCTGTAGTTGAGAGAAATATAGAGGACCTACTTATTCCTCATGGAATATTTCCCCGAGAAGATAAATTTAGGTTGAGATTTGTCAAATAAAAAGAAATTCATTATTCAGAGTTGCTAGGGAAAAACACACACAGAAAAAGGAAAAGACTAGTGTGTTGCAGGAATAGAAGAAAGAGCAGTGGAGTGGAGTGGACAGTAACAGCATCAGATGAAGCTGACATAGGTCAATGGGCCACATCATATAGAGCAAGCAGGTTCTAACATGTTTGAATTCTTTCCTCAGAGCAATGAGAGCCCATAGCAAAAATATTAAGCATGGGAGAGCTATGAATAATATAAAAAAGAAGTGTTGGCTTTTTTGTTTGATATATATGTACTACTTTGCTTGCTCATTGGAAAGCAAATTAAAAGTAAACTAGAATGGAATTCTAAAACCAATGCAAGGGTATTTATTTATTGCAGGAGTCTATGTAAGAAAGCATGTTAACCTAAATGGTATTAGCAAAGACGAAGAGAACTGAGCTTAAAATTATTTGGGGGTTTGAATAAAAATTATTATCTGCAATGATTATGATGTACTTGGTGTTGAAAAAATAGGAAATTGGGTTGATACAGGAGAAAATGGAGAATGGCAAAGACTTCAAGAGCGGGTGTGAATGGGACAGGAGGATGGTATTCGAGGACTCTGATTCTTCCAGGATGAAAACAAGATTATAGAGATCAGGGTAAGTGTGAAGATTTCATTAAGGGAAGAAGAGAGCGCCTTCTTTGTATGCCTTTTGATTTCTTTGTATGGTATAAGGCAAAATTATTAGCTAAACGCTGCAAGTAGGAGTGGGAAAAGATTTAGGAATATTGAGGACAGAAGTGAAGAAACATTTATTTTAAAGTATGAGAAATCTAGTTTGATGTGATAGTACTGTTGGTGGGAAGAAATAAGTACTCAGATGAGGTGTGTTTATGAATCTTTTCATTGGAAGTAAAGCCCAGCAGTTCACCTATGTGGATTTTCTCCAATGAATTTTAGTAGTGTAGATGAAGTCTCAGGAGTGACAATTTAACTGATTTCATCATTATTTTGCAATGTGAGTGCATCTGAGAGAATATAATATGATATAATGGAACATACCCTTGACTACAGGGTCAGATGAGCTAGGCTCTGATATAGCCTCAGCTACTTGCAAACCATATATTCTTGGACAAGTTGATTAGCCTTGCTGTGCTTCCATTTTCTCACTAAGAAGATAAGAAAGCCTAAGTCTTAGCCTTTTTAACCTCTTAAAACTCTGGGTTTAATTTTCTTTTTTTAAATATATTTTTTTAATTTTTATATAATTTTATACATTCACTTGTATCCCAGCTGTAGCCCTCTCCCTCTTTCCCTCCCAATCCTCCCCTGCCTCCCTCCTCTCCTCCCTGCCCCCTTCCGAGTCCACTGAGAGGAGGTGTCCTCATCTCCTTCCATCTGACCCTAGCTTATCAGGTATCTTCAGGATGGTTGCAATGTCCTTATCTGTGGCCTAGCAAGGCTGCTCCTCCCTGGGGGGGAGGTGGGGAGAGGGAAGCTCAATGAGCCAGACATTGAGTTTATGTCAGAAACAATTCCTGTCCCCTTATTAGGGAACCCACTTGGATACTGAGCTACCATGGGCTATATCTGAGCAGGGGTTGGAGGTTATATCCATGCATGGTCCTTGGTTGGATAAACAGTCTCATAGAAGACCCCTGTGCCCAGATATATTTGGACCTTGTGGGGATTCCTGTCCCCTCTAGGTTATACTAATTCCTCCTTCCTTCATATGATTCCCTACACTCTGCTGAAGGCTTGGTTATGGGTCCCAGCATCTGCTTTGATACACTGCTAGGTAGAGTCTTTCAGGTGCCTTCTGTGGTAGGCTACTGTCCTGTTACTTTTTTCTCCTACTTACAATGTCCATCCCCTTTGTCTTTCTAGTTGAGGATTGATCATCTTACCACTGGTCCTCTTTCTTTTTTATCTTCCTTAGGTGTACATATTTTAGTATGTTTATCCTATCTTATAGGTCTAGTACCCACATATAAGTGAGTATATACCATGTGTCTCTTTATGCTCCGGGGATATCTCACTCAGGATGATTTTTTCTAGATCCCACCATTTGCCTACAAAATTCATGATTTCCTTGTTTTTAATTGCCGAGTAGTATTCCATTGTGTATAAGTACCACAATTTCTGTATCCATTCCTCCGTTGATGGACATCTGGGTTGTTTCCAGGTTCTGGCTATTACGAATAAAGCTGCTTCAAACATGGTTGAGTAAGTGTTCTTATTGTGTACTTAAACATCTTTTGGATATATGTCTAAGAGTGGTATAGCTGGATCTTGAGGAAGCACTATTCCTAATTGTCTGAGAAAGCGCCAGATTGATTTCCATAGTGGTTGTACCAGTTTACATTCCTACCAGCAATGGAGGAGGGTTCCCCTTTCTCCACAGCCTCTCCAGCATGTATTGTCTCTTGAGTTTTTGATCTTAGCCATTCTGATGGGTGTAAGGTGAAATCTCAGGGTCGTTTTGATTTGCATCTCTCTGATGGCTAGGGATGTTGAATATCTCCTTATGTGTTTCTTGGCCATTCTATATTCTTCTACAGAGAAGAATATATATATATATATATATATATATTCTGTTTAGCTCCATACCCCATTTTTTAATTGGGTTGTTTGAATTATTGCCTTTTAACTTCTTTAGTTCTTAATATATTCTTTATATATTTATATTTTATATCAGCCCTCTTTGGGTTGGTGAAGATCCTTTCCCAATCTGTAGGCTGTCATTTTGTTCTGACAACAGTGTCTTTTGCTTTAGAGAAGCTTTTCAGTTTCATGAGGTCCCATTTATTGATTGTTGTTCTTAGGGCCTGTGCTGGTGGTGTTCTGTTCAGGAAGTTGTCTCCTGTGCCAATGAGTTCTAGGGTCTTCACCACTTTGTCTTCTAACCGATTTAGAGTATCTGGTTTTATTTTGAGGTCTTTGATCCATTTGGACTTTAGTTTTGTGCAGGGTGATAAATATGGATCTACTTTCATTTTTCTGCATGTAGACATCCAGTTGGACCAGCGTCATTTGTTGAAGATGCTGTCTTTTTTTCATTGAATGGTTTTGGCTTCTTTGTCAAAAATCGAGTATTCATAGGTGTGTGGGTTTATTTCTGGGTCTTCTATTTGGTTCCATTGATCCACCTTTCTGTTTCTATGCCAGTACCTAGCAGTTTTTATTACTATTGCTCTGTAGTACAGAGATCAGGCATGGAGATACCTCCAGAGGATCTGTTGTACAGGATTGTTTTGGAAATTCTGGGTTTTTTGTTTCTCCATATGAAGTTGAGAAATTTTTTTCAAGGTCTGTAATAATTGTGTTGATATTTTGATGGGAATTACATTGAATCTGTAGATTGCTTTTGGCAGGATGGCCATTTTCACTATGTTATTCCTACCTATCTATGAGCACGGGAGATCTTTTCATCTTCTGATGTGTTCTTAGATTTCTTTCTTCAGAGACTTGATTTTTTTTTCAAACAGGTTTTTCATCTGCTTGGTTAGACTCACCCCAAGGTACTTTATGTTATTAGTGGCTATTGTGAAGGGTATTGTTTACATGGGAGTTTGGGATCAAAGTCAGGTGACCAAATTTGCATGACAATTGCCTTTACTTTCACCAGCCTCTGGCCCCTTTTTACAAAAAGATTTCAAATGAAGTCAATCTTGGTTTATATCCCATGTTAACCATTTAAATAATTTTGAGACAGTGATTAAATACACCAGCTGCTACTCAGATTTCTCTTTTCTAAAACAAGAATAGTAGTAATACCTGATAATGCATGTGGCAAATTAAATGAGATATGGTAAGTACAGAACATGGTACTACAGGGTTTATGGAGTGAGCATTTAATTAAAGCAATTATTACTGTTAAATTACCCATTTTATATCAGCTGTTGGAGAATAAGTGATTTCTGTTGGTCTTATGTTTGTGCTAGAGCTCAGAGAAGTAACAAATAGCCCAACTGGACAAAATGACCTAAACAGTAAAACAAGTTCAGCTAGTAACTAGAGATGAGGGAAGAGTAGAAAAATGCAATAAAGGAATATACAGTGTTATTTTTACAATAAGCATTATGAACAGTTTAGACTTCTTCTAACATTAAAATATTATTTTAGAGGTTTGATGGATTCCACTTAGAATGGATTAGCTGAGCCCAAGATTGTAATTAATATTTCCAATCTGCTTAGCAGTTCGGGGAATTATAACCTTTGCCTTTGACTTCTGGACAAAGATAACCACAGAGACCTTCTGATCAGGCTTCCTGTGAAATCCAAGGACTTCACAGTGAAAAGACATCATTTATATGAGGCTGAAAAATATAATAAAATGTTATATCTGGCATAAAACTACAATGGGAGACATACCTATTGCTACATGAGTTTGAAAACACCTTCCAGAATTGTTAGTGTTCTTTGTTTCTTTGTTGGGTTTGGGGCTGTATTTTTGTTTGCTTTTAAGCCAAGGAGTTATGACACTGAAGTGATGGCTCAGTAGTTAAGAACATGTATTGCTCTTGTAAAGTGACCCAGTTTATTTCCCAGCACCCATGTTGTTTGATGCGTAATTGTCTCTAACTCCAGCTCTAATGTATCTGATGTCCTGTTTTGGATTCCACTGGCAACTCTACCTACATGCATATATTCACACATGTACACATAATTAAGATAAAATAAATAAGTAAAATATACACCTAAAAAGATAAAATATGCTTATAATTACAATAAATAAATAAAGATCATTATGGAAATAATGCCTTATTTAAATGCTTTTTATTAGTGTTTTAAACTTTGTCTTGTAAGGCTAAAGTGGATCCAACTTAATATAGGTGTTTTTATTGCAATGTTACTTTTCACATGGTATTAATTAGAAATATAGATTAGGCCAAAAGTGTGTTTTTCTTCTTAACTGCATTTTAGAAAAAATGTTAGGTTTAATTACTCTGAGACCTTGTCACTCTTGTAATGCATTTCATTAGCCTGTTAATTTCTTCTAGTTAACTGAATGACTAATGTTAATGCAAAATTTTATCAACTCAAAATGGAAAGTAAATGCCCATACCAGCCCTAATTTCCCCTTGTATGTGCTTGTTAAGTCAGTACTTTGAACCCAGAAGCTAAATTACTTTTACTAGAGCAAAACACAATAGTCAGTATGAATTATAGGCATTCTTTCTGTATATTTGCTCTTGTCTCTCTCTCACTCATTCTTAAAGGTTGTGATAATAATTGATATATTACTAGAGTACACTGTTATAGTGGCTAGAGCAATCAAATCTGATATTGGGATACCATTTGCCGGTGGGAAAGTTCACTGCACTTCTCAGTCCATTACCCCTTCAGAAAACTGACAGTGATAATATCTTCTCTTATCTATTTTAGCCAGACTTTGTAAAAGCAAATGAAGCATGGATGGAAGCATTTTGAGCATAAATTCATAACTGAGGAATTATTAC
Source organism: Psammomys obesus (assembly GCF_907164565.1). Lineage (NCBI taxonomy): Eukaryota > Metazoa > Chordata > Mammalia > Rodentia > Muridae > Psammomys > Psammomys obesus. Next base: position 1,039,199 of record NW_026594184.1, on the reverse strand, counting down.
GCCTCTGGACTTATTTAATTATGCTATCATTTTGTGTTCTTAGAAAACTCGTCCTCTCTCTTTCTGTCGACACATGTATAATTCACTCTGTTATTATAATAAAATTTAAAGAGACATGTATACATAAACCTTCATGCTACCTAATATACTAACTTTTAAAATGGGTACTTTGCACTGTGTAAAATTTGACTTTAATGCACTTATATCTGAATATTCATGAATAAAGCCATCAGTTATTTATAAGCCTTCATTAATATAGCCAACAATTATTTATCAAGTACCTCCTGTATGCCAGGTACCATTCTATGCTGAGGAAAAGTTATAATAACCAAGATGAAACAGATTCTTGGCTCATAAGCTTTTGATTGAGTAAGGAAAATAACAAAGTTACTGAAGAACTTTTAAGTCCTGTAAGGGTGTTTGTCAGAGGTAGAATACCTAGAAGGAACACAGGACCTGAGATGAGGAGAAAGTAGAAAGGTAGAATTTCTGTTAAGCTGAGGCTTAAAGAATGAGTCATTGTAACCTAGCAAAGAGGTGTGGGAAAAGACATTCAGAGTGGACAGAGTAACTGTGTGATAAATCGGTGTGTGGATATGATCACGTTTCGACACCAGGCCATTTGTAGGTAGCTGTGGCTCTGGCTAAATTAGAAGGTAGTTCATAGCTCTTCAAACCTTGTGGATTATTCGCTCTTTGTCTAGACTCAGTGGATGAATGAAAAGCTTCTTTAATATGAACTGGTGGTGATCAATAATTGAATTTCTAGTTCCTAAAAATTAAGCTCTCAATGTTGTTTATCTTGTGATAATTCTGAAAACGTTATTTTTTATCACAAGTGCAGATAATTCCACGTTTGCATTTAACACAAATTTCTATGCTTATAATAAGTTTCTGCATTTTAGCTCGGTTAATTACTCTATTAATGGAGAGCTGTATTCATCTATTCACAAGGTGCTTTATCGTTACAAGCCCAGCAAGCGTGTGTGATTTACTAATATTAACATAGACTCACAAACCAATGATCTGTGTGATTTGGACAGTAAGCATTTATTTACACACTGTTTTAAGACCATGCAAAAGACCATGTAATGCAATTTTTAACACAGGTTAAAGTCATTCCCCTTCCCAAATTTCTAGGGTTTTCTTTTTTTTTTAATTTTATTTTTCTCATTAGTTACATTTTGTTAATTCTGTGTCCCTCATTCCCTCCCCAGACCCACTCTCCCTCCCTCATCTCATCCCTGCCCCTTTCCAAGTCCACTGATAGGGGAGGACCTTCTCCCCTTTCATATGACTCCATTTTGTCCGGTATTTTCAGGACTGGCTGCAAAGTCCTCCTCTGTGGCCTAACAGTACTGCTCCTCCCTTGGGAGGTGGGGAGGTCAAAGAGCCAGTCATTGAGTTCCTGTTAGAAATAGTCCTTGTTCCCCTTACTATGGGAAACCAATTGATTACTGAGCTATCACAGGTCACATCCGAGCAGAGGTTCTAGGTTTTATCCTCTCATGGTCTTTGGTTGAGTGTCCATCTCAGAAAAAACCCGGTGCCCAGATATGTTTGGTCCTTGTGGAGCTCCTATCCTTTCCACATCGAACTCCCCTTCTTTCATATGATTCCCTGCACTCTGCCGAGGGTTTGGTTATGAGTCTTAGTATCTACTTTGGAACACTGCTAGGTAGAGTCTTTCAGATGCCTTCTGCGGTAGACTCCTGTCATACGTTCAATACATATCCCATTTGTCTTTCTAAGTGAGGATTGATCATCATACCCCGTGTCTGCTTTCTTGATTATCTTCTTTAGGTGTATAGATTTCATTATGTTTATCATATCTTTTAGGTCTATATAAGCGAGTATATACCATGTTTGTCTTTCTCCTTCTGGGATACTTCACTCAGAATGATCTTTTCTATATCCCACCATTTGCCTGCAAATTTCATGATTTCTTCTTTTTTGATTGCCTAGTAGTATTCCATTGTGTAAAAATACCACAATTTCTGTACACATTCCTCCACTGATGGACATCTGGGTTGTTTCCAGGTTCTGGCTATTACAAATAAAGCTGCTACAAATATGATTGAGCAAATGTTCTTATTGTGTACTTGAGCAAACTTTGGGTATATACCTAGCAGTGGTATAGCTAGTTCTTGAAGAAGCACTATTCCTAGTTGTCTGAGAAAGAACCATATTGACTTCCAAAGTAGTTGTACCAGTTTACATTCCCACCAGCAATGGAGGAGGGTTCCTCTTTTGCCACAACCTCTCCAGCATGTGTTGTCACTTGAGTTTTTCATCTTGGCCATTCTGATGGGTGTAAGGTGAAATCTCAGGGTCGTTTTGATTTGTATTTCCCTGATGGCTAATGATGTTGAGCATTTCTTTAAGTGTTTCTCTGCCATTCTATATTTCTCTACAGAGAATTCTCTGTTTAGCTCTGCTCCCCATTTTTTAATTGGATTACTTGGTTTGTTGCTTTTCAGCTTATTTTGTTCTTTGTATATACTGGATATTAGCCCTCTGTCAGATAAAGGGTTGGTGAAGATTCTTTCCCAATCTGTGGGCAGTCATTTTGTTTTGATGACAGTGTCCTTTGCTTTACAGAAGCTTTTCAGTTTCATGAGGTCCCATTTATTGATTGTTGCTCTTAAAGCTTGTGCTGTTGGAGTTCTGTTCAGGAAGTTGTCTCCTGTGCCAATGAGTTCTAGGCTGTTCCCCACTTTTTCTTCTAACAGATTTAGCGTATCTGGTTTTATTTTGAGGTCTTTGATCCACTTAGACTTTAGTTTTGTGCAGGGTGATAAATGTGGATCTATTTTCATTTTTCTGCATGTAGACATCCAATTAGACCAGCACCATCTGTTGAAGATGCTATCTTTTTTCCATTGAATGGTTTTGGCTACTTTGTCAAAAATCGAGTATTCATAGGTACATGGGTTTATTTCTGGGTCTTCTATGCGGTTCCATTGATCCTCCTTTCTATTTCTATGCCAATACCATGCAGTTTTTATTACTATTGCTCTGTAGTTCAGCTTGAGATCAGGGATGGAGATACCTCCAGGTGATTTGTTGTTTTAAAGGGTTGTTTTGGAGATTCTGGGTTTTTTGTTTCTCCATATGAAGCTGAGAATCTTTTTTTCAAGGTCTGAAAAAAATTGAGTTGGTATTTTGATGGGAATTGCGTTGAATCTGTATATTGCTTTTGGCAGGATGGCCATTTTCACAATGTTAATCCTACCAATCCATGAGCACGGGAGATCTTTCCATCTTCTGAGATCTTCTTCAATTTCTTTCTTCAGAGACTTGAAGTTTTTCACAAACAGGTCTCTCACTTGCTTGGTTAGAGTCACCCCAAGGTACTTTATGTTATTAGTGGCTATTGTGAAGGGTGTTGTTTCCCTTATTTCTTTCTCAGCCCTTTTGTCTTTTGTGTACAGGAGGGCTTCTGATTTTTTTGAGTTGATTTTGTACCCTGCCACTTTGCTGAAGGTATTTATCAGCTGAAGGAGTTCTCTGGTTGAATTTTTGGGGTCACTCATGTATACTATCATATCATCTGCGAATAGTGACACTTTGACCTCTTCCTTTCCGATTTGTATCCCCTTGATCTCCTTTAGTTGTCTTATTGCTCTGGCTAGGACTTCAAGTACTATGTTGAAGAGATATGGAGAGAGTGGGCAGCCTTGTCTTGTCCCTGATTTCAGTGCGATTGATTTAAGTTTTTCTCCATTGAGTTTGATGTTGGCTGTAGGCTTGCTGTATATTGCCTTTACTATGTTTAAGTATGTACCTTGTATCCCTGGTCTCTCCAAGACTTTAAACATGAATGGGTGTTGGACTTTGTCAAATGCTTTTTCGGTGTCCAAGGAGATGATCATGTGGTTTTTCTCCTTCATTTTGTTTATGTGGTGGATTACATTGATGGATTTCCGTATGTTGAACCACCCTTGCATGCCTGGGATGAAGCCTACTTGGTCATGGTGGATGATATCTTTGATGTGTTCTTGGATTCGGTTTGCAAGTGTTTTATTGAGTATTTTTGCATCAATATTCATAAGAGAGATAGGTCTGAAGTTCTCTTTTTTTGTTGGGTCTTTGTGTGGTTTAGGTATCAGTGTGACTGTCGCTTCATAGAATGAGTTTGGTAGTGTTCCTTCTCTTTTAATTTTGTGGAATAGTTTGAGGAGAATTGGTGTTAGCACTTCTTTGAAGGTCTGGTAGAATTCTGCACTGAAACCATCTGGCCCAGGGCTTTTTTTTGGAGGGGAGACTGTTAATGTCTGCTTCAATTTCCTTGGGGGATATAGGGTTATTCAGTCTTTCTACCTGATCTTGACTTAATGTTGGTAGGTGGAATCTATCAAGAAAATTGTCCATTTCGTTTAGATTTTCAACTTTTGTGGCGTATAGGCTTTTGTAGTATGACCTAATGATTGTTTGGATTTCTTCAGTGTCTGTGGTTATGTCCCCCTTTTCATTTCTGATTTTGCTGATTTGGATAGATTCTCTCTGCTTTTTAGTTAGCTTGGCTAAGGGTTTGTCTATCTTGTTGATTTTCTCAAAGAACCAGCTTTTTGTTTCATTGATTCTTTGAATAGTTTTATTTGTTTCTAATTGATTGATTTCAGCCCTGAGTTTGATTATTTCCAGCCTTCTCCTCCTCTTGGGTGTAACTGGTTCTTTTTTTTCTAGTGTTCTCAGTTGGGCCATTAAGTTACTTTTATGTGTTGTTACAAATTTCTTCTTGAAGGCACTTAGTGCTATAAATTTTCCTCTGAGCACTGCTTTCAATGTGTCCCATAAATTTGGGTATGTTGTGCCTTCATTTTCATTGAGTTCTAGGAAGTCTTTAATTTCTTTCCTTATTTCTTCCTTAACCCAGCTGTCATTGAGTAACACTTTGTTCAGTTTCCATGTGCGCGTAGGTTTTTGGTATTTCCATTGTTGTTGATGTCCAGCTTTAGTCCATGGTGGTCCGATAGAATACAAGGGTTTATCTCAATCTTTTTATATCTGTTGAGGCTTGCTTTGTGACCAACTATATGGTCTATTTTGGAGAAGGTTCCATGAGATGCTGAAAAGAAGATATAGTCTTTTGAGTTTTGGTGTAAAGATCTGTAGACATCTATTAGGTCCATTTGATTTAGGGACTCTGTAAGTGCTTTTATTTCCCTATTTGGTTTCTGTCTAGTTGATCTGTCCCTTGGTGAGAGTGGGGTGTTGAAGTCACCCACTATTAGGGTATTGCGATCAATGTATGGTTTAAGCTTTAATTTATGAATGTAGGTGCTCTTGTATTTGGGGCATAGATGTTACGATTGTGATGTCTTCTTGGTGAATTTTTCCTTTGCTGAGAATGTAGTGCCCCTCTATGTCTTTTTTGATTAGTTTTGGTTGAAAATCTATTTTATTAGATATTAGGATAGCCACTCCTGCTTGTTTTGGGGGTCCATTTGCTTGAAAAACTGTATTCCAGCCTTTTACTCTGAGGTAATGTTTACCTTTGTTGCGTAGGTGTGTTTCTTCAATGCAGCAGAATGTTGGTTCCTGTTTCCGCACCCATTCTGTTAGTCTGTGTCTTTTTATTGGAGAGTTGAGTCCATTGATGTTGATAGATAATAATGACCATTGAATGTTATTTCCTATTATTGTGGAATTGGCGATGTTACTGTGAATCGTTGCTTGTTTGCTTTTGATTTTTGTTTGGAGTTATCTTTAACCCATGTTTCCTTGGGTATATTTGTTTTCATTGGATTGGAATTTTCCTTTTAGTATCTTCTGCAGGGCTGGGTTGCTGTTCAAATATTGCTTAAATTTAGTTTTGTCGTGGAATATTTTATTTTCTCCATCTCTGTTGATTGAAAGCTTTGCTGGGTAAAGTAGTTTAGGTTGGCATCTGTGGTCCCTTAGGGCCTGCATGTTATCTCCCCAGGCCCTTCTGGCTTTCATAGCTTCTGATGAGAAGTCTGGTGTGATTTTGATAGGTTTGCCTTTATATTTTACTTGGCCTTTTTCCCTTGCTGCTTTTAGTATCTTTTCTTTGTTCTGTAGATTAAGTGTTTTGACTATGATGTGGCATGAGGAGTTTCTTCTCTGGTCTAGTCTATTAGGTTTTCTGTAGGCCTCTTGTATGTTTGTGGACATCTCTTTCTTTAGGTTGGGAAAATTTTCTTCTATGATTTTCTTGAAAATATTTTCTGGACCTCGTAGCCTGGACTCCTCTTCTTCAATTCCTATTATTCTTAGTTTTTGCCATCATGGCGTCCTTGATTTCTTGGATGGTTTGTGTTTGGGATTTTTCTGATTTTGTTTTTGCTTTGAGAGAAGTATCAATTTCTGTGAGTGTATCTTCAGCACCCGAGATTCTCTCTTCCATCTCTTGTATTCTATTAGTGATGCTTACCTTTGTGATTCCTTCTCTTTTCTCTAAGTTCTTCAGTTCCAGGGTTTTCTTGGTTTGTGTTTTCTTTATTGATTCTAATTCTGTTTTCATGTCTTGCAACATTTCCTTTTTCTGTTTGAGTGTGGATTCCTGTGTCTCCAAGATGGTCTCTATTTTTTTGTATGTTTCCTCTCTTAGTGCCTCTGCTTCTGCCTCCAATTGTTTGGCTATATTTGCATGTGTTTCTTTAAGAGCGTCTTTGTTCACTTCGTTTTTCTTTGTTTCTATTTGGGAGGCCAAATCTTTAAAGGATTTTTTTTTTTGTATCCTCTTTAACTGTTTGAATCTCTATGACTATTTCTCTGAGAGATTTGTTGGTTTCCTCTTTATGTGCCTCAATTAACTGGATAATCATAGCTTTAAAATCATTTTCTTGTGTTTCTGCTGAGTTGGAGTGTCCAATAATTGTGGAGGTTGCCGGTGAAGCCATGATATCTTGATTTGCGTTGGTTGTGTTCTTTCGCCAACTTCTGGCCATTTGGTTATCGGTAGTGTTCACTGTCCCTGGATTTTGCAGGTCAGACTGGTTTTTCTCTGGTATCTGGAGAATTCTTCAGGAAAATGGGTGAGGTCTAGTGGTTTCAGTATGTGCTTTGGTTATTCAGCTATAACTGTAGAAGGAAAGTTCGCAGGCGCAGAAGGACAAATGCGGGGTAGCGTGTGTTTGAGCATGTGCTTGTGGGTGTGTCCTAAGGGACAGGGTGTTGTTGAATGAAGAGGCCTTCAGTGTGTGAGAGGGGTTCCCTGCAGGCACTGAAGTTGTTGCAGGCACTAAGGGATCGCAGGCGCTAAGGGATCGCAAGCGCTGTTGAAGAATGCACGAGCATATTGATTTTACAAGTCTGCTGGTCTTTGGTGTCTATTCAGCTGGTTTTCAGCCACGGAGGGGTTCGATGGCCCATACAATCACTGGCTGGGCAGCCCTGTGTATTCTGTGCTGCCACTTGCAGACTTGGGTCCTGGGAAGGGTTGTACTGTGGATCTGAGTCTCTGTGGCTAGCACTGTATTGGGCGTATGCTCTGGCAGAGCCGGGTAGTGGTGGTAGTGGGGGGGGGGTGTTCCACGGGTCAAGAGTTAGGAGAGAGGGCCCTAGGTGGCGTGTGTTCTCCTCTGAGTGGTGGTGTTCAGCAGGTCTTTACTACTCTCCGCTGCGGCTGCGGGGTCTGGAGCCCTGCCTCTCAGCCTCCACCCGTCTTGGGTCCCAAACACTGAGCTTTGCGGCTTTGGTATCCAGGAAGAACTGTATTGTGGATCTGAGTTTCTGTGGTTAGAGCTCAGTGGTTGGAGCTCTGTGATTCGGCCTGCGCTCCTCCAATTCCGGAGATTCATGTCTTCTGCCTCTCCAAAATTGTGCGCTCTGCTCGCCGCCATCTTGGAGTCCTCTCTAGGGTTTTCTTAATCCCTGACTTCTGGTTACTATTGTTGAATTTTCCTGTATCATTTTCAAATATTCAAACCAACCATTTGTGTTTTCCTTATCCTAAAATTTTTTTATCCTTCAAATTAATGACTGGATCCTATTCAGGCAAAGCAACGTTAACTCGGCTGGCTCGTAAAGAATTTGCAGTGTAATTAACAAAGGGCTATGGTAAGCCCTCTCACTAACTGGCCCATTGTGCTAATGTCTGCAGAGGTTATCAATTTTGAATAATAGAAAATGAATATATACACTTGACATTGTGTTGATGAAAGTGTGTAGTTCTAATTACATATGTTGATATCTTGTGGGGCTTTTGGCAGGGCAATAAGTAGGCTCTCCTGCTATTCCAGATGCACTCCCCCCCCCCCCCCCCCCCAGTCTTATCTCCAGCGCCTTAGCAGAAAACCTCTTGTGGTCTCCCTTTCCTCTTTGACCCAGTTCCCAAAGAACCACTAAGAAATCTTCTCTCTCAGCCTTCCTCTATTCAAGTCATCCCATCACTCCAGACTCCAATACCAGCATTCATTTCCTGTGAACACACCAGCTGAGCAGGCCAGAAAAACAGGTGAAGACTTTCACCACTCCCTCCTCCCCTCCCAGTCCAGTACCCCAGTCTTGTCTTTATCTCTGCAAGAGAACACCAGCTGCAGCCTTCCTACCCCAACTTACATATCTTGTGGATCCCACAGACCATCTCCTCCTAAATTCCTCTCCCCACTCATCACTTTATCTTAGTCCCCAACTCTAGCAGGCACATCCTGTTAGTCAACGGGCCACTACTGCTAGAAAACCAAGTAGCCTCCCTGATGATTCTTTTCTCCCTTTTTTCTAGAAGCAATCCCCTAATCTCATCCCCCACTCTGCAACTGAACAGCCATGGAAGCATTCCTTGTTTCTCTGCTCCCATCTCCTGTGGATTCCATGGATCTTTCCATTCTAACCTCCCCCTCACTCTTCACTTTATTCCAGCTCCCAACTTCAGCAGGCACCTGCTGCTAACCCAGGGCAACACACTCTTCCCAGGGCAACAAGTAGGCTGAAACATACTAGGGACTAAAGCTAGATCTTCGTGCATGCAAGATAAGCACATTGTTCCTGAGCTATGTCCACATCCCTGTAAAAATTTCTTTTGTCCTTTTGGTTGGCCTTTAGCAGCTAAGAAATCACCCCTTGGTGTGACTTTTAAAAGAGACATCAAAACTCTAAAGTTTATTTTGAATAAGGGGGTGGTTGACATGATGCCTGTGGTTTTATAATGTGAACCATTGATACTTGTAGAGGAAATACATGTCTCTGTTCCTTAATAAAACATTGCATTATAAAAATTAAAATTAGAAAATGTGATGTGGAACTTTCCCATCACTGTATTTATATATATGAATGCATCTTGGCATAGTTTAATGTTTTCAAAAAATTGTAATGTAGTTTTTCATGAAGCAACTTGCGATTTTCACTCAGCGTTCTATATTTTATACTTAGCAGTATATTACATGCTTATTCATTTCCTTTCCATTTTTAACAACTATAAAAATTCTTCATCTAATAAATAACAGCTTGTCAATGTTTTTATTCCTTTCCTGTCTGTGGGATATTTTTAGAATGTTTGTTTTTTACTATCATAAGATATTCTTACCTGTCTCATGACTGTGTGTGAGGTGTCCTTTCATTGTGAAGTGATGTTGCTGTCTACAGTTTCAATTCTGCTACCTCTCCAAGCTCTTATACTATTTCATACTCCCTTAGGAGTATAAGAACCCTATGGAAGTTGCTCAGTCCTCACTCAAAAAAATAAATGGAATAGACTTGCAAATCGGGAGGAAAGAGGGAACAGGACAGGAGCCTATGACAGAGGGCATCTCATAGACTCTACCAAGCAGGATAATAAAGCAGATTGAGACTCATGGCAAAACTCAAGAAGTTAAAAAGCAACAAATCAAGTAATCAAATTAAAAAATGGGATGCAGACTTAAGCAGAGAATTCTTTTTTAAATTAAATTTTTATTTTTTATATTAGTTACAGTTTATTAAATTTTTATCCTAGCTGTATCCCCCTCCCTCATTCCCTCCCAACCCCACCTCTCTCCCTCATCTCCTCCCTGCCCTTTTCTACATCCACCAATAGGGGACGTCCTCCTCCCTTTCCATCTGACCCCAGCTTATCAGGTCTCTTCAGGACTCGCTGCAGTGTCCTCCTCTGTGACCTAGCAAGGCTGTTCCTCCCTCGGGGGGATGGGGAAGTCAAAGAGCCAGCCATTGAGTTCATGTCAGAAACAATCCCTGTTTTCCTTACTAGGGTACCCACTTGGAGACTGAGCTGCCATGAGCTACATCGGAGCAGTGGTTCTAGGTTATATCCATTCATGTTCCTTGGTTGGAGATACAGTCTCAGAAAAGATTGTGGTGCCCAGATATATTTGGTCCTTGTGGAGCTCCTGACCTCTCCAGGTCATACTGACTCCCTCTTCTTTCATATGATTCCCTGCACTCTCCCAAGGTTTGGTCATGAGTCTCAGTGTCTGCTTTGATACACTGCTAAGTAGAGTCTTTCAGAGGCCCTCTGTGGTAGGCTCCTGTCCTGTTATTTGTTTTTTCCTATTTCCAATGTCCATCCCATTTGCTTTCTAAGTGAGGATTGGTTATTCTGGAGAGGTTGTGGAGAAAGGGGAACCCTCCTCCATTGCTGGTGGCCAGGTAAACTTGTACAACCACTTTGGATATCAATCTAGTGCTTTCTCAGTCAATTAGGAATAGTGTTTCCTCAATATCCAGCTATATCACTCATAGGCATATATCCAAAAGATGCTCAAGTATACAACAAGAACATTTGTTTAACCATATTCGTAGTAGCTTTATTCCTGATAACCAGAATCTGGAAACAACCTAGACGTCCCTCAACAGAGGAATGGATAAAGGAATTGTGGTACATTTATACAATGGAACACTACTCAGCAATTAAAAAAAAAAAAAAAAAAAAAGGAAATCATGAAATTTGCAGGCAAATGCTGGGATCTAGGAAATATCATCCTGAGTGAGGTATCCCTGAAGCAGAAAGACACACATGGTATATACTCACTTATAAGTGGGTACTAGATATATAAGATAGGACAAACATACTAAATTCTGTACACCTAAATAAGATAAACAAGAAAGAGGACCCGGTGTAAACAGAGAATTCTTAACAGAGGAATATAGAAAGGCTAAGAAACACTTAATGAAATGTTCAACATCTTTAGTCATCAGAGGAATTTAAATCAAAACAACTCTCAGATTCCATCTTTTACCAATCAGAACAGCTAAGATAAAATACACAAGTGACAAGACATTCTGGAGAGGATGTATAAAAAGAGGATCTCTCCTCCATTGCTGGTGAGAATGTAAACTTGTACAACCACTTTTGGAATAAATCTGGAGCTTTGTCATAAAAATTGGGAATAGCACTACCTCACAATCTAGCTATACCACTTCTGGCCATATACCCAAAAGATTCCCCACCATTCAATAACGACATTTGTTCTACTGTGTTCACAGCAGTTTTATTTGTAATATCCAGAATCTGGAAACAACATTGATGTTCCTTATTTGGGGAATTGGTACAGAAATTGTGGCACATTAACAAAATGGGATACTATTCAGCTATTAAAAACAAAGAAATCATGAAATTTGCAGACAACTGGATGGAACTAGAGAAGATCATCCTGAGTGAGGTAACCCAGAAACAGAAAGACAGTTATGTCAAACACTCACTTATATGCGGATATTAGCTGTAAAATATAGGATAGCCATATTAAAATATACAGAGATTTTTTAAAATAATGTTTTTATTAACTAGTTACAGTTTATTCACTTTGTATCCCAGCTATATGCCCCTCTCTCACCCCCTCCCAATCCCACACTCCCTCCCACATCTCCTCCCATGCCCCTCCCCAAGTCCACTGATAGGGGAGGTACTCCTTCTTTTTCATCTGACCATAGCCTATCAGGTCTCAACAGGACTGCCTGGATTGTCTTCCTCTATGGCCTGATAAGGCTGCTTCCCTTCAGGGGGAGATGGTCAAATAGCCAGGCACTGAGTTCATGTCAGAGACAGTCCCTGTTCCCAATACTATGGAACCCACTTCCAAACTGAGCTGCCACGGGCTACATCTGTACAGAGGTTCTAGGTTATCCCTATGTATGGTCCTTGGTTGGAGTATCAGTCTTAGAAAAGAATCCTCTGCCCAGAAATTTCTTAAACAATTTTTGTACTTTCCATTTTTTGAGTTCTTTTATTTTGCAGTTGTGTTGCCTTCTATTTGTCAAAACATGATTTTGTTATAAGTTAGTGTGGGTTATAATATTCCAGATGCCATTTAGGTAATGATGGAACCCATATCCACTTCTAGATAATTTTGAAAGTATTTGGATCTATCAATGTCTGAATGTAAAATACAGTTTGGAATGCCTACTACCTTATCAATGCCATTTTTCATTGTATTTAAGCCCCACAAGAACACTAGCTTTTTCTTGAATTTACTTTAGGATTCTGGACACTGTTTCTTTGCTTCTGCAGTCCCTCTTACCTTTGTTACTTCCTCCTCTTCCCTTTCTTCCCACTTGTCGTACTGATTCTTGATGAACAAGCTCTTGAGACATACAAATGATGACTTTTTTACAAGAATTAGTCGCTTCATGTCATTTCTCTTAAAAATCATATTATTTGTGATGGAGAAAGATTGTAAATACTTAACAGTGTAATGATTTGAAATAATGTATAGACATTGTTAGATGGCTAAATTGGACTAATTAAATTTTTGGTGAGGAAAACACTTAAAATATACTTTTTCATAAATATTTTATGTTACTGCAATAACCATGTTGTCCAATGGATTTCTTGAACTTACTACTTTGTCTAACCAAAAATTTGTGTCATTTGAATAAAATCTCCCAAGCCCACTCCCAGCCATGGTCGCCATCATTTAACTGTATGCTTATGTGATTTTAAAATTTTTAGATTGCATGTGTGAGATCATGCAGCATTTGTCTTTATGTGCCTCATTATAATGTCCTCCAGAATCATTCATATTAATGTAACTTTTAGTATTGTCTTCTTTTAAAAAATTAAGTGCTGTTTTAATTACCGCATCTCCTTTATACACTCATCCATTTATAGAAACATTATTTCTGTATCACAGTCGCACAGCCATTGTGACTATTGCTTCAATAATTATGACAGTAGACATACCTGGTATGTTTATTTTCTTTTCTTTGGATATAGATACAATAGTGGGATTGCTAGATTATGCAGTAATTATATATTTTTAGTTTTTGAGCAACATCTATGATGATTTACATAATGATTTTACTAATTTACATTGCCACCAACAGTGTTGAAGAGTTCCCTTCTTTTCACATTCTAACCAATACTTACATTTCATCTTTTTTAATATTAGGTATAATTACAGGTGTAAGGTTATAATTTGATGTCATTTTAATTTACATTTTCCACATGACTGAGGACATTGATCATTTTTTTCATAAGTTAGTAGACCAATTACATGTTTTCTCTGGAGAACTATTTTCTGTAGCAGTATAGTAATAGTAGGTTCACTCCTGGGGGCCTTGAGCTCCCCAATTGTTCATAACCATGTTTCTTGTACAAGGAAAGCATTTCCTTCTGTAAAGCTGACCTTAAAAACAGTCAGGATTTGTTGGTGGTATTTTAAATCTTAAATAGGAGCAAAACTGGTCATAAGGGAGGGGATCAATCCCTAATTGTCTCCAAGTCTGATATTAAACTTTGTCAAAAACATTTTCTTCTGCATACTGACATGAACATAAATTTTGTTTTGTTAATGTGGTTGTTGTAGGTTCTCAAGATCTATGACTTCACCGCTCTCTGGTACTTGGCTAGGTTTCCAGTACCAGGCATTGTTTTTCCTCCTTATTGAGTGAATCTTAAGTCCAATTAGAGAGCTGTTGATTACCACCAAGATATATGTGCAATTACTGCACCTTTAGGGTTATTGTGCCATGCTGGTTATTGTGGTTCAGAGGCGATATAGCTTGGTAGATTACTGGGTGAACACTGCCAACCAAGATGTAAAAATTTTACTTAAAAATATTTAATTTACATATAATATATCATATAGACTCACATATATTATAGATATTTTAGATAAATACTTAATAGTATGGTTCCTTATGACTTTTTCCAAATATCCTTACTGTTTTTTTCAGTCTTTTCTCCCCTTATTCTATATTTTTATTCTTATTCTTTCTCTTCTTAATCAGAGTCACCCGTTTTACCATTTCCCACCTCAGATCATTTATACCCTGCTATTATTCACTCCCTATTGACCACTCCCACCATGCAATGGTCCCTTTTTACATTCCTGTGGTTATATACTCATATCTGAAGGTTTGTAACTAGGAGCCTCAAATAAGAGAGAAAATATGGCAATCATCTTTCCAAGTCTGGGTTACCGCACTCGTTATGATCTTTGCTAAGTCCATCCATTCACCTGCAAAATACATGATTTCATTTTTCCTAATAGCTGAATATTCCTTAGTGTATATGTGTCCTTTGGGCACATGCCAAAGCTTAGTTATATGGGAGATTTATTTTTAGGTTTCTGAGGGGTTTCCACATTGTTTCTAGAGCTACTGTATCAGTTGGCCATCCCATGAAGAGTGAATGAGTGTTCTTCGCATCCTCTCAAACATTTCTTTACAGTTATTTTGATATTTACCATTCTGTTTTGGGTGACACAAAATCACAAATTTGATATCAATTTCCCTATTTCTAGGGGCAGTCAATACTTTTTGAGATATATTCTAGCCATTTAAAAATTTCTTCTTTTGTGAATTTCCTTGAGGTACCAAGTCTATTTTTCCATGGATAATTTGTTTTATTTCCTTTTTAAAACATGTTTTTTGAGTTCTTTATATGTTCTGGATATTAATTCTCTGTCAGATATATAGTTGATAAAGATTTTCTCCTATACTCTCCTTCCGCTTATTAGATTGGTTGCTATTTTGCTGTGCAGAAACTTTTTAGTTTTATAAATTCCTACTTAAAAATTGTTAACCTTAATTCTTAGGCAAATGGAGTCCTATTCAGACAGTCTTTTTCTCTTATCTATATCACATAGAGTACTGCCTATATTTTCTCTTAGCAGTTTCCATGTTTCAGGTATTACATTTTGTGTTTGATCCATTTGGAGTTAGGTTTTGTGTAAGGTGATACATAGGGCTCTAATTTCATTCTTCTGCATGTGGACAGCCAGTTTTCCTAGCATCATTTGTTGAAGATGTTTTTATTTCTCCAGCATATGTTTTTAGCATCTTTTTCAAATGTTAATTTTCAGAAGTAATGTGTAGCCATTTTTTAGTCTTTGCTTTTGTTTCATTGGTCTACATGTCTGTTTTTTTTTTTTTTCCTGCCAGTTCTATATGATTTTTATTACTGTGGTTCTGGAATACATCTTGGGATCTGGAATGGTAATCCATCTGGTTTTATTCTTTTTGCTTAGGATTGTTTTGGCTATCTAGGGTCTTTTGATGTTTCATATGAATTTTAAGATGATATTTTCTATTTCTGTGAAGAATGGTATGGAGGTTTTGATTGGTATTACATTGAATTTATAAATAGGTTAAGGTAAAATGGTAATTTTCAAAATAATAATTCTATCAGTCCTTAAGCATGGAATGGCTTTCTATTTCCTAGTGTTTCTCGTCTTCTTCTTCTTTTGTCATTTCCATCAGCATTATGTTTGCGTGTGTGTGTGTAAGAGTGTGTGTGTTTGGATATCATTCAGGTATTTGTTCTAGATAAGTTCTTTCTCTTAGTTTCAATTAACTATTTCTTTGTATCTTCTTTGAAGTCCTTGAATTCCTTAATGAAGTATGTGGTTATTTTTTTTTAAATTCTGTTTATTAGGGCTAATCTAGGTAATTCTTTTTTATACTCTTTATTATTGTTGTTTTTGAAAATAGATTATTCTCTCATATAGTACATCCCAAGAGATGGCTCAGCAGATAAAAGCTAGGATCATACCCAAAAATATAATCTAGGTAGTTCTCTTGGACAACTATTTGTACGTGACTAGATTATTTTAGAGGGGATTTAGTGCTGGATCTTTCATATTGTTTTCATTGTATTTATTTATTTATTTTTAGTTTTTGATTATTACAATTTATTCACTTTGGAAAATTTATACACTTTGGACATCCATATCTGGAGATGGAATATTCTCAGACTGGATTAGCAAAGTCTGAGGGATATATTTTGGATGCCAATCTCTGATAATATTTCTTTAAGTCTTGGTTTTTAGTTTTTTCTCCAATTTCTTTTCTTTATTTTGTTGATATGAGAATATTATCTAGGTCCCGCATTTTATCATTATCACCTTTCCCTCTTATCCAAATATCAAAACTTCTCCACCTATAGACACCTCCAGATTAAAAGTCTGATGTTATAATTTTTTTCTTATACCTTACATGAAACTCTGCAAAAATACTGAGTTATATTTGCAAAATCCTCTCCTTCTAAAATCTAACCATTTCTCTGTTCCTACTGTTATAATCCTAACAGTTTGCTCTCCTTCTTCTTTAGCCACTTAATTTTTTTATTCAGTTTATTTATTTATTTTTGATTATTGCAATTTATTCACTTTGGATTCAAGCGGTAACCCCTCCCTTGCCCCCTCCCAGTCCCACCCTCTCTCTCTCTCTTCTCCTCCCATGCCCTCATCCAGTCCACTGATAGGACAGGTCCTCCACCCTTTCCATCTAACCCTATCCTGTCAGATCTCATAAAGACTGGCTGCATTGCTTTTCTCTGCAACCTGGTAAGGCTGTTCCCCCCTCAGAGAGAGGTGATCAAAGAGCCAGCCACTGTGTTCATGTCAGAGACAGTCCCTGCTCCACTTACTGGAGAACCTATGTGGACACTGAACTGCCATGGGCTACATCTGTGCAGGAGTTCTAAGTTATATCCCTGAATGGTCCTTGGTTGGAGTATCAGTTTCAGAAAAGACCCTTGTGCCATTCTGATGGGTGTAACGTGAAATCTCTGGGTTGTGTTGATTTGCATTTCTTTGATGACTAAGGACATTGAGCACTTCTTTAGGTGTTTCTTTGCCATTCTATACTCTTTTACAGAGAATTCTCTTTTTAGCTCAGTACCCCATTTTTTTAGTTCTTTTTTTTAAGTTTTTTTTTATTTTTATTAATTACACTTTATTCATTTTTTTATCCCCCCATAAGCCCCTTCCTCCTCCCCTCCCGATCCCACCCTTACTCCCCTTTCTGCATGCATGCCCCTCCCCAAGTCCACTGATAGGGGAGATTCTCCTCTCCTTTCTGATCTTAGTCTATCAGTTCTCATCAAAAGTGGCTGCATTGTCTTCTTCTGTGGCCTGGTAAGGCTGCTCCCCCCTCAGGGGGAGGTGATCAACGAGCAGGCCAATCAGATTATGTCAGAGGCAGTCCCTCTTCCCATTACTATGTAACCCACTTGGACAGTGAACTGTCATGGGCTACATCTGTGCAGGGGTTCTAGGTTATCTCCATGAATAGTCGTCCTTGGTTGGAGTATGAGTCTCTGGGAAGTTCCCTGTGTTCAAATTTTCTTGTTCTGTTGCTCTCCTTGTGGAGTTCCTGTCCTCTCCAGCTCTTACTATTTCCCACTTCTCACATAAAATTCCATTCACTCTGCCCGACAGTTGGCCATCAGGCTCAGCATCTGCTTTGATAGTCTGCAGGGCAGAGGCTTTTCAGAGGCCCTCTGTAGCAGATTCCTAGGTTGTTTCCTGTTTTCTTCTTCTTCTGATGTCCATCCTCTTTGCCTTTCAGGATGGGGATTGAGTGTTTTAGTTAGGGTCCTCTCTCTTGCTTAGTTTCTTTAGATGCACAGATTTTAGTGTTTTTGTCCTATGTTGTATGTCTATATGAGTGAGTATATACCGTGTGTGTCTTTTTGCTTCTGGGACAACTCACTCAGGATGATCCTTTCCAGGTCCCACCATTTACCTGCAAATTTCATGATTTCCTTATTTTTCATTGCTGAGTAATATTCCATTGTATAGATGTACCACAATTTCTGCATCCATTCTTCAGTTGAGCGGCATCCGGGTTGTTTCCAGCTTCTGGCTATTACAAATAAAGCTGCTACAAACATGGTTGAGCAAATGTCCTTTTTTTGTACTTGAGCCTCTTTTGGATATATGCCTAGGAGTGGTATGGCTAGATCTTGAGGAAGCACTATTCCTAGTTGTCTGAGAAAGCGCCAGATTGATTTCCAGAGTGGTTGTACAAGTTTACATTCCCACCAGCAGTGGAGGGGGGTTCCCCTTTCTCCACAACCTCTCCAGCATGTGTTGTCACTTGAGTTTTTGATCTTGGCCATTCTGAGGGGTGTAAGGTGAAATCTCAGGGTTGTTTTAATTTGCATTTCCCCAAAGGCTAATGAGGTTGAGCATTTCTTTAAGTGCTTCTCTGCCATTCGATATTCCTCGATTGAGAATTCTCTGTTTAGCCCCCTCCCTCATTGCCTCCCAATCCCACCTTCCTTCCTTGTTCTCTTCCCTGCCCCTGATTCTAGTCCACTGATAGGGGATGTCCTCCTCCCCTCCCATCTGATGATCCTAGCTTATCAGGTCTCTTCAGGACTGGCTGCTATGTCCTTCTCTGTGTCCTAGCAATCTTCTCCTCCCTCAGGGTCAGGGGGAGGTCAAAGAGCCAGCCACTGAGTTCATTGCAGAGGCAGTCCCTGTTCCCCTTACTAGGGAACAGACTTGGAGATTGAGCTGCCATGGGCTACATCTGAGCAGGGTTCTAGGTTATTTCCATGCCTTGTCCTTGGTTGGAGAATCAGTCTCAGAAAAGAATCCTGTGTCCAGATATTTTGGTTCTCTTGCTCTCCTTGTGAATCTCCTGTCCTCTCAGCATCTGCTTTGATACACTACTGGGCAGAGCCTTTCAGAGGCTCTCTGTGTTAGGCTCCTGTCTTGTTTCCTGTTTTTTCCTTCTTCCAATGTCCATCCTGTTTGTCTTTTTGAGTAAGGATTGATCATGTGTGTGAGTTTTTTGTTTGTTTGTTTTGTTATGTTATGTTTTGTTTTGTTTTTTCCGTGTTTTCCATTTGATTTCATCGATCCACCATTCTGTTTCTATGCCATTACCTGGCTGTTTTTATTACTGAGTATTTTAGCCAGAGTCCTCCCTCTGGATTATTTTCTTTAGGTGTACAGATTTTAGTAGGTTTAACCTATATTATATGTCTATATGAGTGAGTGTATACCATGTGTGTCTTTCTGCTTCTGGGATAGATCACTCAGGATGATCCTTTCCAGGTCCCACCATTTACCTTCAAATTTCATGATTTCCTTATTTTTTTCATTGCTGAGTATTACTCCATTGTGTAGATGTACCAGATTTCTGCATCCATTCTTCAGTTGAGGGGCATCTGGGCTGTTTCTAGCTTCTGGTTATTACAAATAAAGTTGCTACAAACATGGTTGAGAAAATGTCCTTATTGTGTACTTTAACATCTTTTGGGTATATGTCTAGGAGTGGTATAGCTGAATCTTGAGGAAGCACTATTGCTAATTGTCTGAGAAAGTGCCAGATTGATTTCCAAAGTGGTTGTACAAGTTTACATTCCCACCAGCAAGGGAGGAAAGTTTCCCTTTCTCTACATCCTCTCCAGCATGTGTTGTCACTTTACTTTTTGATATTAGCCATTCTGCAACGTGTAACGTGAACTCTCAGGGTAGTTGTGATTTGCATTTCCTTGATGACTAAGTATGTTGAACATTTCTTTAAGTGTTTCTCTGCCAGTCGATATTTTTATAAAGAATTCTCAGTTTAGCTCAGTACCACATTTTTAATTGGATTACTTGATTTGTTGCTTTTTAACTTTTTGGAGTTTTTTATATATTCTGGATATTAGCCCTCTGTCAGATATAGGATTGGTCAAGATGCTTTCCCAGTCTGTAGGTTGTCGTGTTGTTCTGATGACAGTGTCCTTTGCTTTACAGAAGCATAGAATTTGCAGGCAAATGGTGGGAACTAGAAAAGATCATGATGAGTGAGGTATCCCCGAAGCAGAAAGACACACACGGTATATACTCAGTAATTATTGGATATTAGACATATGATACATGATAAACATACTAAAATCTTTACACCTAAAGCAAGAAGGAGGAACCTGCATATGATGATCAATCCTTACTCAGAAAAGCAAATGGAATGGACATTGGAAGAGGGAAAAAACAGGGAACAGGACAGGACTCTACCACAGAGGGACTATGAAAGACGCTACCCAGTAGGGTATCAAAGCAGATGCTGAGGCTCACAGCCAAACTTTGGGCAGAGTGCAGGGAATCTTATGAAAGAAGAAAGACTAGAGGGGAAAGGAGCTCCACAAGGAGACCAACAGAACCAAGAAATCTGGTCCCAGGGGTCTTGTATGAGATAAACAATCGAACCAAGAACCATGCATGGAGATAACCTACAACCCTTGCATAGATGTAGCCCATGGCAGCTCAGTATCCAAGTAGGTTCCCTAGTTAAGGGCAGCTGGGACTGTCTCTGACATGAACTCAGTGGCTGTCTCTTTGTTCACCTTCTCCTGAGCGGGGAGCAGCCTTACTCGGCCACAAAGGAAGACAATGCAGCTGGTCCTGATAAGCTAGGCTCAGGTGGAAGGGGAGGAGGGCCTCCTCTATCAGGAGACTTAGATAGGAGCATGGGAGGAGATGAGGCAGGGAGGGTGGGGTTGGGAGGGAATGAGGGAAGTGGTACATCTGGAATACAAAGTGAGTAAACTGTAATTAATATAAAAAATAAAAACATGAAAAAAAGATTAGGGAAAAGAAAAAATGAGAATATACAGCCTCGAGATATAATTGACATAAACAGTCAAGGAGAAATTTCTTCTAAATGGGACACGGTGAAAGTACTTTTTTAATGCCCACACCCTCCAGTTACATTCTCTTGGTCCCATCATCTTGCTGGTTGCTGTTTCCCTTCTTATTTCCAAATAGTTCTGATATTAATATATCATACATATATTGTTTTTAGATCTAGATTCTGTGTGTGAGAGAAAACATGAGATTTATCTACACATATTCATTTATATATGTATTCCTCCACATGTATATATAAATATATATTTTATATCTAGATTTTGGGACTGGATAGATAGCTCAATAAATGAAGTGCTTGCCATAGTAGAATAAGGACATGAGTCTCCACTAACCATGTAAAAAGCTAGTTACATGTGCTTGAAATCTTAGCCCTGAGGGGACAGAGACAAAAGAATCCCTAGAGATCTCTGGCCACTTAGCCCTACAGACTTAGTGGGTTCCAGATTCACTAAGAGACAGCATCTCAAAAAAATAAAGTGTTGCAGGCATGTTGATACACACATTAGATCCAGAAGTCTGGGGGGAGGGTGAAGCAGCATTCTGTGACTTCTTGGATAGCCTGGGCTACGTAGAAAGTCAGTATAATCACAGTGACATGGCGAGACCTTGCCTTAAAATATATTCGTGAGCAGTAGCGGAAGACACCAGACAATAACATGTACATGAATGTACACAGACAACTATATTCCATCCTCCTCCACACACATTAATTTCGTCACCATCATTGTTGTTGTCATCTAGATTCTGTAAAGAAGTCTGAACATGCAGTATTTTTGTTTCAGTATCTGGCTTATTTCATTTAACCTATCTGTTCATTTCCTTACATGGATATAATTTCATTATTTATAGCTGAATTAAATTTCCTGATGTACATGTTCCAATTAGCATATATATATATATATATATATATATATATATATATATATATATATAAGCTTGCATAATAACTTGGCTATTGTGAATAGGTTTGCAATCAACATTGATGTGCAACTATCTCTGTGGCATACTGCCTTAAATTCCTTCAGTTATATACCTAGGAATGCTATAACAGAATTACATGAACATTCCAGTTATTTTAATTTTCATAAGAATCTCTATGGTGAAATTCATAGGAATTTCCATGGTGATTGCACTAATTTACACGTATGCCAGTAGTGTATATGGATCCCTATCCACTTCAGCCAGCATGTGTCCAGAATTTGTTGCTGTTTGTTTTATTGATGGTAGCCACTCTGACTATTGTGAGATGGGATCTTGGTGTGTTTTGATTTATTGTTTTTTTATCTTTCCTGATCTCTAAGGATTTTTTCATATTTTATTGGTCATTTTTACTTTCTCTTTTGAGAACTTTCTGTTCAGTTCATTTGCCCTTATATTTATCAGATCACTGGGTGTTTTACATGTTTATTTGTATGGTTTTTTTTTAATGAATTTTGGTATTAATTCCTTGTCTGATTACACTAGGCAAAGGCAAAGAATCTCCTCCCTGATGTAGACTGTCACTTCATTCTGTTAATTGTTTCCTTCACTATACAAAAGATTTGTTTTTATTTCATGGATTCCTACTTATGTGTTCTTATTCTTATTTCCTGGGTTATTACAACTCTTTTCAATAAGTCCTTGCTTATGTCTATATACTGAAGGATTTTCCCTATATATTTCTGTAGAAATCTTAGTTCTTTGTCTTGAAACTAATGTCTATTATGTACTTTGAATTTATTTTTATGCAGTGTGAATGAGATGGTTTGGTTCTTTAATATATACGTATTTAATTTTCCTAACACCATTTATTGAATGGGTTCCCTTTCTCCAGTTTGGATAGCTCTGTTGAAAATCAGATAGCTGAAGCTATATAAGTTTATTTCTGGGTCGTATATTTTATTCCATTGGTCAATGCATCTATTTTGTGCTAGTACTTTTGTTGTTGTTGTTGTTGCTATGGCTCTTTAGTACAATTTTATATAAGTTATTATAGACACCTCCAGCACTGCTTTTTGGGGAAAAAAATGAATTTATCTATTTGACATTTTTTATCCCTCCATTTGAAACTTAGGGTTTTCCTGGAATTTTAATAGGCACTTGTATTGAATCTAAAATCAGGATTAAAACAAGGTATACAATCTTCCCACTCTCAGATTTCTTTCATAGCGCATTGTATTTTAGTTTTCTTATACCACTAATTGCTCTTCTTTTGCACAAGACCTTATTGAAATAGTTGCACAATCATTATTTTTAATTTTTTGTTTGTACATGGTATTATATTTATACATATTAAATTTAGTTTACAGTAATTCATAAAAATAATTTCTTACCCAGTCACACTTGGACATGGAAGTGATATTCTTTAACAGTAGAAAAACTTGAATGAAATATGAAAGTGTGAAATCGACCTGTTGGGAATTTTTCCCATCTCTTAGTAAGGTTCAGTATTAGCTGAATATTGTATGCTATATTTAAAAAGTTCTTGGTTTTGTCCATGATCTAAATAGTATCCTTTCCTTAAAAGAAGATACATTATAAATGCTATATTCCAGCCTCTGTGAGCATGAGGACACATGTGATGAATGGACATACATGCAATCAAAATACCTCTTCCCATAACTTAAAAAAATGAGTCTTAAAATAATTTAAGTCACCTAGTCTCTCTTACCATTAAGGTTCTATATTTAAATTGCATGAGCTTTCGTTCTTTGTTCACTTTACAGAGTAGCTCTGATATAGGTGTGAAGAACAGTTAAAAGGTGATCTTGAATGTAAGTTGTTTTTAGAATACTGTAGTAAAACAAATTTAATTGTAGCAGTAAAAGTGCATGTTCCTGCTTTTGTAGCTGACGCGTGGTTATCCACATCTTGTATACAAGTCCCAACTTCTCACTGAATCTGACATGTCAGAGTCAGTACATTTGACGAGACAGTTCACCTCTATGCTGAAGGGCAGGGGTGACAATTATTTTAAAATAAAGCATTTAGTAAGAGGGGATTTCAGTAAGCAGCAGGTATAGATATTTTGCCACTTGGTGCCAAATCTTTCTCTTGACCACAAGGCAGAAAGGTATCAAGCTCAGATGGGAGAACTGTAGTCATTATCCAAAGGTCAGACTTGATAAGCAGACTCTGCTGCTTCTTCCCCAAACTCGAACTCCCGTATGTCTGGTAGGGCCATTGGGTAGTAGAGGGAGCCAGAAATTTCACTGTCAAAAATCAGGGCCCAGGGGTCTTTTCTGAGACTGATATTCCAACCAAAGACCATTTATGGAGATAACCTAGAACCCTTGCACAGATGTTGCCCATGGCAGCTCAGTGTCCAAGTGGGTTCCATAGTAATGGGAACTGGGACTGCCTCTGACATGAACTGATTAGCCTGCTCTTTGAAAAAGACACCCAGATGGGGAAGCAGCCTTAACTGGCTACAGAGAAAGACAATCAGTCACTCCTGATGAGATCTGATAGACTAGGATCAGAAGGAAGGGGAGGAAGACCTCCCCTATCAACAGACTTGGGGAGGGGCATGGGTGGAGAAGTCGAAGGAAGGGTGGGTTTGGAAGGGGAGGAGGTAGGGAGCTACAGGGGGGATAAAAAGTGAATACAGCGTAATTAATAAAAATTAAAATAAAAATATTATAAAATGTATTTAAGTAATTTCTGCAAACAGTCCTGATTATACTGTGTGCCAAATAACAGATTTATCTATCTTAAAGAGTTCTTAATGTAAGGAAGTAAGGCAGCTGCAGGAGCTTCAGGCAGAACTGACATCTGTAATGACGTTTGCCTCAACCTAAGCATTCCATAAATGTCACTTGAATGAGTGCATAAATGAATAGGTGGACAGACATAAAATAAACAAACAATAACCTTTGAAAGGTAATTACTTAGAATTACTTTTGTAGAAATCAGAAGTGACATATTGAAAACATTTAGAAATTTAACTAAGTTGTGTATCTTTTTCCATTTAATATATGAAATCTGAACGCTGAAAATTCAGATTAACTGTGAAGAATAAATTGATGTTTTCTATTTTGTCTATAAAACTTAAAATTAGGGATTCCATCTTTTATATGAAGTCATACCAAACTAATTACTTTATTATCAAGTTACAAGCTTTAATGAAAAATTTATTATGTTTTCAAACTGTTTGATTTATTTCCTATTTAGATATCCCGAAGGGTACTGTTTATGCTTTCTCCTTCATATGTAATGTGATAAAGAACACATCAGTAAAAACCATTACTCCACAGCTTGTGCAGCATAGTACAGTCGGGATGAATTTTTAGCCAGAAGATAAAAGATCCCAACTCCAGCTCTTCTACATTTCATATCATTATGTAGCACAAATTGTTTAACTGCTGATCTGCAGTTTCCTTATCAGCAAACAATTGATCTTGATTGCTTCCCCCACCATAGAAAAGTGGCAGATCTAATTGATAAGCTCTAATTATCTGTAATGATGGCATATATTTTCAGAGTTAGAAATAATGTTTTACTGCTCAAAGACTTGATTTATGGTATTCCTGTATCAAAGGCAATGTGCAGTCTCCAAATTTTCACCACTGTCCTAAGGATTTTCCTCCGAAAAATACTTACATGAAAGAGTTAGCAGTATTATACTCCTGACCTCATAATAGTTATGATTACCTACACAATACCTACACAGTATTGGGTCCATCAACATTTCCTCATGGAGGAGTAAGGGCTCATGAGACCCCATTCCTTATTGAAGATTTACAAGCACTATATGGTTTCTAAAGGAAGAAGAGAACTTTTCCTCAGTGGTATAGCCACTGGTAAGTTGCCCATACTTCTATAAGCAACCATAATGAAAATCAGTGGGCTACACAAGCAAGCATGCTCTCTCTCTCTCTCTCTCTCTCTCTCTCTCTCTCTCTCTTTCTCTCTCTCTTTCTCTCTCATACACACAAGGTAGGGAGGGCACTAGTTGAAAAAGACAATCAGGGAAAATGGGAGGAGTATTTGAGAGGATAATAGGAGAATATGATCAAAATATGTAGTATATGTTTCATACATGCATATGTATGAAAATTGTATACAATCCTGCCATCATGTATAATTACTATATGTTAATAAAATATTAAAAAAATGAAACAATTCCTAATAAATATGTATTACATATCACATTTGGGTAGATTGTAAGGGATAGTTTATACTCCTTAGACAGTGCTGCTCAATTGAAGACTTCGCAAAATTTCACTTGTCAGGCAGTCCAAATGGCATGCACCTTCTTCTGCTGTGTGTTATGCTGACTAAAATAGAGTTGTCTCATTGATGGGCCCTCATAGCATTTGGCAAGTACCAAAGTTATTAAAAATGCTTTGCAGAAATGAAATTGTCTTTTTTACTAAACTATACAATGACCATTTACATCTGGCAGATTAGTATCCTTGTAAACACAATTCAATTCACTTTCCTCCAAAGTGTAACTGTGTTTAAAAGCAATATAGAAGTCACAGTGCTGAATGGGATTGTAAATATGTCACCAAATGTTCAAATCATATTATCATGGAAGCACAATATCATTTCCAAGAGGAAGACAACTATTAAAAATGGACTTTAGAAAAAGATATTTTGTAGATGTGCTAAAATAGGAAACATAAGCTGATTAGGCAAAGTACCAAAGATTCATTAGTGTATTAAAGTAGATTGAAATGAATGTTTGAGAGATTTAAATAAATTAACCTTTAATGAGTACCCAGGGGCCAATGAAAAAGAATGACAAAGGATTAGGAGTATTTTGTCTGATTGTTGTATAATGCACTCTGATTAGTTTTTTCTGAATGCTCCTTGTTGTATAACAATAATACTAATAAAAAGATTAAATCTAAAACATCTCTAGATTGTAATTGTTGTCTCCTTTTATATGTCCACAAATGCCATGGTTGGCTTTAGTATCAATCATGTAAGTTTGGCAGCAGGAGACAGGAATTTATGTTCTTACGTCATTATATTATGAAATGTCTCATATGTGATCAATGCTATGTTAAATTAGGCTAATTTATTCCTGCTGTACCTGACATGCTATTAGCATTTCAGCATTAGACTCTTGATATTAATTTTGGCAAGTTAGATAAATAATATTTTGGTATTTAAACATCATTAAAAACTTTTTTCCTGTGTACCTTCTAAATTATGACTTATAATTAAAAAACTTCTTAAGGAGGCCTCCTTTTTTTTGAAGCTGTATTAGAAGTGCTTTGATTTTCTTTTCATAGTGTTTTAACTATTAAATCATTAACTGGCTGCTAAGTAAGTTTTATGCAGGTGATACCAGGAAGACATCTCAGCTCTTCTGCCTTCCTTTTCAAACCCTTTTTACTGGAATTTATTTCAGGTTTCTACTGACATCTTCCACACAGATTTTTTTTTTTTCTGAAGTTCCGAGCTAGAAGACCCCATTTTTCAGATTATAAATCTGAACAGAAAGTATACATACCATGTTGCTCAGTGAATTGGAACAAGAGATACCAAAACCTATTGTTCTTTTTTTTTTTATTAATTACACTTTATTCATTTTGTATCCCCCCATAAGCCCCTCCCTCCTCCCCTCCTGATCCCACCCTTACTCCCCTTTCTGCATGCATGCCCCTCCCCAAGTCCACTGATAGGGGAGGTCTTCCTCTCCTTCTTTCTGAGCTTAGATTATCAGTTCTCATCAGAAGTGGCTGCATTGTCATCTTCTGTGGCCTGGTAAGGCTGCTCCCTCCTCAGGGGGAGGTGATCAACGAGCAGGCCAATCAGATTATGTCAGAGGCAGTCCCTCTTCCCATTACTATGTAACCCACTTGGACACTGAACTGCCATGGGCTACATCTGTGCAGGGGTTCTAGGTTATCTCCATGAATAGTCATTGGTTGGAGTATGAGTCTCTGGGAAGTTCCCTGTGTTCAAATTATCTTGTTCTGTTGTTCTCCTTGTGGAGTTCCTGTCCTCTCCAGCTCTTACTATTTCCCACTTCTTACATAAAATTCCATTCATTCTGCCCATGAGTTGGCCATCAGGCTCAGCATCTGCTTTGACAGTCTGCACGACAGAGGCTTTCAGAGGTCCTCTGTACACAGTTCACTTCTTAAAAAGGCAAGTAACACTCTCCATGTGGCTAAAAGAGAAAAATCTATTTTCAAGCAGGGAATGTATATACAGAAGAACGTGGACATGAATGTGGATAGCATGTTTGAGGAATTTTGAGAAGTTAGATGTTAATGACACAGGTTACTCAGGGAAAGAAGAAGAAGATAAAATGAATGCACAGTTCAGGCCAAATCATTTATATGCTGGCCTTCCCTTTTGGCTGTGATCTCCTTGAGGAAAGAAACTATCTTATCACATCATAAACTCCTCAGGACTTGCATACTAATGGGCACAGAGAATTGTTTCAATGAATTGAGTGAATAAAAAGGGAGACAGTGGGTCCATATTAATTCATTAGCTCATTCATTCCAGTACATATCGACTACCTCAACTAGACTTCATGCCGGACCAAAATTAATTTCCTACTCTTTTTATATAACAGCAATGGCACTAATTATTTCAAAAATAAAATTTCTCTTTTTTTAAAGGTGTCTCTTAATAAAGTTATGCTGTCATCCCAAGAGGCAGAATGTAGCTTCTACAGTAGTGAATTTGACTTCAGCTCTGACAGTGACTTCACTATAGGAGTTAATCTCTTGTCAGCAACCTGTATTGATGATACTCCTGAGATGAAGTAGTTGTAGGGGACATATGGATCTCTAATGATGCATTTGTATATTATGGGATTCTCTGTTTTTTCCTGTGTGTTTATTTTCACAGCTAACCAGAGCCATTTATCATATGTATTTGAGAAATGAATACTAATTATGATCAAAGATATGGGAAGCAGAAAGCATAACTCCAGAGCATCAGTAAAACACTGTAGCAAAAATTAATAGAGGGAGAGAAGGAAAGAGGATAAAATTTCTGAGCATGGAAATGAAGATTTGTCATATTTGTGCAGTTCTAAATTTAGGGAATGCTAATTCACATTCTCATTATTGGTTAATTAGAAGGTAATTAAAATTATAGCACAATGATTAGATAAATAGTTAATGATGGTTGAATAAATGAAGGGAGGAAATTTAGTGAAATTCATGTATATATTTTTGGGAAAAGCAAAGATTCAGATGTATTTCATGTAGTACATCTCTCATAAACTATACAAAATATACATCTATTCTTAACTGGTAAAATTAACACTTCAAAGATCATAAGAGTTCCAGCTCTCACTCTCTGTTTTCAAGGTGTCTTACACTGAAATGCAGATTTATCTGACAGCATGTTCAATTTTCATTTACTCACAGCATGTAAACTTATTTTGCTGAATGTTGTTTACAACGTATTTACTGGCATCTTAAGATTCTATTAGGAGAAATTGCTGTTGTCTATGTATTGTAACTGTTCCCATTGAAAGGGCTGGCTCAGCTTGGTTCTTGACCAGATCCAGTTCATGAGCTAGTTTTCCAAACCACTGAAGTAGGTTTTTCAGAAAGAAAAAACAACAATAGCAACAACAACAACAAAACTGTGCTTGATTTTGATAATTGCCTCACCTTTATGAAATCAATCAGCCTTAAGGGAAGATCTCATTATAGATGCGACAAGATAGACTCCAATTTCAGTTCCAATACCACTTTCTGCCCTCAGGCCCAGAAATCTGCAATTATTTGTTTTATTGAGACATTGAAACCTGTAATATAGTTCCTCTGGGCATATTCACAAGCAAGAACTAAACAGATAACCACATTTTCAGTGTGTTAAGAACCTGCCCTTTTTTGCAGCCAGTCCTGAAGATACCTGATAAAACAGGATCAGATGAATGGGGAGGAGGTCCCCCCTATCAGTGGACTTGGCAAGGGGCACGGTGGAGAGGAGGGAGGGAGGGAGGGACTGGGAGGGAATGAGGGATCGGGACACGGCTGGGGTACAGAGTTAATAAAATGTAACTGATAAGAAAAAAATAAAATACAAAAAAAAAAAAAAAAGAAAAGAACCTGCCCTTTCCTTTTTCTACCAGCTCCCAAACATGTGGTGATAACAGAAGGTATTGTAAATGTTCCTAGGGGCTGAACCACAGCGAACTTTGTACCACTCTAATCCATTTCTTTGAGGAATGCCCGACTTTATCCTAAAGGAAATGATATATTGCTCATCTGCCATCTGTCACTTTGAACTGTTCTATCAAATCAAATTTTTCGAACCTTGTTTTCATTGGGTAATGTGATTTTTCTATATTTCCCCAGCATTAAATTCCATAAAGAATTTTTCTTCTAAAATTTGGAAATCTGCATTGGGTTTTCCTACTCATGAAACTTAAACACCTTAATAGGTTTAGTTCAGACTCACCCAAATAATTCACCATCACCAGGTCTGGTAGATGATATTTCCACAGGAAAAAAATGTGGAGAATATTCCAAGTTAAGGGAAATACGGATTTAGAGAAATATTCCTTATTGATCCCAGCTCCAGTGCTACCCAGATATTCCAGCAGTGCAAAATCCTTCCTGAAGATAACACTTACTATGGCTTTGGGAAGAAGCAATCAGTTGTAATGTATTCTTGTGATTTGGAAAGTCCAAGGTGATGATAGGAGTGATCTAAAGATATTCCCAGCAAAGAAAAATCACTATTTCCAGCATTCTTTACTAAAGGTTTACTTTAATAGCTGTGCATTACCTGGAAAAAATGGACTAGAAGAGCACAGAGCTAACATCTTGAAGTCCTTAAGTAGTCTGGAGGATAGGATCTACACTATGCTGTGCTATGCTATGCTGTGCTGTGCTGTGCTGTAGTATGCTATGCTATGCTATGCTATGCCATGCCATGCCATGCCATGCCATGCCATGCCATGCCATGCCATGCTATGCTATGCTATGCTATGCTATGCCATGCCATGCCATGCCATGCCATATCATACCATACCAGACTACAAATGTTCCTAGTTCAATTTGTGAGGAAAAATGTTACAAATTCCAGCTTGCGTTAAAAGCCTCTGTTAATATGAAAAGACAAAACCTAAGAATAATAGGTATAGAGGAAAAAGAAGACTTTCTTCTCCAAGGCCCAGAAAATATTTTCAACAAAATCATTGAAGAAAATTTCCCCAAGTTAAAGGAGAGGCCAATAAGGATACATGAGGCCTACAGAACACCCAACAAATTTGACCAGAAAAGAAAATCCTCCCGCCACATAATAATCAAAACAGTAAGTATACAGAACAAAGAAAAAATACTAAAAGCTGCAAGGGAAAAAGGCCAAGTAACATATAAGGGCAAACCCATTAGAATCACACCTGACTTTTCAACAGAAACTATGAAAGCCAGAAGGGCCTGGACAGATACCATGCAGACCCTAAGAGAACACAGATGTCAGCCCAGGCTACTATACCCTGGAAAACTCTCAGTCCTCATAGATGGAGAAAACAAGATATTCAATGACAAAAACAAATTTCAACAACACCTACACACAAATCCAGCATTACAGAACACACTGGAAGGGAAAATACAGCACAAAAAAATTAGCTCCTTTCAAGAAAACACAGGAAATAATTAACCTTACTACAGTAAAACAAAAAGCAACCAAGCACACAACCTGATGACCACAGCCAACATCAAAATCAAAGGATCTAACAGCCACTGGTCATTAATCTCTCTCAACATCAATGGACTCAACTCTCCAATAAAAAGACACAGATTAACAGAATGGATACGTAAACAAAACCCAGCAATCTGTTGCATACAAGAAACACACCTAAGGCACAAAGATAGACATTACCTGAGGGTAAAAGGTTGGAAGACGACTTTCCAAGCAAATGGACCCAAGAAAGAAGCAGGAGTAGCCATTCTAATATCTGATAAAATAGACTTTCAACCAAAATTAATCAAAAGAGATGGGGAAGGACACTTCATACTCATCAAGGGAAAATTCCACCAGGAAGACATCACAATCCTGAACATCTATGGCACAAATACAAGAGCACCCACATTTGTAAAAGAAACATTGATAAAATTTAAATCACATATAGATCCCCACACACTAATAGTGGGAGACTTCAACACCCCACTCTCAACACAGGACAGGTCATAAAAACAGAAATTAAAAAAAGAAACAATATCTCTGACAGAGGTCATGAATCAAATGGACCTCACAGACATTTACAAAACTTTACACCCAAACACAGAAGAATTTACCTTCTTCTCAGCACCTCATAGAACCTTCTCCAAAATAGACTATATAGTTGGTCACAAAGCAAGCCTCAACAGATACAAGAAGACTGAAATAATCCCTTGTATCCTGTATGATCACCATGGAATAAAGCTGGACTTCAACAATAACAGAAATAGCAAAAAGCCTACAGACACATGGAAACTGAACAACTTGTTACTAAATGACAGCTGGATCAGGGAAGAAATAAAGAAAGAAATTAAAGCCTTTCTAAAACTCAATGAAAATGAAGACACAACATACCCAAACTTGTGGGACACAATGAAAGCAATGCTATGAGTAAAGTTCATAGTACTGAGTGCCTTCAAGAAGAAATTCGAGACAGCTCATTCAAGCAACTTAATGGCTCACTTAAAAACCCTAGAAAAAGAAGAAGCAGACACACCAAAAAGGAGTAGACGGCTGGAAATAATCAAACTCAGGGCTGAAATCAATCAATTAGAAACAAATAAAACAATTCAAAGAATTAATGAAACCAAGAGCTGGTTCTTTGAGAAAATCAACAAGATCGACAAACCCTTAGCCAAGCTAACTAAAAGGCCGAGAGACACCACCCACATCAACAAAATCAGAAATGAAAAGGGGGACATAACTACAGACACTGAGGAAATCCAAACAAACATTAGGACTTACTTCAAAAGTCTATATGCCACAAAATTTGAAAATCTAAATGAAATGAACAATTTTCTTGATCGATTTGACTTACCAAAGCTGAATCAGGACCAGGTAAATCAACTAAATAGTCCTATATCCCCCAAAGAAATAGAAGCGGTCATCAAAAGTCTCCCAACGAAAAAAAGCCCAGGACCAGATGGTTTTAGCGCAGAATTCTACCAGACCTTCAAAGAAGTGCTAACACCAATTCTCTTCAAACTATTCCACAAAATAGAAACAGAAGGAACATTACCAAACTCATTCTATGAAGCCACAATCACCTTGGTACCTAAACCTCACAAAGACTCAACAAAGAAAGAGAATTTCAGGCCAATCTCCCTTATGAACATTTGTACAAAAATACTTAACAGCATACTTGGAAACCGAATCCAAGAACACATCAAAGATATTATCCACTATGACCAAGTAGGCTTCATC
Source organism: Psammomys obesus (assembly GCF_907164565.1). NCBI lineage: Eukaryota > Metazoa > Chordata > Mammalia > Rodentia > Muridae > Psammomys > Psammomys obesus. The sequence continues at coordinate 1,006,089 of NW_026594184.1, read as the reverse complement.
CCAGGTATGCAGGGGTGGTTCAATATATGGAAATACATCAATGTGATCCATCATAGAAACAAACTGAAAGAAAAAAAAAAAAACACACATGATAATCTCCCTAGATGCTGAAAAAGCATTTGACAAAATCCAACATCCATTCATGTTTAAAGTATTGGAGAGATCAGGGATACAAGGCACATATCTAAACATAGTAAAGGCGATATAGAGCAAGCCTATAGCCAGCATCAAACTGAACAGAGAGAAACTTAAAGCAATCCCACTGAAATCAGGGACAAGACAAGGCTGCCCACTCTCTCCATATCTCTTCAACATAGTGCTGGAAGTCCTTGCTAGAGCAATAAGACAGTTGAAGGAGATCAAGGGGATACAGATTAGAAAGGAAGAAGTCAAATTATCACTATTTACAGATGATATGATAGTATATGTGAGTGACCCCAAAAACTCTGCCAGGGAACTCCTACAGCTGATAAACACCTTCAGCAAAGTGGCCGGATACAAAATTAACTAAAAAAAAAAAATCAGTAGCCCTCCTGTATACAAAAGACAAAAGGGCTGAGAAAGAAATTAGGGAAACAACACCCTTCACAATAGCCAGAAATGACATAAAGTACCTTGGTGTAACCCTAACCAAGCAAGTCAAAGACTTGTATGAAAAATATTTCAAGTCTCTGAAGAAAGAAATAGAAGAAGATATGAGAAGGTGGAAAGATCTCCCATGCTCATGGCTTGGCAGGATTAACATAGTAAAAATGTCCATCTTACCAAAAGCAATCTACAGATTTAAGGCAATTCCCATCAAATTGCGAACACAATTCTTTACAGACCTGGAAGGAAAAATTCTCACCTTTGTATGGAATAACAGGAAACCCAGAATTGCTAAAACCACCCTCTACAATAAAAGATCTTCTGGAGGTATCTCCATCCCTGATCTCAAGCTGTACTATAGAGCAACAGTTATAAAAAGTGCATGGTACTGGCATAGAAACAGAACGGTGGATCAATGGAAACGAACAGAAGACCCAGAAATAAACCCACACACTTATGGACACCTAATTTTTGACAAAGATGTCAAAACCATACAATGGAAAATAGATAGCATCTTCACCAAATGGTGCTGGTCCAACTGGATATCTACATGTAGAAAAATGAAAATAGATCCATACTTATCACCCTGCACAAAACTGAAGTCCAAATGGATCAAAGAACTCAACATAAAACGAGACACATTAAATCGGCTAGAAAAAAAAGTGGGAAATACCCTTGAACTCATTGGTACAGGAGAAAACTTCCTGAACAGAACACCAACAGCACAGGCTCTAAGAGCAAAAATCAATAAATGGGACCTCATGAAACTGAAAAGCTTTATTAAAGCAAAGGACACTGTCATCAAAACAAAACGACTGCCTACAGATTGGGAAAGAATCATCATCAACCCTTTATCTGACAGAGGACTCATATCCAGTATATATAAAGAAGTAATGAAGCTGAAAAGCAGCAAACCAAGTAATTCACTTAAAAAGTTGGGAACAGAGCTAAACAGAGAATTCTCTGTAGAGGAATATCGAATGGCAGAGAAGCATTTAAAGAAATGCGCAACCTCATTAGCCATTAGGGAAATGCAAATCAAAACAACCCTGAGATTTCACCTTACACCCATCAGAATGGCCAAGATGAAAAACTCAAGTGACAACACATGCTGGAGAGGTTGTGGAGAAAGGTGAACCCTCCTCCACTGCTGGTGGGAATGTAAACTTATACAACCACTCTGGAAATAAATCTGGCGCTTTCTCAGACAACTAGGAATAGTGTTTCCTCAAGATATAGCCATACCACTCCTAGGCATATACCCAAATAGGCTCAAGTACACAAAAAGGACATTTGCTCAACCATGTTTGTAGCAGCTTTATTTTCTAATTGCCAGAAGCTGTATACAGCCCAGGTTTCCCTCAACTGAAGAATGGATGCAGAAACTGTGGTACATCTATACAATGGAGTATTACTCAGCAATGAAAAATAAGGAAATCATGAAATTTGCAGGTAAATGGTGGGACCTGGAAAGAATCATCCTGAGTGAGTTGTCCTAGAAGCAAAAAGACACACACGGTATATACTCACTCATATAAACATACAACATAACATAAACCCTCTAAAATCAGTATATCTAAACAAACTAAGCAAAAGAGAGGACCCTAACTAAAACGCTCAATCCCCATCCTGAAAGGCAAAGAGGATGGACATCAGAAGAAGAAGAAAACAGGCAACAACCTAGGAACCTTCCACAGAGGGCCTCTGAAAGCCTCTGCCCTGCAGACCATCAAAGCAGATGCTGAGCCTGATGGCCAACTGTCGGGCAGAGTGAATGGAATTTTATGTAAGAAGTGGGAAATAGCAAGAGCTGGAGAGGACAGGAACTCCACAAGGAGAGCAACAGAACAAGAAAATTTGAACACAGGGAACTTCCCAGAGACTCATACTCCAACCAAGGACTATTCATGGAGATAACCTAGAACCCCTGGACAGTTGTAGCCCATGGCAGTTCAGTGTCCAAGTGGGTTACATAGTCATGGGAAGATGGACTACCTCTGACATAATCTGATTGGCCTGCTGTTTGTTCACCTCCCCCTGATGGGCGAGCAGCCTTACCAGGCCACAGAAGATGACAATGCTGCCACAGATATCCTCAGAGATTAACCTTCATGTTTATTCTAAATCTCACCAAATTAACAATGAAGACAAAGCATTGTAAGTACTTCTTCAGTGTCTGAGGTGTGCCAGACATTAAGGGATTGTTGTCCCTGTAATAGTTACTATTGATTGTCCATATCTCAGGATCTAAAATCATCAAGGAGACAAACCTGTCAGCTAGTGATTTTATAAATTAGATTAATTGTTGTGGGAAGATCCACCTAAATGTACTTGTCAACAGACATTTCATTTTCTAGTATTCAGGACTATACGAAAAGAAGAAATAGGCTGAGTCCCAGCACTCACCACTCTGTGCTGCCTACTTGTTGATACAACCATGAACTGTGAGGCCAAATAAACAATTTCTTCTTTAAGAGTTTTTATTAAAACTATTATAGTACCATTTAATTTTCTTCATGTCCCAAAAAGGGAGAAATATTACTATTCTTGTTTTACAATGCAGAACTAGAAAAGATGTAATTACTTCTCATGCAGCATTTGAACAGCACACTTAGTGAGTGGAGCATGATATAGAAGATATGAATTTAAGTCAACTTCTAGCCATACAATAGCACTGTACTTTGGAACTTTGTGTGAAGTTTGGGATGTTCTGTCTATGCTATTCATTTTAACAGTCCTTAGCTACCATTGGCTGACAAGTCCCTTGAATGTGACTAGTGCTACAGAAGTTTTCATGCTATTCCATCTTAGTTTATTTAAATTTAAGTTATAAAAGCTACATGTATCTTGTACCTATTGTATAAGAAAAATATCTTTAGAATCTTTCTTTTTTTAATTATACTTATTTACTTTGTATCCCCACTGTAGTTCCCTCCTTCCTCCCCTCCCAATCCATCTCTTCCTCCCCCTTCTCCACGCATTCCCCTCCCCAAGTCCACTGGTAGGGGAGGGTTTCTTTTTCTTCCTCCTGATCCTACTCTGTTAGGTCTCATCAGGAATGGCTGTATTGTCTTCCTCTGTGGCCTGGTAAGACTGCCCCTCCCCCCCGCTCAGGGCAAGGTGAACAATGAGCAGGCCAATCAGTTCATGACCAACTTGGATACTGAACTGCCATAGGCTACATCTGTGCAGGGGTTCTAGGTTATCTCCATGCATGGTACTTGGTTGGAGTATGAGTCTCAGGAAAGACCCCTCTGCTCAAATTTTTTGGTTCTGTTGCTCTCCTTGTGGACCTCCTGTCCTATCCAAATCTAACTATTATTTCCCACTTCTTTCATAAGATTCCCTGAATTCTGCCCAAAGTTTGGCTATAAGTTTCAACATCTGCTTTGATAGTCTGCAGGGCAGAGCCTTTCAGAGGCCTTCTGTGGGAGGCTCCTAACTTGTTTCCAGTTTTCTTCTTCTGGTGTCCTTTCAGAGTGGGGATTGAACATTTTAGCCTGAGTCCTCCTTCTTGATTAGTTTCTTTAGATGTACAGATTTTAGTAGGTTTATCCTATATTATATGACAATATGAGTGAGTATATACCATGTGTGTCTTTCTGCTTCTGGGATAGCTCACTCAGGATGATCCTTTCCAGACCCCACTATTTACCTGCAAATTTCATGATTTCCTTGTTTTTCATTGCTGAGTAGTATTCCACTGTGCTGATGTACCACAATTTCTGTATCCATTCTTCAGTTGAGGGGCATATGGGTTGTTTCCACCTTCTGGCTATTACAAATAAAGCTGCTACAAACATGGTTGAGCAAAATGTCCTTTTTGTGTACTTGAGCCTCTTTTGGATATATGCCTAGGAGTGGTATGGCTGGATCTTGGGGAAGCGCTATTCTTTGTTGTCTGAGATAGTGCCAGACTGATTTCCAGAGTGGATGTACAAGTTTACATTCCCACCAGCAGTTTAGGAGGGTTCCCCTTTCTGTACAACCTCTCCAGTAAGTATTGTTAATTGTTGTTTTGATCTTGGTCATTTTGATGGGTGTAAGGTGAAATCCCAGTGTCGTTTTGATTTGCATTTCCCTGATGGCTAATGAGGTTGAGCATTTCTTTAACTGTTTCTCTGCCATTTGATATTCCTCTATTCAGAATTCTCTGTATAGATCTGTTCCACATTTTTTAATTGGATTCCTTGGTTTGTTGCTTTTCAACTTCTTTAGTTCTTTATATATACTGGATATTAGCTCTGTGTCAGATAGAGGGCTGGTGAAGATTCTTTCCCAATCTGTAGGCAGTCGTTTTGTTTTGAGGACTTTGTTCTTTGCTTTACAGAAGCTTTTCAGTATAATGAGGTCCCATTTATTGATTGTTGCTCTTAGAGCCTGTGCTGTGGATGTTCTGTTTAGAAATTTGTCTCCTGTGCCAATGAGTTCAAGGCTGTTCCCCACTTTTCTTTTAACAGGTTTAGTATGTTTGGTTTTATGTTGAGGTCTTTGATCTACTTGGACTTTAGTTTTGTGCAGGGTGATAATATGGATCTATTTTCATTTTTCTAAAAGTAGACATCCAGTTGGACCAGCACCATTTGTTGAAGATGCTATTTTCTTCCATTGTATGGTTTTGGCATCTTTGTCAAAGATCAGGTGTCCATAAGTGTGTGGGTTTATTTCTGGGTTTTCTATTTGGTTCCATTGATCCACCAGTTTGTTTCTATGTCAGTACCATACAGCTTTTATTACTGTTGCTCTATGGTACAGCTTCAGATCAGGGATGGAGATACCTCCAGAAGATCTTTTATTGTAGAGGATTGTTTTAGCAATTCTGGGTTGCTTGTTATTCCATACGTAGTTGAGAATTTTTCTTTCCAGGTCTGTAAATAATTGTGTTGGTAATTTGATGGGAATTGCATTAAATCTGTAGATTGCTTTTGGTACGATGGCCATTTTTATTATGTTAATCCTGCCAAGCCATGACCATGGGGGATCTTTCCATCTTCTGATAACTTCTTCTAATTCTTTCTTCAGAGACTTGAAATTTTTTTCATACAAGTCTTTGACTTGCTTGGTTAGGGTTACACCAAGGTACTTAATGTCATTTGTGGCTATTGTGAAGTGTGTTGTTTTCTCATTTTCTTTCTAAGCCCTTTTGTCTTTTCTATAGAGGAGGGCTATTGTATTTTTTTTGAGTTAATTTTTAACCTGCCACTTTGCTGAACGTGTTTATCAGCTGTAGAAGTTTCCTGGTAAAATTTTTGGGGTCAATCATGTATACTATCATTTCATCTGCAAATACTGATAATTTGACTTCTTCATTTCCAATTTTATCCCCTTTATCTCCTTCAATTGTCTTAATGTTCTAGCAAGGACTTCCAGAACTATGTTGAAGAGATATGGAGAGAGTGGACAGCCTTGCCTTGTCCCTGACTTCAGTGGGATTGCTTTAAGTTTCTCTCTGTTTATTTTGATGTTGGCTATAGGCTTCCTTTATATTGCCTTTACTATGTTTAGTTATGTGTCTTGTATCACTGATCTCTCCAATACTTTAAACATGAATGGATGTTAGATTTTGTCAAATGCTTTTTCCGCATCTAAGGAGATTATCATGGCCTGAAATTCTCTTTCTTTGTTGAGTCTTTGTGAGGTTTATGTACCAAGGTGACTGTGGCTTCATAGAACGAGTTTGGTAGTGTTCCTTCCATTTCTATTTTGTGGAATAGTTTGAAGATAATTGGAATTAGCTTCTCTTTGATAGTCTGGTAGAATTGTGGGCTGAAACCATCTGGTCCTGGTCTTTTTATTGGATGGGAGACTTTTGATGACCGTTTCTATTTCCTTAGGGGATATAGTACTATTTAATTGATTTACCTGGTCTTGATTCAGCTTTGGTAAGTGGAATCGATCAAGAAAATTGTCCATTTCATTTAGATTTTCAAATTTTGTGGTATATATACTTTTGAAGTAAGTCCTAATGATTGTTTGGATTTCCTCAGTGTCTGTTGTTATGTCCCCCTATTCATTTCTGATTTTGTTTATTTGGATAGTGTCTCTTTCCGTTTACTTAGTTTCCCTAAGTTTGTGTCTATCTTGTTCATTTTCTCAAAGAACCATCTCTTGGTTTCATTGATTCTTTGAATTGTTTTATTTGTTTCTAATTTATTGATTTCAGCCATGAGATTGATTATTTCCAGCCATCTACTAATCTTTGGTGTACCTGCTTCTTTTTTTTTTCCTAAGTCTTTTAGGTGAGCCATTAACTCACTGGCATGAGAGGTTTCGAATTTTTTCTTGAAGGCACTTAGTACTATGAACTTTCCTCTTAGCACTGCTTTCATCGTGGCCCATAAGTTTGGGTATGTTGTGCCTTCATTTTCTTTGAATTCTAGAAATACCTTGCTTTCTTTCACTATTTCTTCCCTGACCCAACTTTCATTTAGTAGCAAGTTGTTTAGTTTCCATGTGTTTTTTTTTTTATTATTATTTCTGTTATGCCTTTTTGTTATTTCTGTTTTCGTTGAGATCCAGTTTTAGTCCATGGTGGTCAGATAGTATAAATGGGATTATTTCAATCTTTTTGTATCTGTTGAGACTTGTTTTTTGACCAACTATATGGTCCCTTTTTGGAAAAGGTTCCATGAGGTGCTGAGAAGAAGGTAAATTCTTTTTTGTTCAGGTGTAAGGTTCTGTAGACATCTGTTATGTCCATTTGATTCATGACCTCTGTTAGAGTCATTGTTTCTTTGTTTAACTTCTGGTTTGTTGACCTGTCCTTTGTTGAGAGTTTGGTTTTGAAGTCTCCAGCTATTAATGTGTGAGTATTTATGTGTTGTTTCAGTTTTATTAATGTTGCTTTTACAAATGTGAGTGCTCTTGAGTTTGGGGCATATATGTTCAGTATTGTGGTGTCTTCTTTGTGGAGTTTTCCTTTGATGAGTATGAAATGACCTTCCTGTTTCTTTTGATTAATTTTGGTTGAAAGACTATATAATTAGATATTAGAATGGCTACTCCTGCATCCTTCTTGGGTCCATTTGCTTGGAAAACTCTTCCAGCCCTTTACTCTCAGGTAATGTCTATCTTTGTTCCTTAGGTGTGTTTCTTGTATGCAACAGATTGTTGGGTCTTGTTTATGTATCTATTCTGTTAGTTTGTGTCTTTCTATTGGAGAGTTGAGTCCATTGATGTTAAGGGAGATTAATGACCAGTGGCCGTTAGATGCTTTGATTTTGCTGTTGGCTATGGTAGTGTATTTGTGTGTTTGGCTATTTTTGGTTTTGCTGTAGTGAGGTTATTTTTTTCCTGTGTTTTCCTGAATGTAGTTAGTTTTCCTGGGTTCTATTTTTCCTTCTATTATTTTCTGTAATGCTGGATTTGTGGGTAGGTTTTGTTTGAATTTGTTTTTGTCATTAAATATCTTGTTTTCTCCATCTATGATGACTGTGAGTTTTGCTTTATATAATAGCCTGGGCTGACATCTGTGTTCTCTTAGGGCCTGTATTATATCATTTCAGGCCCTTCTTGCTTTCATAGTCTCTGTTGAGAAGTCAGGTGTGATTTTGATGGGTTTGCCATTATATGTTACTTGGCCTTTTTCCCTTGCAGCTTTTAGTATTTTTTTCTTTGTTCTGTATACTTACTTTTTTAATTATTATGTGTGGGAGGACTTTCATTTCTGGTCTAATTTATTAGGTCTTCTGTAGGCCTCTTGTAATCTTATAGGCCTCTCCTTTAAGTTGGGGAAATTTTCTTCAATGATTTTGTTGAAGATATTTTCTGGTCTTTGGAGCAGGGAATCTTCTTTTTCCTCTATTCCTATTATTCTTAGGTTTTGTCTTTTCATTTTGTCTTGGATTTCTTGGATGGTCTGTTCACAAATTTTTTGGATTTAACATTTTCTTTGAGAGATACATCGATTTCTTCCATTGTATCTTTTACAGCAGAGATTCTTTCTTCTATCTCTTGTAGTCTATTGGTTATGTTTACCTCTGTAGTTCCTGTTTTCTTCCCTAAATTCTTCCTCTCCATGATTTCCTCCATTTTTTTTCTTTAATTTTCCAATTCTATCTTCAGATCTTGAGTTGTTTTGTTTATTTCCTTCACCTGTCTGATTGTATTTTCCTGGTTTTCTTTTAGTTTCTTCATCTGTTTCTTTTATTTCTTTCTGTGATTTAATTCTTTCTTCTCTGAAGGCCACAAACTGTTTGGCTTCATCTTCCCTTATTTTTTCATGGATGTCCATAATCTGTTTGTCTTTAACTTCCTCTATTTCATTATGGATAGCCATAATCTCTTTGATTTTATCTCCCTCTAATTCTTTACGTATTTCATTTGTTTTCTCTATTATCCTCGTCATCAGCATAGATGTAAGGTCATCTTCTTGATTTTCTATTATGCTGGGGTGTCCAGGGTTGCTCGCCCCGGGATGGCTGGGTTCTGGAGATGCCATATTGCTCTGTCTTTTGTTGGTTGAGCTTTTACGCTGACCTCTACCCATTGGGCTGTTTTAGGTGTTGGCTGTTAGTTTCTGGTGCTTCCTGGAATCCTGAGGTAGGGAGAATCCCCTTGGCAGGAAGATGATTTTTCCAGAAGGAGGTCTCCTCTGCTTTTTGTGTATGGTCACTGTTTGGATAGTGTTTCTCAGGAATTGCCACTGCTCACCTCAGGCATATAGACCTGAGTAGTAACTGTCCTCTTTGTTAGTCAGGGGGGCTCTCCTCTCACCAGTAGATGTCCTCAAACAGCTGCCCTGCTGCTGGGTTTCTCGTTCTGAATTTAGTGAGCTGCTGTTGTTGTTACACTGTTTTCCAAATACAGCCCTCTTGAAGAACCTGCTGATTCCCTAGCTTTTGGGTTTTCTCCCAACAGGGAAACTCAGTCTGGTTCCCTGGGGCACACAGTTCTGTCTGGGAAGGTGCGAGGAGCACCCAGCAAGTCTCTGGGCAGAGGCTGAGTGCTTCACTCTAGGCCAGGATACTGTGTGCCCAAGTTTGAGATGTCGATTTTGGGCACTGCTCTGGTCTGGAAGTTGTGCACTCCTCTCTAGGCTGGCAACTGAGGTCTCCACTCTGGTCTGGGGGGTGGGTGCCTCACTCTGGGCCTGAAGCTGTGTGTCCCTGTCTGGGATGGCGGCTGGGGGTCTGGAGGCTGTGCACCCCGTTCTGGAATGGCGGCTGCAGGTGCTGCTTTGGTTCAGAGGCTCTGTGCTCTGATCTGGGCTGGCAGTGTGTGTCCCCTTCTAGGCCAGATGCTGTGCATGCCTTTCTGGGCTGGCAACTAAGGGCTCTGCTCTGGTTCAGAGGCTTGGAGCCTCACTCTAGGCTAGAGGCTGTGTGTTGTCATACCCCACCCCTCCCACCCCCACCCTGTCTGCCATGGTGGCTGGGGTCGCTGATCTGGGCCTGAGGCTGTGCGTGCCAATCTGGGCCTGCAGCTGTGCGCCCAGCTTTGGGCCAGAGGCTGTGCCCTCTGCTCTGGGCCTGCAATTGAGGTCTCCGCTCTGGTCCAGAGGCTTGGCACCTCACTCTGGGCCAGAGGCTGTGTGTCTCTGTCCTGGATGGCTGCTGGGGAGCAGGAGGCTGTGTGCAGTGATCTCGGGTGCTGGGTGCGCCTGCCGGTTCCCAGAACCTTTACCAGGTATTGACTGGTTGACCTGAGGTTGGTCCCAATTAATTTCCACACCATAGGCTTTCCTTTCACCTAGCAATCACAAACGCTGGTTTTTTTAGGTCCCTGAGTTCAGTCTTCTGGTCGCTGTGCCAACACTGCTTTCCTGCTCCTCAGACACAGTATCCTCCCGGCGCCGCCATCTTGTCGCTCCCAGAATCTGTCTTTTTAAATTATATTTTTATGAAGTAGAATTGATAGCTTGTTTCACATTAAGAAATGATTCATAAGCTGGGCACAGTGGCACATACCTGTAATCTGAACACTCAGGGAAGCAGAGGCAGATGGATTTCTGTAAGTTTGAGGTCAGCCTGGCCTATAAAGCAAGTCTAGAATGGACAGAGAGCTACACATAGAAACCCTAAATCCAACAACAATAAAAACAATAATAAAAAAACCTCAATGATTCAAATATTCAATTTCTTTTGTAGGATTTTGTTATATTGGGGTCTTAGACAATGAAAAGACCATTTGGACTTGTAGAAAAATGGAATGAAGTTGTGCATCGTCATGGTCCACCAGGCAGTTTTCCATCACTGTGAATAAAGAACAGATAATCAGCTTGAACTCTGGAATAATTTCTTTTTGTTCAGGGTTTTGGAGGTTCCAATCTATATTCATGTGTTTGTGTTATTTTGCAGCCCGTGGAAAGATGTACATAGTGCTTACATGATAGCATCCTATAAGTAAAGAGGTTGAGCCACCAACATCCACTTCTAGTGAATCCCCCCTCCCCTGCCACAATAGCTTCCTTCTTCTATTTAGATTACTCCAGCAATATATCCATTGGTGTCTGGAGTGAGAAAGACAGTTACTATACCAAAAATCAGATAAAAATAACAAAAGAAGTACAACACAAAGAATGTTTTAGAAGATTTATATAATGTACAGATCAAAATAAAAGGAAAGTACAAGGGTGTTTTGAATTTTAAAAAGCCCATGTTCTTCATAATATTACTCAGAATCTGTATGATCTATAAAATCTTACTTCATAGGTCATACAGCTTCTAAGCAATATTAACAACTTCATGCTTAAGTCTCACATTCCTTGTGTATGGGAATGATTTCTAGGAAATAAAATTGATAATGTATATAACTAGTGTATATAGTAGACAGCCAAGGATAGTTTTTTGATGAGTGGTTGTCCTCTTTCCATTGCTGTGTATGTATTAGGCTGTGTATAAGTACATAAATAATTGTACCATCATGTAAATATAGCTACTGAAATAAACCCTAAGTTGGGTACAAGCCAATAAGGAATTACACCACCATGTAAATATAGCTACTGAAATAAACCCTAAAGGAAGGCTCTATTTTAAATTTGAAAATCAAGAAAAAGATGCAGTGGAGTCTCATTGGTCATATTAATCACACTTAACAGCAGGCCCCATGCCCAGGAGTATCTAGATGGCCAGCACAAAATGAACTCAATGATATTTTTGTAGACTTTCTGTCTCATGTTGTTTTATGTGGGCATTTTTTCTCTTACTGGTCTTTTGCTGGTCATGTATGGTTTCTGATTTTGTGTGTTTATGGTATGTGTGTCTGTCTGCCCTTATCCCCACCATGTGTGTGCATTTCCTTTTTCACTTTGCATTATTATTATTATTTATAATTTATTCGCTTTGTATTCAGGTTATAGCCCTCTCCTTCATCTCCTTCCAGACTTACCCTCCTTCGCTCTTCCTCCCAATATCCCCTCTCCTAGTTTACTCATAGGGGAAGTCCTCCTCCCCTACTGTCTGATCCTTGCCTATCAGGTCCTATCAGGACTGCCTGTATCCTCTTCCTCTGGTTGCCCCACCAGGGAAAAGTGATCAAGTAGCAGGCAAGCGAGTTCATGTCAGAGACAGCTCATGTTTCCCTTACTAGGGAAACCACATGAATGCTGAGCTTGCTATGGGCTACATCAGAAGAGGGGGTCAAGATCCTCTCTATGCATGGTCATTGGCTGATTCATCGGTCTTCAAAGCCTAGATTTTTTGGCTTTGTTAGTGTCCTTTTATGGCTCCTGTTCCCTCTGAGTTAATTTATATCCCCCTTCTTACTTAAGACTCCCTGTGTTTGGTCCAAAGTTTGGCTGTGAGTCTCTGTGTCTGCTTCAATCTGCTACTAGGTGGAGTCTTTTAGGGACATCTGTGGCTTTTAAAAAAATTTTTATTCTAGTTTCTAATTTTGTTTTGTTTTCTTTGATTCCTTTTTTTTTTTTAAGAGAAAGAGAGGAAAGGGTATGAAGTTGTTGGGGGGAAGGTGGGGAGGACCTGGAAGGAGTTAAGGAGGAGAAACTGTGATCAGGCTATATTGTATGAAATTTTCTAAATAAAAGTATTAAAAGGGAGGCCCTCTATGGTAAGCTTCTGTCCTGTTCCCTGTTTTCTCCCTCCTCCAAAGTCCATCCTCTTTGTCTTTCTGAATGGGGATTGAGCCACTTAGCCAGAGTCCTCCTTCCTGATTAGCTTCCTTAGGTGTAAAGATTTTAGGATGTTTATCCTGTATTATATGAATGAGTATATACCCTGTGTGTCTTTCTGCTCCTGGGATACCTCACTCAGAATGATCTTTTCCAGTTCCTACCATTTACCTGCAAATTTCATGATTTCTTTGTTTTTTTTTTATTTTTAATTCTTTATTAATTACACTTTATTCACTTTGTATCTCCCCTGTGGTTCCTCCCTCCTCCCATCCCAATCCCTCCCTTCCTCCATCCTCTGCATGCATGCCCCTCCCCAAGGCCACTGATAGGGAAGGTCTTCTTTTCCTTCCTTCTGATCCTAGTCAATCAGGTCTCATCAGGAGTGGCTGCAACAGAACCAAAAATATCTGAGCATAGAGGTCTTTCCTTAGACTGATACTCCAACCAAGGACCATGCATGGAGATAAGCTAAGACCCCTGCACAGATGTAGCCCATGGCAGTTCAGTATCCAAGTGGGTTCCATTGTAATAGGAACAGGGACTGTCTCTGACATGAACTGATTGGCCTGCTCTTTAATTATCTCCCCCTGAGGGGGAAGCACCATTATCAGGCCACAGAAGAAGATTTTCTTGTTTTTTATTGCTGAGTAATATTCCATTATGTAGATGTACCATAATTTCTGTATCCATTCCTCAACTGAGGAACATCTCAGCTGTTTCCAGCTATTACAAATAAAGCTGCTACAAAAATGGTTGAACAGATGTCCCCATTGTATACTTAAGCATCTTTTGGATATATGCCTACGAGTGGTATAGCTGGATCTTGAGGAAGCGCTATTCCTAGTTGTCTGAGAAAGTGCCAGATTGATTTCCAAAGTGGTCTTATTCAGTGTCACAAGGTCTGTACATTAGTAGGAAGCATAAAATATCCAAATCTCTGAAGTTATTATCTGGAACCACATAGAACAAATGCAATTTTGACCAGATACCTATAACTGCAGACCCTCCACTCATCAGATTTTTATTTGTTGGATTAGTTCAACTTTTACAGTGAAAAAAAATCAGATCAATTTCCTTACCTTACATTTCCTTAATTTGAGAAATTAAAATTTTAAATCAATATTAAAGTAGTTGTGGTCAATATTTATTTAGCTTACCATGTCCATTCTACCTTAGCACAGAAACAATACCCTTGATGTCTCATCTGCTTATTCAAGGAGGAAACAGAAGGTATGCTGGCCTGGGTAGAAGCAAAAATGAGAAAGCAGAGCCAAAGATCACACAATGCAAGAATATATATATATATATTGTTTGTTTGTTTGTTTGTTTACTGATCATTAACTACAGGACAGATGTGATACAGAATGTCTCACATACATGATTTTTTTTGATTTATACCAGTCCCTGGAATTAGATGCTCTTACTAGCTTTCATTTATAATTTGTGGCTCAGAAGTTCTGTCAGCTCCTCTGTCATACACTTCATAAACTGAGAAATGCTCTCATATATTATTCTTAAAATTATCAAAGACAAAATAAAAGACTCATGATTTACAGTCATTAATCAGATTGTACTTACATCTGAGAATTTCTTTTAATCAGTATTTTACCCATCCTGTAGCATATTACTCAAATGATAGAGTTGCATTTAAAATATTATCATTTTAAGTAATTTTGCTCCAATCACCATTAGAACTTTTCAGTGTGGCATTAGTTTTTTATCATTATCTGCCAAGGCTTTAATCACGTGGCTTAATATACTGAACTATCTGCCTTAAACTGTTGAGGGTAAATTAATTTATTTAATATTCACTGTGTATTAGTGTGATAAGCATAAATGGGCACAACTGTGTGGTACAGAGTTCCCTTCAGAAGAACTTACAAGTTTATAAGGAAAATCTCATTTTAATTCATTTAAATAAAATAATCATCACAAATATCAACTGTATAATCTCTGCAACAACCCTGTAAAGTGTTATCACTCTCTTTCTACACATTGTGAGACTAGGGCTAAGAGACTGTGTGGCTTGCCAATCCTATCTAACTAGTAATGGAAAGTGAGGATTTGCATTCTCAATCTGTTGTACCCTTTCCCCTAAACAAGCATTCTGGTTTTTTTGTTTGTTTTTTTGAACTTAGTCTGATCAGAACGATAATGCAAAAACATATGCTAAGAAAAATTTGGAATTATACACGGTCACTTCAGAGTGATTGGAGATCCACACCACTGCGTCCACTTCATTTGTTTGCTTTTAGTTCTAGTTATAATATATAACTAATAAGACATAGATAGGATGTAGTGAACAGTAATGACTTAAGGCATAGAAGCAAGTTTCTTTATTTTATATAGTTATTTACATGTTGTAAATGAAGAATATTTGAAAAGTCTCAAAGGACACTTAATGGAGTTCTTTCCAGTGGAGTTCTAGTTGGTAGGAAAAAAATATTATCATTTATATGTTCTGAAAAGTTTAGCAAAAGGGTATTTATTAGAAACAATAATGTGAAAACATTTTGCTCAGCATTCATTTTACTGAGATTTGGCTGACCTTTAGCTGATTGTCTTCCAACCTTTTTGTTGATGTTTTATAACATTGTCTCAATTGTTGGGTCATAGAAAAATTTAGAGGTTAAAAAGTGAACCTCATTCTGTTTCTATACCATTCAGTATCATGCAGAACCAAGAAATATGGGCCCAGGGGTCCTTTATGAGACTGATACTCCAACCAAGGACCATGCATGGAGACAATTTAAATCCCTTGCATGGATGTAGCCCAAGGTAGCTCAGACTCCAAGTGGGTTCCCTAGTAATGGGAACTGGGACTGTCTCTGACATGAACTCAGTGGTTGTTTCTTTGGTCACCTACCCGTGAGTGGGGAGAGAAGCCTTACCAGGCCACAGAGAAAAACAATACAGCCAGTCCTGATGAGACCTTATGTTATAGGGTCAGAGGGAAGGGGAGTAGGACCTCCCCTGTTGGGGAGGGACATGGGAGGAGATGAGAGAGGAAGGGTGAGATCAGTAGGGGATGAGGGAAGGGGATATAGCTGGGAAACAAAGTTAGTAAACTGTAATCAATAAAACAATAAATCAATAAAAAAGTGAACCCCATTAGACCAAGCTTATTTTCCTTTTGATAGGAAATATTGGATAAAAGGCTTTAAAGAAATACCTTTGCTTTGGACTTTAACAAAGCTTCTCTTCCCATATATCATGAAATTTTTTTTTCATTTTTTTTAAATCTCAAGAGTATAAAAACTGCATAAGTGACTTCAGTGGGTCTTCTAGGCATCTGAATATCTAATAAGGGTTGTCAGAAAGGAGACCCAATAAGATGACAAAGTTTTAGTCTTCTCATTTTGGAGATAAGTGTGTCTTCGTTTTGCTGGTGCTTGGAATAACTATCTTTTGCTGAGAGCATCATTCCTGTTGTCCCTTGACACTCAGCTCAGTCTTTCAGTTTCCTAAGAGCACCCTCTTGATTGGAACCCACAGATGGATGGGTGAAAACTATGTCCATTTTAGTAAAGTACACAATTCTGTCTGGTTGATGTGTCTAAGCTGCCTTTTGCAGGCCACTAGCTATTAATATAGAACAACACAGAGTTGGAAATTTACTTAAAACATTAAGGATTGTTTTTGCGATCTTTTCAATAGCTAAGTTTTGTGGATGATAGCATCCCTTTTCAGTTTCAAAGGTTTTGACCGACCTGTAAGACTTAGAGTGTGGAAAAATACCATTTGGCATTCTGTGTGGTGCAGCAATGAATAGCTAAGTATCCATGCTTCAGAGAGCATTTCAACATGAGCAGATGAATGCTACCAAACCTGGCCCATAAGTCCCCAATATTGTGACAACTAAATAACTCCCCACAACATCCATATGTTCCTTCTCTTTTCTCATTTCCTATGAGCTTAGTTTTGTTTTCAGAAACCTTTGTGTTATCACTGGAAATTAGTGACATCAGAAGTATCTAATGCTTGTGTCTTCATCAGTTCAGCATCACACATAACAAAATAATAGAAAAGTTGTTATGGGGTAAATAAAAAATTCAAATTACCTTTTTTTTTTTTCTCAAAGAAAAGTAGATCCCCCTACAGAAACATCTAAAAAAAAAGAAGTCCCATCTTTTTGTTTCAGATGTAGTCTTACTATGCAGACTAGCTTGGCATCAAAGTACTATACTTATATGATCCCATTACCTTAGCATTCAATAACTGGGATTATAGTCACAAACCACTGTATCCAGATAGTCTTGTCATTTTAATGGAAGACATACAAAACAAAAGTTGGAGGATTCTAACAAATGACATAATCACTACTTTATATTTTAACTCTGAACTTGTCAACACCTCTGCAAAAATTACAGAGGGCAACTCTCTTTAAGAATATACCTTTTTACACCAAGACTCTCTTAAGACTTCAAAGCTTTTTCCCTACTAGTGGCTCATATAATCAAGTCTGAAGATGATCCCAGTCCTTAATGGAGTCTGGACTTTGGCTTTCTTTTTCTTCTTTAGGATTGAACCAACTGCCCTTTGACCCTGCAAACAACAACGAACCCCTGCAGTTTGGTAGTGCCACTGGCCCTCTGGTTGCAGATGGCCTCATTGACAATGGAGGGGAATCAAGCAAGAAAAGAAAGAGAACAAATACTCCTTCGGGTAAGCTAGGTGATAATGGACTATCTTAAATCAGTGCTACTGAGTCATTTTAACCATAGCCTAAGAAGTTGCTGGCATTATGCCAGGCCTTGTAGAAAATGCAGAAACAAGTCAGAGTCCCTTGTTCTTTTCATCTCATGAATGAGTCACATATATGAATAACTGATATTATCATAAGTGCTGTGGTGAATATATGCAAGGGAGAAATGCAGAAATAAGGATATTTTCTAATTAAATTGTTATTTTTTATATTAGTTATAGTTTATTTACTTTGTATCCCAGCTGTAGTCCCCTCCCTCATTTCCCTCCCAATCCCATCCTCCCTCCCTCATCTCTTCCCTGCCCCTCTCTAAGGATATTTTGATTCACCTTTAGATATTAAGGAATGTTTCATAGCACAAGTACATCTTTAGCAGATGCTCAAAGAATGGGTAGATTTGAAGGAGGAGGTAAATAAAGAATTTTGATTTTTTTAAAGTAAAAAAATTGTATGATTAACTATTTCACTACCACCTTGTCTTTAATGAACATGGGACAGGGTACTGTCACTTTATCTCTAAATCAAATAATTTCATATATTTCAGTTTACCCAACTCCAGCACCTCTCCAATGTATATTATGTCCATATGTCTACCGTTATTTTGAGATAGTATTTCACTATGTGGCCCAAGCTGGCCTCAAAATTATTATTATCTCCCTGCCTTAGTGACTGAATTGTGTGATTAGCAGTTGTACCGTCATACCAGGCCTTACATGTCTATTCATGTCCTTAGTATTACTTAGAATGCCTGAGAAACAGATTTTAAAAATTCCTTAGAACAGCACAATATATTGTTACCATTTCCTGCAATCTTTTCTTCATTCTTTTTTTCTCATTGGCATGTTGTCATCTGAAATTTCTCTAAGCACATGAGAAAACAACACGAAAAACAAATATTAACTGATCATTTGATATATCAGGTTTTATCATTTTACTGCTTAGTTATTCATTTGAAAGTAAGTCAGACATCAACCTGAAATACTTGGCCAGGCCTAATAAACAAATTCATAGTTATGGGTTGCTTTTCTTTTTTTTATTTTTACTGTTACTTTTCTTTTGCACTTGTGAAACTGATATGTTTGTAAACACATTATCATTTTCTGTCTCTTAAGTCATAGTTAAGATGTTTGCTAAATATGTGCTTGGAAAATAAAAGGACAGCATAAATATTGCCTATATGGAACCATTAATAAAGGACAGAGTTCTTTTCGTAGATCCCAGGAGCTGGCTTGAATTCTAACTCTGAAGATGTCTCTCTCTCCCTCCCTCCTTCCTTCCCTCCCTTTCTGTCCCTGTCTTTCTCTCACCTTAGAGTGGATTCCTTACCCCTATAAGTTCCCCTTTGCTTCATGTGAGGAAGAAATGGTGCTAGAGCCTACTTCAAGGGATTGTCAGGAAAAGTAGTTGAAAGTATGTATGTAGTATTTCATGTTATATCTACATACAACAACTTTAATAGAGTAAAAATCTTTTCTAATTATATCATAGCCTCATCTTGTTAAGCATTGATGTATTTCACTTTTTAAGGTAATCTATTATAGACACAAAGTATGCCTGTTTGGTATATGTTCTTATGAACTTATTCGCCTTTTTAAAAAATGTTCAACATAGTTCAAATTTGTTTGATCATAAGTGGAGACAACCTCAACATTATAATTTGTACTGATAGCTTCCACCAGCTTAGCCAGGGCACCTTTGTCTTCCAAGTTAACCTATATGAAGGCAACAGTAGTGTGTGTCTTCCTTTGGACCAGCCATCCCAGCTTGGCCTCCCCTTTGATGATTCAGCAAAGTATCTTCATTTTGTGATACAAAGCAGGGAGACCACCAGCTCATGCAAGTCTACAGCATATGTCATCACCACCAGCTTCACTTTCCTGTTCTCCACCAAGATAATGACAGTATAGGGAGGGACCCCCTTTTCCAGAAGTCTCTTTCCCATAGCCTCTACTTTTCTCCTGCTTTCTCTCTGGCCTTTTCTTGTAGGTCAGCTTAAACAGCTGGGAGTCTTGTAGTTTCAAGACTCAGTGAATGAGTTAATCATAAGACTCCCTTTTTAGCCACTTATAAAGGAAAGGCCTTTACAGGTATGGCTTGATGGTGGTGGAGGGGCTGCTATTTGACAAATCAGGCGAGGTTCTTTTAGGGTTCGATGGACTGCCCGTTGCCAAAGTTCTCTGACATTTTCTGAAACAGAGGATTAAAAACCAATTTGGTTTTTTGCTTCATGAGCACAGAAGCTGGGGCCAGCTTCTTTGCCTTGATTCTCATTACTTTGGTTTGACTTAGAGGAGAGTCCTTAGGGAAACTGTAATCTTCTTAATCAATTTATTTAATCTGATGCTAGGAGAAACTTTCCTTGAATTGTCTCTTCTTTTATATTCCTTAGCTCCTTTTGCTAAGAAATCCATATATTCTTTATGTCTTTTTTTCTTCCTCCATCTTGAATGTATTATTATACATATTTATAGAAAAGAAATAAAAGTTTAATAAACTTACCCAAGGCTGAACACGTAGCAAATGGCTTATTTGAGGGCCCTAACGCCAAAGCTGTTTGTAACTACTATGCTGTAGTTACTATGTCTGTCAATAAGAGGAACTCAGCCTCATTACTGAAGCATATTAAGTATCAGTGGCAGACTTGGGAGAGCTGTTTTTGAGGGTAAATAGTACAGAATAAGATGAGCAGAGAGTGAATTTCATCATCTCAGGGGATCTTTTCAATTTTTTAGATGTTGTCTTTTTTTCTTTACAGTTTTCGCTCCTGCTACTCCCCAAAACAAATCTTCTATTTCAGCCAGGATAATGAGCTATACTTTCCCAAAGGCATTATCTTACCTATCCCATTCAGTAGTTTGCATAGCCTCACTTGTACATAAAGGTGAAATACAGTTCCTTGTGAGAACACACCCCTCAAGCAGCCACCAAGATTTTCTAAAAAGAATTCCTGCGAGCCACACGCAATGGCACACACCTGTAATCGCAGCACTCAGGGAGGCAAAGGCAGGTGGATCTCTGAGTTCACAAGCCTGGTCTACAAAGTAAGTCCAGGACAGCCAAGGCTACACAGAAAAACACAGTCTTGGAAAAAAAATGAAAAAAAAAAAAAGAATACCTGTGTCTAATGGAGTTCTTGTGTCATTACCAGTTAAATGTCCTAAATGCCCAAGAGAAAGCTATGGGTGGAGTTTCAGATTCTGCTACCAGGGTAAATAAAATGGATTAGCAATTCTGATTCAATATTTTTTGCCACATATGACCACAAAACCTTAAGTATCTGACTGCTTTGTGTCTTTGATCTTAAAGTGAGTTCAAAATTCTTCAGACTGTGCTTTCTCTAACGCTATAGGCATATACCTGTAGTAATATTTCCTTTGTCATTATCCAATTACATAATTACTAAGCTAACAGGGAGTAAATTTCTTTGAAATGCCACTCTGTGTCAAATGAGTTTGTTAGGCCACAGGAAATTGTAATCCCAAATTCCTTTCTATGAGATGACACTGAGAACAGATTTGAGCACCAAATGAATTTTCAGAAGGACAGATACCAAACACTAAACCAGAAGAACCTATGAATAAATGTGGAAGACTGAATAATGAATAAAATGGAATGAATTATATGTTCACTGGTATTCATAGCAAGTATCAGTACTGTGTAGGAACAGGCAAGTAGGCAATTAACTAGGAATAATTAGGATATCCTAGTGAATATCTAGTCATAGATATAGTCCTATTTCCATTATATTTTATATATAGGCTTCTATTGAAGGCATGCTTATATTTAAATATCTGATGCTGAGCTGGGGATCATTGGTTAGTGATAGTGTATCTGCCTAGCAGTATAAAGTCTCAGTTTTGGTTCCCAGTATGGCAACAAACAAACAAAATATGATATGTAATACTAAGTGGTATTGCCAAATTTAATGTGAATAATGAATCATTCCGTATGAAAAAAGAGATCTCCACTCATTTTCTGCTTGCACTCACGATTGAATTCAACAAGTCATTTCCTTCAGGAAAACTGTTAGTAATCCACATCACTGTGGTGATTCTCTGAAAGGATTTTCATAGTCATTAGTTTATATAGAGGAGATTATAATAACCAGAGAGGAAATCTAGCTTTGACCAACCATCACTGGGAATATTTGATTAGGATAATGACCCCAAGAATGTGTTTAATCCTAGCTATTCTAGTTTGCTTTGATAAACACTATAACCAAAACCAACTTGGGGAGGGTGTGGAAGAAAGGGTTGGTTTGAGTTGCATTTCCATGTCATAGTTCATCTTTAAGAGAAGTTAGGGCAAGAACTCAAGCAGGAACTTGGAAGTTGGAATAGAACACTCATTGCTGGTTTGCTCCCAGTCTCACATTCAGCACCCTTTCTTATATAGCTCAAGGCCATTTGCCTAGGGTTGGTACTCCAGGCAGTGGCTGGGCCTTCCTATGGCCTCATGGATAAGTCCACAGGCCAATTTGATAGAGGCACCTTTTCGAATGAGGGTCCCTCTTCCTAGCATGTCAACTTGACAACCAAGATTAGCCATCACACTAACTTATTATGAAGAATTTCTGCTGCAGTTTCTGATAAAGCAAAAGTCAACTGAGAAGACAGTGAAAATTTCCACCAAAGACAAGTCTATAATACAAGGAACTGAGACTACAAAGCTGGAAGAAAGAGGTTTAATCAGATATAAAGAACTGTATTGGAATGAGCTCTCAATGAAGTTGCTCAAGATCACTTGGAAAGGGAAATTCAAAATTAGATGAGAACAGTCATCTCTTCTTGGGAATGTATTCATTTCCTTTTTTTTTTTTTTTTTTCTAGAAAGAGGAAACAAACCAGGGATTTTTTCTGTGACAGTTAAAGCCCTTTATTTATCTTAGACTCACAGGGTTGAGACTTTTATTTCACACGTACTTTGAAGTCCACAAATGATAGCATTGATTGTTTTTAAAGAGAAAGAATGCCACCATTTTTTTCTCTTGCTTGGTGTGTGGTATGTCTACCATGTCAGCTAAATTATTATATTGCAAACAGCAAGAAGAACCTATTTTACTTTTCAATGGAATTGAAATAAGAAAAAGAAAAGACTAATCGCCCAACTCAGTTTCTTCAGTCCTTTGGACATTTTTATCTGATTATAGTTCCAAAAAAATAAAACCATCTGAAGGGATCAAAAAGTAACTAGACTACTTTCTTTCTCAGGCCTGATAGAATCTCAATGAGAAAATTTTTGTCTTTAAGGACTATCTTAAGGAAGGGAGAATGAGGTTGGCGCAGAAAAGGTATGGTAGAAAAATGCAAATACTTCTCTTAAACTTCTTCAATCATTAAAATAGCTTTAGAATGATTTTGTGAGCTCATTGGACCACAGCCTGTAGGAGTTAGTAGCTTAGCAGGCAGGGAATAAAAAGCCAACCTCATATGTTGGTGATAAACAGGCTAGGGGTAGAAAGTGATTCATAATATTTTAGAGTTGGAACATTTTTAAAAGTAAAGAAATTGAGACTAGGAAAAGGGATATATCTGAGGTCACATGGTTTATGAGAACTGGATGTAATTACGACCAAGGCTATGTAAGCATTTCAATTTGGCTAACACTGTGTGATTAGTTTATTGCTACTAGAGAAAATGAAGTACTAACTTCCCCCATGCTAATATGATTTGCAGCAAACTAACCTGCATGTGAGACCCCAGATCTCTTGTGCTGCTACCTAGGGGGAAAACTCTTTGATCTTCAAATAAAGTCTTTGTGATTGGGAAACACTTGATTACACATGCAGTTTAGCAAATCAAAGAAGAAATTCTTCATGATACCTGCTGACTTTCATGCACCCACTGTCAACCCACCCTTAAGTCCACTTCATCTACATAAAAACATTTATGATTTATAATTTGTTGTATAATATTATCAGGGGGGTTATCTGTCACTTTATTTTTTTAAATTTTTTAGAATTTATTTATGTTTTTTTTATTATTATCATTTATTATAATTTATTCAATTTGTATCCTGGCTGTGGCTCCCTCCCTTGTCTCCTCCCAATCCCACCCTCCCTCCTTCTTCTTCCCATATGTGCCTCCCCTAATCCACTGATAGGGAGGACCTCCTCCCCTTCTATCTGACCATAACCTATCAGATCTTATCAGGAGTAGTTGCACTGTCTTCCTCTGTGGCCTGGAAAGGCTGCACCCTCTAGGTGGGAGGTGATCTGAGAGCCTGCCACTAAGTTCATGCCAGAGAAAGTCCCTGTTCCCCTTATTAGGGACCCCACTTGAGGACTGAGTCGGGGTTTGGGAACCTCTCCATTCATTGTCCTTGGTTGGGGTATCATTCTGTCACTTGATTTTTAAATTTAATTTTCTTTGAGAATTTTGTACATAGGTATTATATAATTTACATCTCTCCCTTTCTCCCCTCCAACTTCTTTTATGTCTCCTAAATTCATGATCCCTTCTTTAATTACATATATGCATGTTATATTTTATATTATATACATAAATATTTATATATAAACAGAGTCTTAAGAGACTCTTTGGTGGCATTCATATGTATATGTGTTTTTGGCTGACTGTTTGGAAGCGGATAACCTATGATTGGGTTCATCTCTGGAGAAGGCTTATTTACCGTCTCTAGATGTCATTTCCTGTAGCTTTTCATGTAGACATAGGACCTTACAAGAGTCTTCCTATCCAACTTGTCATGTCATTGTGTAGATCGCAATTAGGCAGTCATATTTTTTGAGATTTCATAGGTGAGCCTTAGAAGTTACTATCTCGAAGTAGAAGTCCTACTTGTTGTTTCTTCCAATCTTTCTGGTCCCTCCTTTGCAATGTTCCCTGAGCCTTAGGTAGAGAAGCTGTGTTACAGATTTATCAGTTAGGGATATATATTTCTAATCAGTTGTCCTCTGCATTTTGACCAGTTGTAGCTCTTTATAATGGTCTCTCTCTGTTGTAAAATAAAAATCTTCTTTGATGAGGTTAAGATCTACACTTATCTCTGAGAATAAGGACAAGTGTTTAAGATGCAGTTAGACACCCACTCAATATGGGGGAATTCATGTGTGGTACTGTAAACATTCTCTACTGTGGCCAGTGATATCATAGGCCCTAAAAGAGAACCAACCACCTCTACTTTCAAATTTCTTGATTTTTAGTCAAACATAACTTTAATTCCATGGATCTCAATTTCAGAGTAAAGAGATTCTTACATATCATAAGGTTCTGTCCCTATCTGTTAGGTCAGTAAAGTTAAGGTCCTTTTTCCTGTCTTTTGGGCCTGTAAGAACCTCTTGGTATTGGTAAGAGAAAGCAGCATACTTACACATTCAGTGAAATTTAGTTTGGTAGTGAATTTGTCGCTAACCCATCTTTTGACCTTCAGTAAATTGCAGAAGCCATTCCTCAGTGACAGTTTTCAAATCTATTTAATATAGAAATCTATATTATTATATTTAATAATAATATATTT